>NW_020172779.1:10038740-10122132 GCF_003031525.2 Neophocaena asiaeorientalis asiaeorientalis
TAGTCAAAGAAACAAATTGTGGGGGAAAAGGTTATAATTTCACTTGGGCATATTGAGGTATCTGGGTACCGACTGAAGTATAGATTTGATTTGTTTGTTTGGTAAGAGGCTCTGTCAGCACGTTCATATGGGTAGAGAGAGAAAGTCATCTTCTTTTTTCTGCTACAGATCATTGAGTATCCCTTCTTAGTTATGCATATGTAAGGAGAATAGTCATCCATTATATTGGGGGTTGGGTACAACTGTGCCCTATGATACTGTAAGCAGCACACCAAAAAGGCAAGAGTCAGACATCCCCAACCTCTGCTCTCTGAGATTCCAAATTTGAAAAACCCATTGTCTAAGATTGATAAGGCACTGACCAAAAACAAAGCAAAACAAGCAAACAAACAAAACACTGGGAGGAGAACACCAGGGCTCCAAATGGGACTCGATAGGAGGGAAAGGAAATTGGTTTGGTGACTGACTCTTCCAGGATTAACAAAATGGTCTGAATTCATGGGGAAGGGCTGGTTTGGGTGTAACCAACCAAACAGTTTCTAAGTATGTGACTATTTGTCAAACAGCTACAAACTTGAAGTTTGCAAATTGGCCCATATTTAAATTAGTAAAGGAATAAAGTTGTGGTGAAGAAGTGTCCACAAGTATGGGTAAGCCCAGTGTTTAAAAGCAATCCATGTGGCCACAATGAAACAATGGTTCTAGTAGTGGGGTAGGAGGGGTTTATAACTATTCTTTTCCATCTGGAGTTTGAGAAGAAGGACTAGATTTATTTGGGCTGGTGAAAATTTGAACAATTAGTTGAAAGTATAAAAGAAATGTGGTTTCATTTGTATCTTAAACTGGAAGAGTGGGTCAGATGGATTACATTGAGTTGGCTGTACCTGTAGAGCAGTTAAATAAAGACATTGAGGAGGAAGATGGATATACAAGTGAGAAGATCTAGAGGGAGGTTAGACTTGAAAATGTAGATTTAAGAGTTGATAGTGTAAAAATGGTAGTTGGGTGTGTGTTTTCAGATGGGGCCATTAAGGGAAAACATGTTAAGAGATGAACAGGGTCCCAGGTCTGGAGACAGCCAACATTTGGGTGGTTAGAAGAAACGGAGGGGTCCATGAAGGAATAGTCAATGAGGTATTAGAAAGAATAAGAACAATGAACTCATAGAGGTCAAGCAAAGAGAGATTTCTCAAGAAAAGTAATGGTCAAAATTCAAATGCCATAGAAGATCTAAATGTGCCCCTAACAAAAAAAGATACCCGCTTTCCTAACATGTACTTTATCCCAGCATCTTTCAGTTATATGAGCCATTAAATGTTTTTTGTTGCTTACATCAGTTTGGGTTGGGGTTTTTGTTCATTTGGACCCGCAAGAGCTCTAAATGATGTTGGTAGGATTTTCACATAGACTTTGATGTCTCCTAAGATGATGACATACTTAGGTATCCTGGGTCTAGGAAGCTGGATGCCTGTTGCAAAATAGAAGACGTAAGCTGAACATGTAGGTGTTGTATATATCATTTACTAATATGTACCACTGGCTTTCATACAGGACAAACGGCTCCCCAAAGTCAAGATTCTTTAATGACAACAGTAGATTTTTAAGTAGAACCCTTGTTAGTGGATGTCACAGATGGTCTTTCTCCATGTATAGATTGGTCTCCATAAGACAATAAAACTCAGACCAGATTAGATGAAACTGAAATTGTTCATCCTCCCCATAAGACAATAAAACTCAGACCAGATCAGATGAAACTGAAACTGTGAATCCACTGTAGAGGAATACATTTTTGCAGCTGTGTGCTGGATGAAATAGCTGGGTGGAATCTTATTCAAGCTTCAAATGGTTCTCACTGAGAGTTCTCTACCTTCTTACAAAACTTTGAAATAATCACAATCTTCAAAATGCTAATATAAACCTCTAGACTCCTTCCAATCCTTTGGGAGCTGTGTGCAAATGTTATGCTAACATGCTCTGTTACAGTTGAGAAAACACATCAAATTTGCTAGTGAGCCACGTTATTGACAAAGCTCTGGGAATCCGACCCCATGAGCCCCAGAAGTTAGAAAGCAGAGCAAAGCTTATGATGCAAAAATAAAGTTCTTTGACTATGGCCCTCACTTTTAATTATAATCCCCTAAAAGTTACAATTCTATTCTGCTTTCTCACCAGGTATTTAAAAAACAGGATTGTTGCATCTTGCTTTTAAAGAGCATGTCTGCATCAAAACATAGTATGTCTCTACCTCCTGTGGAACTACCTAGTAATTCAAAGGCATATTTCATCTGAGGTGTCTAGACTGTCATTGTCATTGGAAAATTAAAAATGAAAACGTTCAGTTCTTACTGTGCTATGTGACAAAGGGATAAGGATCCTCTGAGAGGTCATAATTTTAAAAGTGCAGACCGCCATTCCGCTCTGCAAACGAAACAAACCTAAGAGTGTTTGCTATGAATTTACCAAGGAGCTTTTAAAGATTTAGAGCTAAAATAATACACCTCTTCCAGAAATGGAGGTGTGGGACCCATAACCAGAGCATGTACCATCTGTCTTGTCTTCCAGGGAGAGCTGTTGGGTTTTCCTATGTCACATAAAATCCCATTGGAATAAACTTCTTGGTTTGTCCAAACTGTTTAGTTGTGATGGGATTTGGGGGACAATTACTGCACTGCTAGAAATCACATTTGAACACTGCTAAGGCCAGAGACGAAACAGAATTTATACCAGCTTCTCTGCAGTTAAATCAGTGAGAGAAGAATTTGGGGCCCAGTTCATTTTGGAAGATGATATGCCCAGTCAACCTGGGACTGACTCTAACTTTGGAATGAAAAAGAGCAGAGTTCATATTTAGCTCTATCAATTTCTAACAAGTTCTTTAAACTCTCTGGGCCTTAGTTTCTTCATTCGTGTAACGGTGGTACTTATCTTAGACAATAGTCTTAGAAGATAGTGATGAAGGTTAAATTGAATCATATATTTAAAGCTGAAATCTGGATATCAAACACATAGGAAATGCATATAAATGGGAGTTAGGGACTACTGGTGTGACAGCAAGCATAGCTCTTTCTAGATATTTATCATTAAGCTTCTGATTATTTAGGGAGGAAAGACGTTATTTTGTCTAATCTTGAATTTGGTATTTGAGGAAGATTTTGCTTAGAAGATACAGAGGGCGAAGAAAATTTGCAAGGTAATTGCTTCCAACTTTTGCCCTGATTTTGAAGTCAGGACATTAGTTTCATTCAACTATATTCAAAAAATATTTATTATCTGATTTCCTATTTTCCAGGCTCTGGGAATATCGTTCTGGGAATATAAAAATTAGCAAGGTAGATATCATCTTTGGCCCTATAGAACCTGATGTTTATCATGGGACATGGATTAACCAAGTAATTAGACAAATAATTGTGTACAACTTTAATAAAATGCTATCAAGGGAAAATGCAGCTTGCTTGGAGAGTATAGAACGGAAGCAATCTAACCCAAATCACAGCTTTTTACTCCCTGGAGAAAGATTTATCCCCATTGGAAATGTGAAGTTGGAAGAGTTTTTCCTCGATATGCTTTCCAAAACTTTGCTGCTTTCTCCCTAGTTGGGGAACTAGCTGTTCGCAGTCTTTTGAATGACCCTGCATTGCTTGTCTTTGTATTCCCAGGACTTAATAAAAGTGCATTTATACTGCGTTGTTTCAATTCTACCTAATGCAACTTTCCCACTGGGTACTCTACCACAGAAAGCTTATCTCCATCCTCTCACCCAAGGAAAAGAAGTTCAACTCAACTATCCCTTTGTCTACGCAATTGGACACATTCCATTATCCCTAGTCTTCTTATCAGGGCATTAAAAGTGCTAAAACCTTTTCAAAATTTGCCAAACTAAATATCCTATGGCTGTTTTAGGGCACTCTGCCCTCTCTAGGGATGGTAAACCAAAATAAGGATGAGGGATGATATTAGGATAAAAGAGAAGGAGAGAGAGAGGCTCTAGGTAACTGACAATTTTGATCTAGGTTATTCCTGTTTAATATTGCATTTCCTTCCCACCAAAATCATTGCTGGTAAATTTCTTGAGCAAAGTAAAATGAGTCATAGAACACTAGAGTTGGAAGAAACCTTAAAGTTTATCAGTTAGGACTTGGGCATATGATAAACAAACAAAAAACAAACAATTAAAATTGGCTTAAGCCCAATAAAATAATGTATTGACTGACTCAAGTGATCAAAAAGAAAAAGTAAAAGGTTTGAGGTACTGCCTAGTTTTATGTAGTCTGATCAAAAGTTCATAATCTGGCTTCTTTCCATCTCTTATCTATACTGTGAAACTATGGAAGATATATAGACTGACTGCTCAACATTCATTCATGCTTTCTTCTAGAATGCCTTCCATATTTCAGAAACTGTAAAGGAAGGCATTTGTAGCCCTCCTTGTGGGTATAGGTAGAGATGCGACTTAAGTTGTTCCAATATATAGTATTTGCATTTGATCTACATATGGAACTGGATAAGGAGTGGATAAGGTTAGGCATCCATTTTTCTGGCTTGCATCACAGCTAGGGCAATGTAGCTAATCATTAGTCACCCCCTCAGTCAGTGCCTTTCTCTAGTGGAGGTGGCAGCTTTCCTGAACCATATGCAGCCTGGTTCTGGGATGAGCGGCTTCTCAATTTAGCAATTTTCCACAGCGTTAATGGACGTTCTTACAACCGGAGCAGAGACACTGTGACTCTAAACACCAGAAACTTTTCTTGGAAGTCCAGCCTATAGCCTGCTTCTCTAGCCTTCCACTGATTTTCTAAACAACCTTACACTTGGTAGATATAAATAAAGACAAATTAAATCTCTAGATATAAAAAAAAATACAATGTCTGAGATGAAAAACACACAGAATGGGATTAATGAGATATTGAACATTGTGCCTGACTTCTTCCAGTTAGCATAATGTTTCTGAAGTTTATCCACATGTGGCATGTATTAATACTTCATTGCTTTTTATGATCAAATAATATTCCATTGCATGGATATACCGCATTTTGTTTATCCATTCATCCACTGACGGACATCTGAGTTATTTCTACCTTTTGGCTATAGAGAATAGTGCTTTTTTTTTTTTTGAGAATAGTGCTTTTATGAATGCTTGTGCACGAACATCTGCTTGAATACTTGTTTTCAGTTCTTTGGGATATATACCTTGGAGTGGGGTTGCTGGGTTATGTGGTAATTCTATGCTAAAATTGTTTAGGAAGCACTGAACTGTTTGTCACAGCAACTGATCCATTTTACATTCCCACCAGCAGTGTATACAGGGTTCCACTTTCTCCTCTTCCTTGCCAACTCTTGCTATTTTCTGCTTTTTTGATTATAGCCACCCTAAAGGGTATAAAGTATGTCTCACTGTGGTCCCTTCGAGGGCAGTTTCTATTTGTCTGATTTTTTTCATATATATGGGTCACATTTTCCTTTTTTTTGTTTTTGTTTTGCACATCTTGTAAGTTTTGGTTGAAAACTCTACATTTTAGATAATATATTGTAACAAGTCTGGATACTAACCACTATTCCTTGGTTTGTTCTTTTATTTGATTATTTATTTGCTTAACAACTTGGCTGAACTAATTTTGCCAAGTTTATCTCCCCTGCAGTTTGCTGCCTCTGATATCCACGTTCAGATTTTTTTCCCCCTTGATATTATCTTTTAGCTTGGCTATTTGGAGTTCACCTCTGGTCAGCATAAGCTACTCCTTGGTCAAAGACTATACTTAAGGGCTGTTAACCAGTCACATTTTTGCCCTTTACCAAAGGATTTGCACGTGGCTTGAAGGCAGCTATCAAAGTTCAGGGCATTTATGTATTTTGCTTCAATTCAGCTGAGAACTAGGAAATTGGAGATTCCTTCTCTGATTGCTCTCAAGAGGGTGCAGCCTTGGATATGCACAAAATCTTCAAGACTTTCAGGGAAGAATGTGATTTTAGTTTGAAGTCTTGATTCCTAGGAGTCTCCCGTGGGTCAGAACAGCTTATTGTTCAACGTTCAGTCAGTGGGATTCTTTTTGTCAGAGTTTATACCAGTGAGATTTCTACCCTGTGTTAATGGGTCTGTGTATGGCTCGTGGAATGCTTTGAAGTCTGCCTCACATCCTGTTCTGACTGCCTCTGTGTGAGAGCAGCCTAGTTCATGCACACAGGCTTTTGGACCCCAAGTTCGACTGTGATCCCAGGAGGACTCTTCTTGCCTGCCTCTTCCTGGTTCTCTCTATTAAACTTCACATTGCTCTGCCATTTTGCCTATATCATAGAGCTATGAGCCTCCTCTTACTTGCTTTGCACCAAGATCTCCATTGTTTTGGACAAATCCCTTAAGCATGGGGTTCCACAAGCCCTGTTCCAAATAAAGGAATACCAGCAGGAACGTCCTGTAGGGTATAGAGTTTGTGCAAGGTCCTTGGTCTAAGTTTGGGCTGTTCCTCGCTTGCAGATGGGCAGAGGGGCCCATTCTCAGGAAGGCAATCACCACGTGCAGGAGGAGAGCATGAGGACGGTGAACTCAAATTCTTGAAGGTCCCATTTCCAGTGAATGTTGATTTTATTTATATTCCAATCAAATATTCAGGGAAAATTTCCTCATTACCTTGTGGAAAGTCGTAATGATAAAGACCACTGTTTGATTCTCAAGAGATTCAGAGAGCCAGCATACTGATTTAGTGCTAATCTCATTAGAACAGGGACTGAGGAAGAGAGGATTAACAGCAGGATGCACTGCACCATTAAATATCAAATTATTATCCAATTAGGTGTGATGAACAATGTTTTATTTCCAGATATCAGATAGCAAATCTCAAGTAGCTGCAGCATTTTCTAGATCTAAAGTGTATGAGTAACCTTGACTGTACCCTTGTTCATAATTGTAACTCTGCACTAAGCTTGAAAAATCCATCCTGGACTTAAAACTGTCTCTTGGTAACCTGGTGGGTTTTCCAGGCACACCCATGAAGACACACGTTTTGGTAAACAGCTCACGGATGTCACTATAAAGTAGTTCTGCCAGCCTCACTCAGTTAGGTTGGGCAGCAAAATATAGGGCAGACGAGGTCGTTTGCCAGTGATCTCTGCAGGGATCATTTGATTAAACAGCACATACTCTCCTTCAAAAACGCTCATCATTCATTCACTCATTCATTCTACAAAGTCATTCATTCTACAGGTGAAATGAACTATGGGCAGAGTTAGTAAGTGTGAATGGGGAATGGAGAGTGCTGAGAGAGATGTGTTCCAGGTAGTGGGGGCAGTAATTCAGAGGCTTAGGATGGACGGGAACATAATTAATTCAATAAACTATAGGTAAGGTTTGTTTCAGAAAAAAATGGCAGAAAACATGCAATCTATAAAAAATGAGATAAAATTGTTGAAATATAAGCTATGAGCAGACACAGCTTATATTAAAGGAGTATTTAGTGTTATCTGCTTGTATTGTACAGAACAGAGCGTGAGGACTGTTATCCAGCAAAATGGGAGAGACGTTTTCTTGCCTAATTCAACCCAACCCCCACACAAAACAAAACAAAGAAAAATAAATAAAACAATGCATCATTTTCATTAAAAGTCAGAGGGGCTCAGATCAGAAAGTTCTCAGAAGTCAGATAGTTTGCTGCCGTAGGGAGAGGGACTGGCACAGAGCTGAGAGTCACGGTGCTCAAAAGACAGGTGGGCCCATTGCCAGGCAAAAAGCATATCTTTCTTTAGCCAAAGATATGTGTTTTTCTAAAACCAAACAAATGAACAAACAAAAATATACTGTGCACTACAGTGAACTTTATGAGGGCTGGTGAGTGGAATTAGAGGTGGCAGATAAGTGAAAATAAAGGTAAAATAAAGTAAAAGTGAGCCCTGGACAATGGTGATGACACACCATGAACTTAGGAGAACAATGAATTCAACTCTGTGTACTCGGGTCCAAACGTATACGAGCGACAATAGTGATTATAAAAGAAAACCATCAGCCAGAAGTGACAAAGAGACAAAGGTTTCCCTGTGGCTATACCTGGCTGAATAATGCATCTTGTTACTAACACGGTGGAATTAAAAGCTAATGCCAGAGCAACATCCCATAGTATTAATAATTTGCCTACTATGTTTTTATTTAAAATTAGCTCATTCATTAAATACAGAACATTGTAATCCCTGTAGTTTTAGTCATTCCCAGTTAATCCTTTCATTCTCTAAAGCGTTAAATTAAAACTCTGCAGGTAATTATGTGGGTCTTAAAAATCTGAATTTTCATTTCGACTAAGTCACTCTGACTGAATTAAAATATTGGTGACAGGGGGCTTCCCTGGTGGCGCAGTGGTTGAGAGTCTGCCTGCTGATGCAGGGGTCACGGGTTCGTGCCCCGGTTCGGGAAGATCCCACATGCCGCGGAGCGGCTGGGCCCGTGAGCCATGGCCGCTGAGCCTGTGTATCCGGAGCCTGTGCTCCACAACGGGAGAGGCCACAACAGTGAGAGGCCCGCGTACCGCAAAGAATATATATATATTGGTGACAGTTATTACTTGAGACCTTGGCCAAGTTATTTAAGATCTTTGTTGTTTTTTTTTTTAACGTCTTTATTGGGGTATAATTGCTTTACAATGGAGTGATAGTTTCTGCTTTATAACAAAGTGAATCAGCTATACATATACATATTTCCCCATATCTCCTCCCTTGTTTCTTGGTTTCCTCATTTGCAAAATGGGAATAATGAATAGGGCATAGTCACTACATTATCAAGTTGTTATGTAGAATAAATAAGAAATCATATGGAAACCATTTAAAGTAATGCCCAGCACACTGAAAACATTTAAACTCAGATAATAATGTTATTATTTACTATTATTTTACTTATTGTTATTATCTTCTTGAAATGGCATCAAGACTAGAACAGACTGATGATATAATGAGAACTTGATGACTGCTGCCTTGAGGAGGTTCATCCCTATCTGAATTCATTACAGGTTGTCTTTAAAGCTTCTCATCCTGAAGCCGATTACATGAAATATCCATCTCCAAATATTCTCGAGAAAATAAGAGACTACTGAGTCAATAAGTTTGGAAGATGCTTAACACTGCCTAAAATAGCACTTCCCAAATGTTTTTGACCACCAGCCATTTTGTTTGCATGTGTGTATGTTGGGGGGTGTACCTGTTAACATCCAGCTAGATGACTATACTAAGGGGACCTCATTTCTAGAAAGATCTAGCTTAGTAGGTGAGAACACCAGCTCCGTTGAGTTCAAATCCTGCCTCTGTCAGTTACTAGTTTTGTGAACTTCCTGCTCCTCGGTTTCCTCATCTGTACTATGGAAATAATAACAGTGTCATTTCCATAGAGTTGTTTTTATAAGTATTCAAAGAAGTAATCTAGCTGAAAGGTGTAAAGCAAAACCTATCAAGCAGATTATGCTTAACACACATTTACTATTATTACTGCAACCTATGGAAGTCTATATAAAATTTTAGGTCCATAAGATGAAAAGTGAGTCATTTCTGTACTTCAGGATGTGCCTCTGCCACTTAATAAGAACGTTATCACATAGAAGTTTCCATTTCAGGCAGTGTGGCGCTTGAACCGCCCTGGACCTTTATCATTGTTCAAAATCTCAGTGCAGCATTTCTCCACATTTGTCCATTTTCCAGAACTGGATTTGCCAAACTTTCAATCTCTCTTCTTTTTCTGTATTTTCCTTCTCTCTAACGTGTAGGACTTTGAAAATAAAAGACTCCCTTCTCTTCATCTGTGCCAGGGTCAAGTTCATGGTAGGTGATACCAGATGGCAGCAGAAAGAGATGATTTTCTAGGGACTAGGGTTGTCATTTAAAAAAAACCGATTGGTTGCTGTACTTGGCCATTGCTCTTACTAAAAATATTGCACTCACTCGATGTGCTGGCTGCAGTGGGGCTGAACTTTGTCCCTTTGGGGTATGCATGACTGGGGTCAGTAGCTGTAACAGGATGAAAACAAAGAAAATTCTCTTTATCTCTTATCACTCTTCTTCATTCTCATCCTGGGTGCTGTCAAGAAATGAATCAAATAGGTGTCAAATGCTATTGTTTCAGGCCGTCCTCCAAACTCTTGCCCTCTGACATAATCTCAGCATATAGCTGTAGGAGCAGGAACAATTCCCTGTGTCTCCAGGGATTTTAGGAGCTTACCTGAACTGGGAGAATGTGGACAGAAAGCTAAGTTTTCAGATCTATTTCTCACCATATAATAAACAGTGCTTTTTCCTACCAACTATCATATACCTCTTTCTCAGTTTGTAAAACGCTGATTTAAAAGCCATGTTCCCAGCCCTATGAGATAAAACGTTATTGCTAGAAACAAACCATAGTTTTCACAGTGTCTCATTTCCTTTTGTCAGATATTTACTTTTCCAGTTGCTTTCGCAATGAGGGGTGGGCAAGTAACAGGAGGCAACAGCTTATGAGAGAATTTATAAGAATAATTTATTTTTATGAAATACAAGAGTGACACCCACAAAGATGCCCTTCCTTTTCTTTTTGCTCCCTTTCATCTCTTCTCTTGACCTTGGAAGTTGTAATATCATCTTGGAATCATGAGGAGAGACTTTACCAACGAGGTTGCAATGCTAAAGCAGAAAGATGGGAAGACTCTGGACTCCTAATGAGATTGTCAGGTTGTTGAACCAGCCTTAAATCTGCTGACCTCCAGTTTTCATACGTTATAATACTTGTCAATATTATTTAAGTCACCATAGTTGGATTGTACCCTTGCCTTCTCAATGAAGTATTACACAAGAGTCTTAGAATTTAAACAGCTTCTCTATCAGCTTCAGGTCTGCAGGTTGTAGGAAGGAGGCTGAATGATGTATGGGAGTGAGTACTAGCTTTGTATCCGAACACACGTGATTTCAAACTCCAGATCTTTGGCTTGTAAGCCGCGTGTCTTTGGGTCATTTACCTAAGAGATCTGTGATTCAGTTTTGTCACCTTTACACTGGGGGTAATGGTAGCTAAGAGTATTATGGGGAGGATTAAATGGCATTGCATAGAAAATTTCTGGTACATAATAGAAACTCAACAAACTTCTCTTCCACCTTTCTTACCAGCTTGCACCTAAATTTAAATTCAAGACAGGATTTGGGTTGTGTCATGGAATAGGTTTCTGGTGAAATGTTTTAAATAAAGCAGGATATGGAATCTTTTATCTCTAAAAAGCCTTGGAAATAGGAAAGTTCTAGTACAATGTATTTTGAGTTGGAGAGTTAGACTGGGTACAAGCTTTCAGAGACTTTCATCTCTTTGGGTATCTGTAGCTCGTGCTCACTGATACTTCCCTCTGGATTGATGGTACTGCTCTTTGTCATTGGTCTACCAGAGGATTTCCCTTAAAGATCACGTGGAAATTTTAACAGGCGATGAGTTGTCTACCTGCTAAGAAGAACATAGCCTGCTCTGCCAGAACTCAGGAGCCTGCCTTGTTAGCCTCTTCCTCTCTCAAGCTGGGTCAGAGATTCTCACCTACCGTCTGGGAGGTAAGTTCTCACCTGCTCTTAGACTGCATTCACTAGACGCACATCCTGAGATGGGGATTCATGTATAAGTGATTTATTAAGGAAATGTTCCAGGAAGAAACTGGTAAGGGATGGGGAAGAAGGACCCCAGGAAGAGTATAATTTCTGGCAAAGTACCAGTCTCAGCCTAATCCTGCATAGTTCTCTGCAATATACATTACACATCAAAGTTTCTCCAGCCTCAAAGCAAGGGAGCTGAGCTTTTCTCTTCCCACAGGAGTCAGTCATTGGCTGTGGGTTATGGGGTGGGTGGGGAAGAAACTTCCATCTTCCTGTGCACATAACCCAAATGGCTCTAGTAGTTCAGAAACAGCACTTGGAAGATTGTAGATGTAAGACAGTAGGAGCAAACATATAGAAACTTGTGGATATGTGCACAGAACTGGTAAGTAAACCAGAGGGAATCTGGGCAAGAAATGACAATGGTTCTCTAAACAAAAGGTTTCTTTTCCTTTTGCAAAATTTTTTTCCTCTTTTTTAAATCATGATGGCCTGTAACAGTTGAAAATTGAACTGAAAATTGAAATAAATATATATTTTTTAACATAAAGAAAGAAAAAAATGAAATGACAATGTTCCCTACACCTATTTCCCTGCCTCTCAGAGACAACATACCTACTTCACTATGGAATAAACAAGACTTTCAACTCTAATTAAAAGCCTGAGTTGTCCAAGGCTGCCTAACCCAATCATTTATAGGCCGTGTGATATTGAATAAGAATTTAATGTCTCTGAATCTCTGTATTTCTAGAGCTAGAATTTAATAATAGAGTTGGAATGTGAACCTAGGTTTTTTGTGTGCTTTGTTTTTGCTTTTCTTTCCAGTACATTATATCATAAAATAACTAGATCATGAAATTAAAAGGGACCTTGAGTGGGCATGTTCTCTCTGGGCAGGACAGATATCTACCTTTCTCAGAGAGATAGGCATCTAGCTTGTTTTTAACATTCTTCCAATTCAGTGGTTTTCCTGACTTTAGACATTCCTAGTAAAATAATAGTATCAATAATAATAAAATACCTGCAACAACAAAAAATTACCTTCCCCAAGGATTATGCCCACTGAATCATCACTTCTATGCAGAAATCTCTGATATTCCCACTAGATAAATCCCCAGTATTATGTGTTCTCATAACACAAAATATATTTTTCTGTAATTTGTCAGAGTTGCAACTCTAAATTTATGTTTATTTCTTTGGCTCTCTGATTAATATTTGCTTCCTGCACTCGACTGTGAATTCCATGACTTCAGCAACTGCGTCTTTGTGTTCTTGTTCACTCTTCTGTCCCTAGGCCCTGCACAGTGTCTGACATACATTAGATGCTCTGTAATAATTGACCATTGTAGTATAGTGAACATAGCATGGGCTTAGGGCCAGAAGGAAATGGACTTTTCTACAGCCCATTAGCCACACCCATGACCAATGTATGAGAGTTCTAGTTGTTCTACATCCTCATCAGCATTTGGTTTTGTCAGTATTTAAAGTTTATCTTTTCAAGTGGGTGTGAAGTGTTATCCCCTACATTTAATTGGCATTTCTCAAATAACTAATAATGTTTAATAATTTTCCATGTTCTTATTGTCCAGTTATATATCTTCTGCCAGAAATACCTTGTTTATCTTTGCTTTCACCATACTCCTCCCCCTTACATTCACTCCGTGGGGGCAAATAAAGCATCTTCTTAAGATATTTCCTGCCAGTGCTTCTCCTAAGATATCTCTACTGACTATTCTTATGCTGTTCTAGAACATGTGTAACCCAGCATTCAGCTATTCCCCTGGCCATGCTTAACTGGTTGTACTTTTGCCTTAGGAACACCTGGATGTTGGATGAGAAATCACTCCTATTACTAGGAAAATCAAGTCATAATAAACATCTTATTTTTTAATAGTCTATTTAAGATATGTATGAAGGCCTCACATTACACAGTGCTCTTTGTCATACTAAGAAGACTATGCATTAATTTTCTACTGCTGCCATGACAAATTACTACAGACTTAACGACTTAACACAAATTTATTACCTTACAGCTCTGGAGGTCAGAAATCTGTTATGGGGTCTCATTGCGCTTAAGTCAAAGTGCTGTCAGCAAGCTGCATTCCCTTCCGGATGCTCCAGGGGAGAATCCATTTTCTTGCTTGTTCAGATTGTTGGCAGAATTCCGCTTCCTGTAGCTGTGGGACAGTTTGTTACTTACTGGCTGTAATTTGAGGGCACTTCCCAACTTCTGGGGGTTACCTATATTTCCTTGACTCATGGCTTCCTTTCTCCATCTTCAAAGCCAGTAACAGAGGCTGAGTCTTTCTCATGTTGCATTTCTCTCTGATCTTTGTTTCTCATGGAGTAGGACTCTGTGATTTAATTGGGACCACCCAGATAACCCAGTTTAATATCCCTATTTTCAAGTCACTTGATAACAACCTTAATTCCGTTTTGCCCGATAACATATTCACATGTTCTGGGGGTTAAGTTGTGGACAAGTTTGGGAGGCCATTATTTTGCTCAGCACAGACTATATCAAATATTTCAATGGTTGAAAGTTACTTTTGACCTTGTCACCACTTGGGATTTGCTTTTCTCATACTCCTTCCTCTGTTTTTTTATTTTTTGTTGTTATCATGGATATCCAGATTTCTCACTTCTTTTATATAAAATGTTACGTTATTATAACATGTGCTTTCAAAATGATAAACCTCATTCCATTCTGCTATCCATGTAAACAAAAGATGTAGAGTTAATGAGACTCATACATCTTGGAAGGCAGTGGAAGAATCATCTTAATTAGTTGAATTTATCTGTCAGTTCTCTCATCCTCAAAGTCTTATCAATATATAAATATATATATTTATATATATTATATATATATTCCCAAATATATATATTATATATATATTCCCAAATAAATATGGTATTCTCTCTAGGTGTAACTATTATATTAACTGACAAGGGAATAAAAACTGAATCCCCTCTCTCCTTGTCAGACTCACTATTATTAATATGTATGCTTCTTGAAGTCAAGGGCTCTCCCCTGGGAGCATTAGACTTGAGCACTAAGCTCCACTTGAGACTGAGGTCCACAATTACTCCGTGCCTTTGATCATTATGAAATTTATTTAATCACAACAGTCACGATGAAACTAATAGTCTTCTAGCATATTACGGTTTGCAAAATACTTTATAAAATATGATCTCATCTTAAGTCATGTGTCAATCCTGTGAGCTAGGCAGGAAGCACCTTTTTAATTTCCTATTTTTCATTTGAAAAACTTGAAGTTGAATGGAGTTAATCTTGCTTAAGTTCACATAACTATTAAGTGATAGTGTGTGGATTTGAACTCATCTCCTTTTCTTTTCACTATGCCTACTATGGTTAATTTGGCAAGTTGCTATGATTATCAGTTTCTGTGATTTGACTCATGAATTTGATAGTCTAGTTTTTGTTCAAGTAGAAAAAGATCTGGAATATATATATATATCTGATATACTGACCGTCATAATTTGTTTTCTAAAACACAATTATCTCACTTGGTATGTAGAGTTGACCCTTGAAAGGCATGGATTTGAATTGTGCAGGTCCACTTATATGAAAATTATTTTCAACAAACATGCACCAAAGTACTACATGATCTGCAGTTGGCTAAATCCGTGGATGTGGAACGGCAGATACAAAGGGCTAACTTTAAAATTATATGTGAATTTTCAACTGTGCAGGGATTGGTGTCCCTAACTCCCACATTGTTCAAGGTTCAGCTGTATATTATGAATTCAATTTTATGCAGATTTATTTCCCACTACCTTTCTGATATAATTTTTAGACTTTTCTCTACTTTTTGGCTCTCAGCAGTCTCTAAAAATTGTCTTCTTTAACTTTTCATGATCCCATATGGATCTCCATGTCATCTATGTGTTGCTCTTTCCTCCTAGGGAGAAAAGCAATCTGCTAAATAAATTCTCACTAGAAACAAAGAATCAGATAGCTAGTAGAAGAGATTTAATTCAAGTGGCTAGCCATGTTTCAACCCCAAAGATACAGCCTATCTCACCATAGTACAACATGATGCTTTCAATAATTTCCCAAATGACATGGTTTTCAGTATTCTTAGTAACATTATCATTGTCCCACAAAATATGTACATGATATATACAAGGAAAACTACAAAATTCTGATGAATGAAATAAAAGAAGAACTAAACAAGTAGATAAGACATTCATAAGAAGACAATATTGTCAAGTTGTCAGTTCTTCCCAACTTGATCTATAGATTCAACACAATCCCAATGAAAACCCAGCTAGTTATTTTGTGGATATTGCCAAACTCATTCTAAAGTTTATATGAAAAAGCAAAAGACCCAAAATAGCCAACACAATATTCAAAGGAAAAACAAAATTGGGGGACTGACAGTACCCAGCTTCAAGAATTATAAAGCTTCAATAATCAAGACAGTGTGTTACTGATGAAAGAATAGAGAACAGAATAGAGAGCCCAGAAATAGACCCACATAAATACAGTCAACTGTTCTTTGACAAAGAAGCAAGGGCAATACAATGGGTTAAAAAACAGCCATTTCAACAAATGGTGCTGGACAACTGGACATCCACATACAAAAAAAAAAAAAATCTAGACACAAAACTTGCATCCTCTTCAAAAATGAAGTCAAAATGAAGTACAGACCTGAATGGAAGTTGCAAAACTGCACAACTCACAAGCGATAACATATGAGAAAACCTAGATGACCTTGAGTAAGGCAATCACTTTTTATTATATAACACCAAAGGCATGATCCATGAAAGAAATATTGATAAGCTGGACTTTTAATTTAAAACTTCTGCTCTATGAAAGACAATATTAAGAGAAAGAGAAGAAAAACCAGACTAAGAGAAATATTTGCAAAAGACACTTCTGATAACGGACTGTTGTCCAATATGTACTCGTAACTCTTAAAACTCAACAATAAAAAAAAACAAAACAACTACCCAATCAAAGATGGGCCAAAGATCTTAACCGACATCTCACCAAAGAAGACATTCAGATGGCAAATATACACAAAAAAAGATGTTCCACATCTTATGTTGTTAGGGAAATGGAAATTAATACAACAATAAAATACCCACTACACACCTATTTGAATGGCCAAAATCCAAAACACTGCAACACCAAATGCTGATGAGGATGTGAAGCAACAGGAACTATCTTTTATTACTGTTGGGAATGGAAAAGGGTAGAGCTACTTTGGAAGACAAGTTGTCAGTTTCTTACAAAACTAAGCATACTCTTATATGATGTAGGAATAGTGCTCCTTGGTACTTACTCAAAGGAGTTGAAAACGTATGTCCACACAAAAACTTGTACACAAATGTTTATGACAGCTTTGTTTATAATTTCCAAAAGTTGGAAATAACCAATATGTCTTTCTTTAGATGAACAGATAAATAAATGGTGGTGCATCCAGACAATGGTATATTATTCAGTACTGAAGAAACATGAACTATCAAATCATGAAAAGATATGGAGGAAACTTAAATGCATATTACAATGTGAAAGAAGCCAATCTGAAAAGGCTCCATACTATACAATTCCAACGATATGACATTCTGGAAAAGGCAAAACGATAAAGACAGTAAAATGATTAGAGGTTGCCAGGAGTTAAGGTTGGTGGGAGAAGATTTTTAGGGTAGTAAAAATACTTTGTATGATACTATAATCTTGGATACCTGTCATCACACATTTGTTCAAACCCATAGAATATATAACACCAACAGTGAACCCTAGGAAAACTATGAGCTTTGAGCGATAATGATGTGTCAATGTAGGTTCATCAATTGTAACAAATATACCACTCTTGGGGGACGTTGATAATGAGGGAGGCTATACACGTGCGAGAGCAAAGAGTATGTGGGACATCTTTGTATCTCCTTCTCAATTTTGCTGTGAACCTTAAACTGCTCTAAAAATTTATCTCAATTAAAAGAAGTATTATCCTGCACTAGTTCCCTATTCCAGAAATAGATTAAGCAGGGCCAAATATGCTCTGAGATTGTTACCTTACTGTGAACTAGGTATGGGTCTTCTGTGGCTCTTTCTTAAGACTTTATTAGCCTTATAATTAGTGGTGACACATTTTGATTTAAATAGTAAACTAATAATTAATCAAATTCCTTGGATCTTTTTTCCATTCCAACTCTAGTCAATTGAAGATTTCTCCTTCTCTCTTTGTGCAATTGGTTATTTGAACTAAAACGAAGGATGTGACATATGACTCAGCTAACTTTCATTTTTTTGGAGTCAACCTATTATTCCGATCTCTGAGGAACTCAGAAAATTGTTATTCTGTTTTGTTATAAAGCCATTATTTCTATTTTTTCTTCCTCATCCATTTTATGTCAACAGCAAATATAAGCCTCAACCAGATATCTATTTCTTTATGCAAATAGTAGAAAATGATGTGTGAGAGATTGATGACAGTTTAACATGTTACCTCACTTAGTCCTGTCCAGAGCCATTTTCTTTTAAATAATTTCATAAAAACAACACTTTAAAGATGAAGGAATGGATCTTTTATTAGAGTACTACCATCAACACAGTATTTTAAGTCTATTTAGAGCCCCAATTTTTTTTTCCAAAAGGGATTTAAGGTAACATGCATAATACAGAGCAAGATGGAATAGGTTAAAATTAGGAGTAAAATAATAAAGAGAAACAAGGCAGGAGACCTAAGAATAGAAAGGATGAGACTTAATGTGCATATTATAAATATTTATGCCGAAAATATTATTTAGTAAGAGTTGGCAACCAAAAGGAAAATTTTAAAACCCTGCCTGTTACATAGTTCACAGTACTTATAAGCTATAAATGGATCAGTTCTATTCTTATTGCTGGGAGCAGACGGGGCTTTCTCCCCAGGATCCTCAAGAAGAGTACAATATGTGATGTAAAGACTGATGCGTTCAACAACACCTCTCAGTAGACTCAGTGATGAATACTGTGAGCAGTTTCTTACAGTAACCCTCAATCCAGTTTAATGGTCTCCCGCCAAGACACGATTTAGTAAAAGGGTGAGGCAGTGAAAACAATGCCCTAAGGAACTGACTGGACACAGTCAAGTTCAGGCTTAAATTGATTGAGCCTAATCTGGGGGCATATTTCAGCCTGCTTAGTGGAATCCTGGGGGTGGCATATCCATCAGGCCATTCTTGGCTGTATCCCTCAGCAGAGCTTTTGATACATATTAGGGAGCAATGCGTTCCACATTACATTAGCTGGCGAACATTTGGAAGACAGTTTTATTCCATGTAGCCAGGTAAAAACAGACCCACATGCCTGGTAGGTAACTGAGCTTGGGGATGGGCTGACATGAGCCTTACTAGTCAATTTCTAGGAAGCCAAAATGGTTGAGCAAAGTGGAATTGAATACCTTTGCTTAAAAACCTTATTTCCAGGAAAGTCTGTCCTGTGTCAGTAACAGGACAGTCACAGGCTGTCCCCTGTTCAGAGGGGCATGGGCATTCATAGCACAGATGACATCATTAGGATGTCTTGGTAGTAAGGGAGCAAATGGCACACCTCCAACTTGCAAAGATCCTTGTTCTATGCTGGACCATTTCATTAGCACAAGCCCTTTGATAGCATCAATTTCTTGGCATCCTGGGACTTTGATCTTTTTAGTTTTCTGGTGCCAAACAGTCTGCAGCTTTAATTTTCTCGCTTATACAGCTCAAAGTTTCTTATCTTTTGAGGCTGAGGAAACTGCTATCTCTGGCTCTCCCTGAGTGACCTTATCTTATCTCACAAGGTTTTAGACACACACATACAGTGACAGCCCCTTGTCTGGGCAGAGGTGGGAGTCAAGGGGAGGGAGGGTCAGGCAGGGATGTGGTGCTCCTTCCCTTGCTCTGCATGGACACGTCCCTGGGGACCTTGCACGCTTGGGTAGTGTAGTCAGCACACTCAATCATACAATCTCAGGAAATGCCTCATAGCTGATTTCATCTAAAGATGGATGAGAAGGTGTTTTTAAGAGGCTGACCAGTGACTTTGAAATCTCAAACCACTCCCCACAAACAGGCATCAACTCTGCCTAACAGGTAAAGAAAGATGGCGTTGATAAGTCTGGCAGGGTTGCCTCTCACTAGTTGTGGGACTTCTCAGTTACTCTATTTTCTCAGTTCTAAGTGGAGACAATGATACTTTTTCTCAGGATTGTTTTGAGGATTTAAGTCATTAACATACAAGTAAAATGCCCTCATGGTACCGTGCCTGTCATTGTCTCTACTTATATCAAGGTATTTCATCAATTTTAACCGATCTCCTTTTTCCCTTTCATCTTGACTTTTTAAAATCAAGGTGAAACAAAATCTACATTTACTTTTCATATGTTAGTATTTTCTTTCCAAAAACTGCTTTTAATTGGTAGTATATCTTACATTCAATAGCTTCATAGAAATGAGGACTATTATAGAGATGGATAGATAAATAGATAAAGATATCACTTTTCTTATTGTCTCAAACTACATTTATTTCTATAAAATTCATAATTAAATCATAAGTCCATAATTATATCAACAAAGGAAGCAGTGTGCTTTAGGGGAAAACAAGGACAAGCTTTGGAATTAGGCTAGATTTGAATATTGGTTCTTACCATTTGAGCAGTGAAAGTACTCCATTGCTCAATCTCCTTGAGTCTCAATATTCTCACCTGCAAAATGGAGAAAATAATACATATTTAATAAGAGTTAAAATAGCATATAGTTAGGACTTGGCACATAGTAGGTATTCAGTGCATAAGTGTATCTTTTCAGTTAGCAATGTGCTAAGTTTTGTGGGGATCACAAAGATGAACAGAAGGAAAGAAAATTATAATTTTTGATTTTCTATTTTGTATTAGGCTCTGTGGTCGATATTCTATGTGTGCACATCTCAATTCTCCTGAAAACCTGTGGGGAAGTTTTTAATATTCCCATTTAACAGATTAAGACATTATTTCTCAGAGAAGTTAAACACCTTATCCAGAGTCATTTCTTGCCCTGAAGGAGCTTGTATTCTAATTGGAGACATGAGTAACATGTATCTGAACAGCAAAGAAGATGTACAATATGAAAGAAGTACTATAAAGGCAGATATAGTACCTACAATTGAGTAAATACAGGTGATAAGCGTCAAGAATTTAGAGGGAGACATCTTCCTGGGTTAAAGTGTTTATCAACCAGGATAGGTTGCCTTATGCTGCGGTAACAAACAACTCACAAATTTCAGTGGTTAAAACAGCAAAGATTTAGTTTTAGCTCATGGCGCCTCAAAGTCAGACACATCATAGCTGCTTGCGAAACCAGGCTGAAGCAGACACCATTGCCTTTGATATTGTTGGCAACTGCCAAAGTGACAAAAGAACTCCAGAGAGTCATAAAATTAATTAAATTAATTAAATGCTTGGCCATTGAATGCTGTGGTCCAGAGTCACTTCCACTTTCAAGTCATTGGACAGAACTAGTCGTGTGACCTTTGCAAACACAAGGGGGTCAGAAAGCCTAATTCCACTGTGTGCCTGAGGAGAAGGAGATCTGGAAATATTTGGTAAATGGCAGTAGTAATTAACACCATGTGATTCTTACAAGAGTCTAACATAATCTATTTTGTAGTGAGTTTTACAAATCAACATTTTAAAAAATACTATATTTTCTAAATACTGAGACAGGCTGGGACCTGGGACCCTTTGCTGCAGTGCTGCAATGCTTGCACCTGGACACACCTCTCCTTGGGCAACAAAATACAAAGAAACCATGTGAGAGTAAAAGTAACTGCACGCATGCACAGTTGGGACAAATTCTGGACAAAAAGAAACCAAAAAACCCAACTGCCACTTTTGAAGAGGCCGGAGCAAAAGCAGGGTACTGCTCAGGCCCTTGCACACAACACCACCTAAGGGGTGGATAAACCACCTAAGCCACCGCTCCCGCCCGACCCCTGGACACACCCTTACTCTCACCCTATCTAAGGAACAACTCGCCCCTCTCTCAGCGAGTGGGCCAGCAAGGGAAACTGTTGTTTGTTCTCCCTCCCCACTGCTACGGAACTGTTGGAGTTCTCGCTCCCAATAAAACCTTGCCTGAATTTCTTGTCTGACCTCTGATCAATTCCTATTATTAAGCAAGCCAAGAATCCTGGTCGGTAACAATACTAGTTTTGGTTAAAAACTGCACTACTGATAAGGATATGTCTGAATTTTCACATGTATGTGAGCCTGTTACTTAAGTCCACTATCTACACACGGCAGATTACTTGTTTACAGTCATCGCTGCTGATTTCTTTCAAACCTTTACTAAGCACCTGCCGGTAGAACCTGTACTTGTTGGTAGAAACTGTACCTATTCAAGCCTCTGCTTCTTATCTTCCCCTCTGAGCAGACATTACGTCCCAGGTACTTGTTTATCCAAAAAGATTTTTTGAGTAGTTGCTGTTTACATCGCACATTTACAGGGCACCTTGGGAATGACATATACACAATCATACTAGGACAACTTTTTAAGCATCTACCATCTATGTGGCTGCCTAGACCAGAAGCTAGAGAATCACCCTGTACTTCTCCCCCTTCTTTACTATATATGCCATTATATAGTTATCAAGCTCTGTTGACATCATATTTTTAAGACAATTGACTGCACATTTTAATCGCCTGGGATACTTTAAAAAATACTGATGTTTAGGTCCTATCTCATGTAATTGGTTTTGGAAAAGGCCTGATCATTGGGGTGGGGGGCTGTTTGTAAGTTTCCAACGGATTCTCATGTGCAATCAAGTTTGAGATACAGGAAGTCTCAGTTCTTTCTACTAATTTTCATTCCCACTGCCCACCTTTGGTGGAAGCCCTTCTAATCTCTAATGTGGATTAATTCAGTGATCTTCTCTCTGGTCTCCTTGCCTCAACCTGGATTAGGGGCCCCAGTGCCATGTTCTCATTATGCCCAGGGCACTTATACGGTCTGCATTAATATTGCCTCTTTATCATCCCTTTGCTCTATTAGACTATGAGCATCTTGCAGGCAGCAGCTAAGATTTATTATATGTCTAACTTGTAGTTCAGGATCTGGCACATAAAATGTGCTAAATGTTTGCTGAATAATACAAATGCGTAAATGTTCAGTGAATCCTGGGCAGTAAACCAGTACAAAGATGAATAAGACAGAGGATCTCCATAAAAGTGTTCATAGTTTGGTGGGGTAAATGGACATGAAAACACTTACAGTGCCATATAAAAAAGGCCTATAACAGATGGAGAAGTTGTTTCTCAAGTATGGGAAATAAATAAGATAGCAGGAAACATTGCCAAAATAATCCTAATTGCTATACTGCTATCCCATGATTTGCTCCCAATAATCTCAATAATAGTCACTAATATGCTATTTATTTATTTATTTATTTTGCGGTGCATGGGCCTCTCACTGTTGTGGCCTCTCCTGTTGCAGAGCACAGGCTCCGGACGCACAGGCCCAGCGGCCATGGCTCACGGGCCCAGCTGCTCTGCGGCATGTGGGGTCTTCCCGGCCTGGGGCACGAACCTGTGTCCCCTGCATTGGCAGGCGGACTCTCAACCACTGCGCCACCAGGGAAGCCCCCTAATATGCTATTTAAAATAAGAAAGGTGGAATGGAATTAAGAATAGACTATAGGGGTGGTTTCATATTTCTAGTCTTTTAACACAGTCTTTCATGACTTGCTGTTTCCCATAGTACTTTATTGACCATCTCTTTTGTATCTGTATGTCCAGAAGACCCTAGAACACCTACACATTTCCACAACCATCTGAAAAACCATATAGGTCAATGGCAAAATGCTTGTATACATTCTTCTCTGTATATATGGTTGCATCTCAGCTCCAAATCACCCTTCCAGGCTCTGTTCTGTGATGCAGAGCTGAAACTGCAAGCTCAGTGTTCCCTTTGCCAGCTGTCTTCCTTTCAGGTTCTGCCAGTAGGGGGCACTAGAGAGAGCTGGAAAGGCAGAATTTTGGAGACAAGGAACTTGATTCTCCTTGCCCAGCTTGCCTTGCCTGTTACTATTACCTGGCAACAGTGACCTTAACTGTTGCAGCATTAGTTGGCTTGACTTCTTTTTCACACCCTGAACTAGTCCTCAGTGGTTCTTCCAACTGTTCAGCTTTCTGTCCCACGGAAGGATCCTGATTGGCTGCTGGGGTCATGTGCCCATCCCTTTGGCCAATCACAAACTGATTTGCAGAGAGAATCGGTTCTATGATTGGCAGGGCCTCTGGACATGCCCACCACTGTGGCCAGGAACCAGGTTTGCCTGTTATTGGGAGAAGGGTCATGGGAAAGGGTACTGGAGCACCAAAAATATAAGCTACCACAACTGACAATAAGGTTAAAAGGGGAAAATAAGTTTCAACTTCTGAGGAGTCTTAGATATTGAGTAAGCTATTAGTCCTGTAGTAGAGCCTCCCACAGAGCTGCAGCCTCCTCTCGCTGACGCTCCATTTTACTGCCATACCACATCTCTAGTGGATCCCAGACATACCTGAATTGACACAAGTGCCAGAGCCTAAGGTCCTGCTGAGGTCTGATACACAGAGGCATGTTTAACATGCTAAGGGAACAGAGTCATGAATAAATAATTGCTTGCTGGAGTCCAGAAAGGATTTAAAGATGTCATTTGAACTGGATCCTAAAAAATCAGTAGGTGTTTAGCAGGCGAGGAAGGGGAAACAGGAGTGTAGAGGATATTCTGGGTTATGAAAATAGCAAGTGCAGAGAGGAATGGAGGCATGAAAAGGCATAATGGAGAATCATTTCATGTGACTGAGCATGTATGGGGGTGGGGGTGTGATACGTCTGGAAAGACAGATTGTGGACAGATTGTGATGAGCCTGGGATGCCATCAGTTCTCTTGGAAAACATCTGCTTCCCATGTGCTGGCCAAAGCGACAACCATTTTCACACATACTGTATGATGGGGCTCCCTGTTACATATGCCTGGAATCAGTTTGCTTCAAAGGGTACACTCCAATGAGATGATACCTGGGAGGTGAAGTCAGTAGGAATTCGAACGATGTTTTCAAATTTGTTACCTGAGCACATTTCAGATTTCAGTACAATATCTTCAAGCTGTTACAAAGGACAGAGAGTTTTTCATCCTCTGCATTTCTGCACCTGCATGTTTCCTCACCCACCGCTGGGTCACACTCCGTGTAGCCTCAGAAACGGAAGTAGAAAGTTGGGCTAGGAAATCAGGTAAGAGAACAAATCTACCTGAGGCTGACTCACCTCAAATATGTAAACAAAGTTTAGCTGCAATGGAGCTGTTGAAGTACATATAGCTGTAGGCATTGGAACAATATAACAAGGCTAAAAATGATGCTGGGACATATACATTATTTCCAACTAAAAAATAAAGGACGAGGCAGAGAAAAAACATCAGGGATTTAGAAATGTGTTCTGGGAAATTCCTCATGACCTCCACACTGCTCCGTATCTTTCTGAACCACTGACAACTGATTTCCACAGGCTGGATTTAAAACTGTTTCTGATTATCTTCCCCCAGCTTTTGAGGTTAATTAATTTTACCTTTGCCTGGTAGTGCCATGAGTATGGGAAGCGGAAACAGGGGGAGGTGATGATGATTAAGAGCTATTTGAAAACTCAAAATTGCCAGAAATAAATGTTGCAGGGAAGGCAAGGGTGACTTGGAAGTAGTTGTGACCTGAGGACTTGGTGGGCTTGGCTACTTGCAACTTGTAGGATCGGTAGCAGAGTGACCAACTCATTCTGGTTTGCTCTGGACTTTTCTGGTTTTAAAATGGAAAGTCCCACTTTCACTGTGCCCCCAGTCCCAGGAAAACAGAAGAGTTGGTCACCCTAGGGAAGACTGGTGATCTAGCTGACCATAATTCAATAAGCCAGGTGAGGCAGGCCAGTGGTTTGGGAAGAGTGAGGGCTGCCCCAGGAAACTGTGTATATATGTGAGGGTCAGCCTAAATTGGAGGGCACAGAAGCTAGACTGTGGACAGTCACCTCCAATCAAACCCATAATTTGAAGACTGACCAAATCATTTACTCTTTATCCAGATATTGAGAAATATCAAGCCATTGTAGGTTAAAAAGTTTTAACCCTTTTATACATTTGATATATTTTTAGGAAGTGTGTATCTGAGAGCAAAACTCTATAATAAGGTTAATGAGAAGCGAAGCAACACAAATCTGTTTTCATCACTGTTAACATAGCTTAAATCACAACACAGGAGGAAACAGCTGCTCTGGAAGGCAGCCTAGGAGCAGATCAGCAGAAGCTGATTATCTGTTAATGAGCAGGTTTTAGTGGTGAGCCCTGGTGGAAAACCTACCAGACTCAATCCTGAAAGCCATCCACAGAACAGGAGGTGTGTGTGAATCATTTGATTGATGTGAAAAAAACTCAAACCAGATTCTTCCCAGCACTCTAGAGGCTGTCATGCCCCACTGCCTTCTTATCTGTTTATGTTAAGGAGATAGGATACTTCAGTAAGTAAATGTGTGTAGTATTTAATTAAACTCGCTGCTGGGCTCCATGTGTGAGGCTGGTCCTCATTCAGGGATTATTGGACTGTTGCATCCTGCCCTCTCACTTATTTCCCTTCCTTCTGGTGCTTCTACCTCCAGCTCAATACCAGCAGGAGCTGTGGAGCATCAGGGTAAATGCTTTAGTATTATCTTACTGCATCCTTATCTTATTCTTTAGATAAGGAAACTGAGGCTCAGAGAACTTAAGTCATTTTTCTAAGGTCTTCTAGCTTGGAGAACTATGGTTTAAACCAGGCTCTGGGTGACTCCATAGCCGATGCTTATGACCACTTATGTCATAGAACATAAATGTATTTAGCAAAAACGAACTGTGGTATGCAGCAGTGGTTCTCAAAATTTGTCCTCAGACCAGTACCATTAGCATAACCTGGGAACTTGTTAGAAATGCACATTTTCAGGCCCTACCACAGACTCACTGAATCAGAATTTTTGGGAATGGGCCTTAGGAAGCCCTCTGAGTGATTCAGATGGCCACTAAAGTTTATGAACCACTAGTATGTAGGCTGTATGCTGGGTACTAAGGATTTAAAAAGAAAAAATTAGGTTCCCTGACATCCGGGAGTTCAGAGTCTAACAGAGGAGGCAAGTATAGAAAGACCATCATAATCGCACTTATTAGCGCACTATAAGTACAGTGAGAAAGTATGCATAGAAAATTAGGAAAGTAGAGATGAGGATAGCTAACCTGGATGGAGCAGGAAAAGTTTTTGGGAAAAGCGGTTCTTGGACAGACTCTGAAGGCATGAGAAGGCTCTGGTCACAGTGACAAGACGGAGAGAGTATTCTAGGCAAGGGGACAGCATAAATAAAAGAAATAGATGACAGGCACCTGTGAAAAGCAGTTACTCTGGGGAGCTGGCGTGCGCGGCGGGATGGAGGAGGCAGCGATGAGTCCACGCAGTGGGCGGTGAGTGGGCGGCCCTCTGCCATGCTGCAGCCCCACCCATCCCTCGCCTCTTGAAGCTCAGGAGACTGGCTCCTTGAAGCCTTGGCTTGGAGACTTTATCCATGACAGTTATGACTGCCCTATGGTCCCAGATGAGGGGCACCATGTATCACAAAGGCTTGTTCTTCATGAGCTACTGAGCCCCCAGTAATTCATGCATGTTATTTATACCCCACACTCTTTTCTCCTCCCTTCTTATGAAGTCCCCCATGCCACAGCCATCAGCTAGTAGACGTCAAGCTGTCCCGTGGACAGTGTTGTTTGACATAGACTCAGCAGCTAGCGATGTCACTTACGGTTTATATCATGAAATCTTACTCAATTCTTTGTTTCCTCACATCACCTATCACTGAATAATTTGCTCACATCATAGGACTTCAGTCTGTATTTCCAGATCAGTATTTCGACATGGACATGGGCTATATTTGAGCACTTAAAATAAAATAATGGTGCTACATTCATGCCGGTGTAGCAGAAAGAATGTGAGATTGGGAATGAAAGAGGCCAGGGTTCTAGCCCCAACTCTGTACTTTCCAGCTGTGTCCATTAAATCACATTTGAAGGTCCATTTATTTAAGCTTGTGAAGCCTTAATTTTTATTATCTGTAATGTTGGGTTGCTGTAGAATTAAATGGTATAATATTGGTGCCTGGAACTCAGTAGATGGTATTCCTTTCCTTATCTTTATGTATATCCAACTTGCAGTATTGAAGAGATTGCCTCTTCAAAATGCCCAATATCAAGACTGGGCAGAGATTTCCTTTCTCTTTTTCTAGATATTCTGTTTCTGTGGATTTTCTGTGTTCTCTCCTACCCAAACCCTGGGGTACAACCAGGGCTAAGTTGTTAAACCTGTATGGGCTTCAGTCTTCTCTCTGGTAAGATAGAGTGACTGACCTTTGTAAATAGTTTTTCAAACTAGTTTTCATCCAGGACCCTCTGTTCAAGTAAACTCTGAGCAGCTTTGAGAAGACGGAAGCAACTTCCTCACTGGCAACCTAATCTCTGTTCACTTCCCCAAGTATTACGATCAGATGCCTGTACCTTGAGAAAATGAGAGCTCTACGGGGATGGTGGTGCCTTATCTTCTGTCCCCAAACTAGCTCCACCTCTGCCTTCTCCATCTTAGTTGATGACAACCCAAAATTTCTGTTGCTCAGGTCAAAATCTTGATGTTATCTTTGACTTGTCTTTCTCACATCCCAAATCTATTTTTTTTCCAGGAAATTCTGTTTACTTTACTTAAAAACTATATCGAGAATATGTTTCCTTCACACCATTTCTACTGTCACCACCGGCTCAGCTGGCATTATCTCTTGCCTAAGCAACTACAGTAGCATCAAATTGGTCTCTGTTTGCCCAAGCAGTCACAGTGATATTACTAAAACAAGTCAAATCAGGTCACTCCTCTGCTCAGAGCTCTGCATTGGCCCCTGTTTTACTCAGATTAAAATGCAGAGCCCCTAACCCAGCTAGTTCCTCATACGCTAGTCCCCTTCTCCTCTCTGACTTCATTTCTCCCACACCTCCATCAGCTGCAGCCACAGTAGGCTCTTTGCTGGTCTCAACTCACCAGGCTCACTCCTGCATTTGTGCCTTTGCCATGGCTGTTCCCTCTGCTTGAAGGCACTTCCCCAGATGCTATGGATGCAATCATGTTCCCTGAAAAATCATACGTTAAAGCCCCAACCCCCAGTATGACTGTGTCAGGAGATAGGGTCTTCAAGAAGTAATTAAGGTGAAATGAGGTTGTCAGGGCAGGACCCTAATCCGATAGAACTGTGGCCTTAGAAAGAACTCTCTCTGCCGTGAGAGGACACAATGAGAAGGCAGCCATGTGCAAACCAGGAAGAGGGTCCTCGGCTGATACCTTGATCTTGGACCTCCCAGCCTCCAGAACTCTGAGAAATAAATTTCTGTTGTTTAAACAACCCACACTATGGTATTTTGTTATGGTAGCCTGAGCAGGCTAAGACACCAGATCGCCACAAGGCTAACTTCCCCACTCCTTCATCTTGTTCTCAAATGTCATCTCTTCAAAGAATCCCATCACAACATTCTATTAACATTGTGATGCTACAATTCCCAGTTTCCCTTCCTCTGCTGTTATTCCTGTTCAAAGAATGCATCATTTTCTAACCCGTGATGTAATTCACATATTAGGGCTACAGTTTATTGTCGGGCTATGCTGCTAGGAGGTATATTCCTTGAGAGATCTCTTTTTTTGCTCCCAGCTATGTCCCAAGAGCCTAGAACAGTGCCCAGCGCATCGT
The DNA here is from genome assembly GCF_003031525.2 of Neophocaena asiaeorientalis asiaeorientalis. Taxonomy (NCBI): domain Eukaryota; kingdom Metazoa; phylum Chordata; class Mammalia; order Artiodactyla; family Phocoenidae; genus Neophocaena; species Neophocaena asiaeorientalis. Next base: position 10,068,090 of record NW_020172779.1, read on the forward strand.
AGGTGCTCAATAAATATGTGTAAAGCAAGTGAATAAATGGAATAGTAACTATAATATTTCTTAGCTGTATGAGCTTGGCAAGTTGTTGACCTATACAAGCTTTACCTCTAACTTCAGTTGATTGTTATGAGATTTAAATAAGTAAAATTTGAGTAAAGACAGAGGAACTGCTTGTCTTGTTCGCCATCATATGCCAGTGTCTGAGACATAATAGTTCTCAAAACAAGAGTTAGGTGCTTAATGCAGTGCTTGACAAATAGTAAGGGCTCATCAAGTAATGATTATGGTTTTGGCTGAACGAAATGTCTGCTTTTAATCATAGTCTTTATCTCAGTCTTGAGAGCTGGCCTGGATTAATGAAGAAAAATCCTAAAAGTCTTCCTATTCTCTTGGCACTCAGGCTTTCAGCACCAGCCACACTTGACTTTGCTGAGTACCAAATGTATTTTCCTGCATCCTGTTTCAGTGCCTTTTACAATGTTCTACTTGTGACCTGGAATGTTCTTCATCTTTTCTCATGCCCCACCTGACAAAAACTCCCGTTGTGTAAATCTGTCTGATTCCTATTCAACTTCCAGAGCTTAGCTCAAACATCACTTCACAGGAAAGTTTCCCTAACTCCCCAGAGTGAGTCAGGGCTTTTCATAATCTGATTAGTAGCACCCTGTACTTTTTAGGAGGGTTATATCCAAATTGCCTGGCACAGTGTCTAGTACTTAGTAGTTGTTCAACAAATATGTGTTGCATGGATAAAGGGCATTATTTATGACCAGATACTTGATATCCATAATTTAATTGGATATTTTATGGTAGGCATTAAAATTATCTCTAATACACAATAAAGCAGGCTCAAAGAGGTTGAACAACTCCCCCAAACTCACCTAGCTAATAGGTTGTAGAGTCAAGATCTGAACTCAGTTCTCTTAAGCTCAAGAAAAATTACCCTTCCCACTGCAAAGGAATTGCTCCTGAGATTCCTCAAGCCAGCTTCCCAATTCCTTTCCTTTCGTGAATGTAAAAATGTCAAAACATATCCTCACCTGACTGACTCTCTGCCCCCAACGTTCCCTACATCCCCAGTGATCCCAGGAACCCTAATGCCATTCCAGAAGGCCCATGGTCCTGGCCAGCTATCTCCCTCTTCAAGGTTTACCCCCATTTTTAGGATATCTATCCATATAATTTGTTCAGTACTAAACTTCCTCATCTCATTAAATGGCAACATCATCAAGCTAATAACAGAGAAGACATCCTCCATTCCTTCTTTACTTCACTGTCCCAAACAATCCATATGTAATATTTTCTGTGCTGCTACCAGGTATGTCTCAAGTTCATCATTTTTCTCCTCTACTCATAATGTCCAAACTGTGTCCTCTCACAGCTTCTAATCCTTTCCAACATATTTTTTTCTATCAGTTGGGAAACAGAAACTATGCATTCCAGGCACTCAGTTGACAACAGACAGCCTGCCCCACCATTTGCTACACAACAGTCAAGTTATATTTAAACCCTAAAAACAGAATATTTTATAACCGTGCTTAAAATAATCCAGTGGCTTCCTCTTCGGATAAAACCCAAACTTGCCCCCATGACCTACAAAGCTTACTTGATTTTTCCCCTGCTACCTCTTCAATTTCATCTCATTCCAGCCTTCACTTTAACCATTATATTCACTGGCTTTCATTCTGTTTCTTCAACATGCCCAACAGTTTCTCGCCTTAGAATTGTTATATTCTTTTTTTTTTTTTTTTTTTTTTTGCGGTACGCGGGCCCCTCACTGTTGTGGCCTCTCCCATTGCGCAGTACAGGCTCCGGATGTGCAGGCTCAGCGGCCATGGCTCACGGGCCCAGCCGCTCCGCGGCATGTGAGATCTTCCTGGACCGGGGCATGAACCCGTGTCCCCTGCATCGGCAGGCGGACTCTCAACAACTGCGCCACCAGGGAAGCCCCTTTTATATTCCTATATTTACTCTCCCTTCTGTCCAGAATATCTTCCTCCTTGATTTTCACATTACTTTTATCTCAACACTTTATCTAAAGAGTCCTTTCCAAGTTCTCCCTGTTGCCCCCTTATTTCTTTCAGTGCATTTATTGCAATCTGCTTTTATCTTGTCTATTTGTTTAGCTATTACCTGCTACACTCCTTGGAATGCAAGCTCAGTGAAAGCAAGTACCATATTATCAGGGGGCTAGTTCTCGGCCCTGATTTAGCTATCAGTTAGATGTTCAGTTTTAGAACATTGCTCATTGTAGGCTGAGTTCATTGCCTCAAAAAATCAGAGAACATCAGTTTCTTTGGTGCCCAAGAGCCTGCATTGTACCAAGCTTACTAGAAGTGCAAGAAAGATAAGGACAAGGTCTCTCAGTGCAATGCTTAAACAGTTTCAGTACATCCCAAGCAAAGTATCCTAATGCAACCTGAACTCTTGAAGCTTTCTGCTATGGATGGTCTACAACCCCTCTCTCCTTTCATCCCCTGGAATAGCCAGAAATCTCATATTAATTTGATTAATTATAACTTTACCTCCTTTCCAAATCTGTCAAAATCTTCTTCATTAATCAGCACCCAATATAAATACACTCAGATTCATTTATTTCTTTTCTGCGCTTCTACAGCTCTTGGTTATTATTCCCATTATAATACTTACCACCAATTAATTGATTACTTTGTATATGCAACTGACGCCTCCACTAGATTATGTGTTACTTGAGAGCAGAGATTCTGTCTGGCTCATCTTTTATCTCCAATGGCGGGTGTGGAGAAAGCACTCAGGAAACATTTACTGAATTGAATTGAATTCCTTCCGAAAGCAAAGTGCTGGGTAAATCCCACTTAATTACAGGATCCTGGAGACACCTTAGCTAAACTGCTTATAGATCCATAATGCAGAATGCTAACTTTCTCCCCTGATTAATGGTGTTTTCCAACCATTCATCTCATCTTTCTATTCATCCCTTGCTGTACTGTGCTCTCTTGACTTCCACATTATGCAGAGTGCATGCTACCTTGTTGTGTTCCCAGTGAATTCTCATGAATAGGACATACCTCACCAGTTTCTGGCTTCCCGGAACTAACCCTTTTCTGCAAACCTGATGGGCTGTATCACATTCAAATATTTGTATGAACACATCATTCACCTGTCCCTTCAAAGTCTAACTGGTACTAATTGGCAAATAAATCAAACTGAATTTTCCATTAAACATGCTTTCATCCGTGTCAGTATTTACTTGTTTGAATTTAGAAGAGGAAAACAGGAACAAGAAACATTAGCAACTATTTTTCCTCTTGTTTAAGATGAAAATAAATAAGCATTTGTTAACATGGAGGGGGAAGTGTTTTTCAAATTTTTAAAATAATAACATATCCTGATGTTGTATGAAGGGAAGAACCCAAGACTGAAAGTAGGAGATAATACTAACATAGCTACTATTAAATATTATGTGTCAGACAATATAATAAATTATTTCTGAGCCCACAATATTGCATGGCAAGTGATTTTCTCCATTTTCCAGACTAGGAAAATGACTTTTATAAGAATTAAATAACTTGACCAAAATCACAGAGATAATTTGTAAACTAGGTAAACTAGGCCTTAAATCTTGGTCAGTCTTTCAAAAAGAGTCATGTACCAAAATGTTCATTGCAGCTCTATTTACAATAGCCTGGAGATGGAAACAACCTAAGTGCCCATCATCGGATGAATGGATAAAGAAGATGTGGCACATATATACAATGGAATATTACTCAGCCATAAAAAGAAACAAAATTGAGCTATTTGTAATGAGGTGGATAGACCTAGAGTCTGTCATACAGAGTGAAGTAAGTCAGAAAGAGAAAGACAAATACCGTATGCTAACACATATATATGGAATTTAAGAAAAAAAAATGTCATGAAGAACCTAGGGGTAAGACAGGAATAAAGACACAGACCTACTAGAGAATGGACTTGAGGATATGGGGAGGGGGAAGGGTAAGCTGTGACAAAGCGAGAGAGAGGCATGGACATATATACACTACCAAACGTAAAATAGATAGCTAGTGGGAAGCAGCCGCATAGCACAGGGAGATCAGCTCGGTGCTTTGTGACCACCTAGAGGGGCGGGATAGGGAGGGGTGGAGGGAGGTAGATGCAAGAGGGAAGAGATACGGGAACATATGTATATGTATAACTGATTCACTTTGTTATAAAGCAGAAACTAACACACCGTTGTAAAGCAATTATACTCCAGTAAAGATGTAAAAAAAAAAAAATCTTGGTCAGTCTGACTTCAAAGTTCAAGCTTTATTTCCTTCTCTCTGCAGCATTCTGGACCTCATTTGCCCTTACAGTGGATTGTGTTTTGGATAGCAATTCTTTATCTCACCCTGTTTTCATACTCTAGTCCCTTGACTTTGGGCTAAACCGTGAAACTGGCTTTGGCCAATAAAATTAGGTAGGAGTTCTAGTTCTAAGCCTGGGCCCTAAGAAGCTCACATACTTCTGCTTACTCTCTTGTTGCTTTCCTATATATATGAGAACAATGTGCCTGGACTATCGCATTGGTCTCAGCAGAGAATGATGAGGGAGCCATGGAGCAGAACCACCCTTAGCTGGGCCCAGTCATAATCATCCAACCTCCAGAAAGCTAAATGCGTGTGAGTGAACCCATCCAAGGAAAGCAGAACAGCCCAGCTGAGCCCAGCCAAGAGCAACTAAACCCCAGTAAGCCATACACAGGTAGATGAGCCCAGCCAAGGGTAGCAGAACACGCTAGAAGAGTCTCAATTTCTAGCTAATCCATATACTCAGGACAAATGAGGAATGATTGTCATTTTAACCACTGAATTTTTGGGTTGTTTCTTCCACAGTAATAGTTCATTGATACAACCACTAATTAGCTCTACAAATTGGCTTAATAATAATGCTTACCACCATTTATTAAGAACTTCGTATATAAGATACAGTGTTAAACCCTTTATATCATCACTCCCTTAAATATTTCTCAAAACCCTGTAAGGTTTTCACAGATGAGATGAATGAGACAAATGGAGATGAAATAACTTAAGTTCACATAGCTTGTATGTGGCAGAGCTGAGATGCAAACATAAGTTTATCTGGGTCCAAGGTTGTACTCTTTCTGTTATAACAATATGGCTTCATTCATAATCTAGAACTCCTCTGGAAAATAGTCAGCTGTGTAAATGTGACTTCCACTTAATTTCTCTGGGTCCATTTTCTTCAACTAGAAGGACCTAACTAGATAGTATCTGTTTTTCCTTTTACCTTCTACAGTTCTATGTTCCTACATCCAAAAGTTATTTGAGGCAAGTCTGACTTAAAGCACATCCGGAATTTGATGATGATGAGAATGGTGATGAGGACTGTGATGATAATATACCAAGAGCGTCAACACCACATAGACGAAGCGGGGAGACAGTTTTGCCAAGAACCAGAACTCGATGACTGCTGCAAGTGAGCATGAAATTTAGCTTTGCAAACTGTGAGGTAAGGTGGCAGAGTAAATCTGGGTCACACATCTTACTTCCTATTACCTAGCAAAACCACCACCACCAACAAAACAGTAAGTGTCAGCAAAAAATCTACCAGCAGCAAATAAGCAAGAAACTAGATATAATGTTAGGCTCACAGAGAGGAGAAGTGGCCGCAAGCAAACAAGCCACTGAATATTCATGACAGCTCCCGTTCCGATCCTGGCGCTCAGAAGTGGTGCCGGGACACAGGCAGAAATCTTCGGGGTAACAGAAACTCTGGGAAGTCTCATCAATACCCCTTAATCTGAGGTTATTAGCAGGCAGGCCGAGGAAATACATTTTTTTTCAAATCCGTAGGATTAAAAGCTCTATTTATCCTTGTAGATTTCAAGAGCTCAGCAGAGGTTCTCTCTCTCTCTCTCTCTCTCTCTCTCTCTCTCTCTCTCTCGCTCTCGCGCTCTCTCTCTCTCTATATATATATATATAGAGAGAGAGAGATGGAGATGGTTTATATATATATATATAAATTTAAAATATAAACTATATATAAAAATATAAACCATATATATAAATATAAAATAAAAATATAAACCATATATGTAAATATAAAATATAAACCATATATATATATGGTTTATATATATATATTTTAGGAGATAAAGTGTGGAGTGAGGGAGGTCAGAGGCACAAGTGACCAAGGTCAAAGCAGACAAAGAAAGTACAGGAAGTGCTTGGATTTGGACACAGAGGGAAGTGGAAGGTGAAAGTTTACATATATAGTGGAGTTTGCCAGGGAAGGTTTCATAGATATTGGTTTCTTGTCTCTGTAGTCTTTCATGTGTGACTTTATGAGATGTATGTGTATGTATGAATGTGTTCAAATAAGTTTAACAGGTACTTCCACATCTCTCATCACCACTACCACCAAACTACACATAGGTACATACACACCACATACCACACAAACACACGACACACGACACACCACACACAGTTCTACTGCAAAATAATTGGCACAAGTATCTTAAGAGTGTCTATAGAGACGCCATCTGTGGTTTCCTGCGGCTGCTCCTCTAGGCATTCCAGTTTTGTGTTTCTTTCAGACAAAATCAAAGAAACGTTCATCTGTTTCTCTGCTTACCCAATGTCTCCATCATGATGGTCTGTTTTGCTTTCTGCATCTGAATCAGTCTATTTTGCCTCAGGGAACAGCCTTCTGTATTAATTCCCTGGTTCCACCATTGTCAAAGAGCCTGTGTGAAGTGGAATTGACAAAGTTATCGTATTTCATGTCATTTTATTATTGAGGGTTTCTTTGTCACTAATATCACCCTCACTCTTTTTGCAGACCTTCTCAGAGTCACTTTCTTCCCAAGTCTGGATTCAAACTGACATTTGAATGTCAATAGTTCAATGCCTGATTGAACTATTTAAATAAACTCAATTTTTAGCTTGCTTTTACTAAAATCACTCTTAATAACTACTATTATCTCTTATAATTACAATAATCACTTTGGCTCAGAGTCACTCACACAACATTAGCCTTCAGTCCAATAAACCTTGGCAGTTGTATTTGGTGGAAGGTCTAGGGTATTTTTAGTAAGAAAATAGCTGTCACGGCTGGATCTGGTGGATCAGAGCTGTATTGAGAGATCCGGAAGGCTTAAGTCTTCCCGAGGTAATAAAATCAAAGGTTTAAAGCAACCCTGGCTAGATCTTAAGATTGGGAGATAGTATTAAAAAAGGAAAACTTTAATTTTATAGTCTGGAATGTCAGACCACTTAAACCCATCTCTGCCACCTACAGGCCTTGTGTTCTTAGGCAAGCTATTTAAAGTTTCTAGGTCTCAATATCCCCATCTGTAAAATGAGTATAATAAAACGCTTATCCTCACAACGGTTTCAGTGGTTTCCATTCTGATTGATCTGTAACCTACCGCTTCTTAAATTTTTTTTTACCCCTTGTTAAATGGTTTGGCTTTAACCATAAAATAACCATATTGTACGGGTTTTGTGTGAAGATTAAACAGGTAACCAATGTAAAGCACATAGAAAACACTTAGAAATATTGGACACTGTTATAATTATTATTTTTCATTTTTATCATTACTTCTCAAGGGTCAGAGAGCTTTCATCTGGGTCATAGATGTTATCTCATAAAATCCTATGTTAACTATTAAAATCATGATTATGATTGCATTTTACAGGTAAGAAAACCGTGACTCAGAGTGGGCGAATGTATTGCCAGCGTTACAGAGCTAACAAGTGGCAAAGGTGGGATTGGAACCCTGGTCTGGCTCTCACACCTTTTTTCTATACTATATTACTTTGGACCAGAGACAGCATTTATAAAACCCAGAGGAAAGCATTTGGGGTCAGAACATCCACAATAGTAACAATTATGGGTGCCAGAAAATGGGACTGAAAAAGCCCTGGGCAGAAATCACATCACACCGACACCTGCAATGGACTCTTGCAGTTCTTTGTTTTAATTAAAGAGTAGGCTCTTAAATTCCATAGGTTCAGTGCTAGTCCTGGGAGCAGAGGTTGCAGAATAGAGAACAAGTAGTCTCAACTTCATAGATATGTGTGAGACACAAGGAAGAGTAAAGCAATTAAAACCTGCAGCTTTCTCTTTTTTAAGAGTCATAGTGGATGCTGCGATATGTCACCAGATCCCTCCCTTCAGGACCAAAATAAACTATTCCCCCCTGCTGCTGGCTCTCGCTGACAGCTCTCCCTGCATCCCCCTCTGAGCACTGCCACCAGCTGAAAAGAGCCCACTTGTCCAAGGTCAGTCCCCTTCCAGGACACAGCCTACATCCAATGACTGTCAATGCAGAGGTATAAAGGGCTATCCCTCTTGCCTCAATGTGGGGCAACTCTGTAGGGCCACCCAGCTCCAGAACCCCCTACCCGCCTCCCTGTGAAATCAGCTGAGGTTCTGACTTGCCTGTCTGCCTTCACTTTGCCACAGATATTCACCCTAACAGCACTACCCAGTGAATTTCCTGCATACAAATCAATGCCTCAGTCTATTTCCCAGGAAACCTGAATTGCAATATGCGGTAAAGCACGCATTTTTGTCGTGGCAGCCAACTCCAGTTACTCTCTGTATTTCTGAGGAAGTTCTAATGATTCGTCAAATATTTACTGTAGCATCAGGTAAACACAGCAGGACATGGTAAATATCAGGAGCGCTTTCATTAGCATCAGAATGGAAACATTTTATTGATTTCCAAGGAGCAATTTAGCTGTTGTCAGAGGCTAAGTCAGTGGTCCAGAAAAGAGATCCAGGTCTGCGTGAGCATATCCATTAACATTACTTTATCTCCGGGGTCTTGAATGTGCAGGGCAGCATGGAAAAATCTTAATTACCGCTAAACAAATGGTGAAATGCTATCCTTCTGCTCAGTGTTTCAGAAGCTTCTTCCTCTCAATTTGTTCATGTCTGTACAGGCCCCCAGAGGATTCCCTTTGGAGTTGAGTCATTATGGCCACAGGGTTGCCTTCCAGGTGCTAAGGCAGCAAGAGAACATTCCTGAACCTCTTCTGGGTATGGAGATCTCATGGTACATTATTGCATTTCTTAGGGGTATGGTGTATGAAGGGCAGAGCACAACCATCTCAGGGTTTGGGAACATGGATGATGTGTCATCATTATTTCTACATCTCTGATCAAATCCCCTCACCTCCAGTCATTACCAACAACCTTTTACAAATATGGCTTCCATGCTTCTAAGTCTTCTCCCATCTTTTGCCCTGAAAATCCTGCAGGCTCTTTAAGGCTTGAAGAAATGTGACCCACAGTGCCATCTAGTCACAATCGATTACTTCCATAACTTCTATTCTAATAAATTTAAACTTTTTCAAAAAGCAATTAACTTTTGTACATGTTCATAATCTTAGATATAAGAATTTAACCTCTGAAATTCTATCCTAAGGGAATAATCCAAAATGTACATACAAATTTTTCAGTATAAAGATATATAAAATTCCTAGGAATGACCATCAAAAACAAGTCTTTGTTTTCCTTTTATGCTCTGTCTTCTTTCAGTAGGATTTAATCTCCATCAGGGCAAGGATCATGTCTGGTCTCTTCAATTCTATATCTCTGGTTTCTAAAACAGTGTTTAGCACATGGTAAATGTTCAATCAATATTTAATGAATGAATAAATGAATTTTCAAATGTGCAGAAAGTAGCTAAAAAAAGCAATTGTGTCTAGATATAATGACGGTTTGATAAAAGGAGAACACTAATGTATTTCTGGTTGGAAAGAATTCCCATTGTAAAGATGCCAAATTCTCTAATAATCTATGAATTTATAGCATTTCCACTCAAAAATTGACATCTTGTTTTGGAAGTTAAAAAAGTTCTTGTAAAATTCAGCTGGAAGAAAAGAATAAAATAGCCCTTTTCTTTTTAAGAGAAATAGGAGAGGTTTTGTCCTGCCAAATGTATATACACACACACACACACACGCACACACATGCACACACGAACACACACACAGGCACACACAGAGTAATCACAATGGTGTATGGGAAGAATACTTTGCCTGGTGACAGAACAGCTTCGATTCTGTAAGGTATGAAAACACGAGATGTCTTCTTCCCACAGTTACTGTGAACTGCTCTGTTGAACCTTCCTTCCCCACTGGTTAGCAGCCATTTTAAGCATTATGATTATTAAAACAATCTGTATTCAGTCCAGGCTATTCTAAAGCTTTAACTGCAAAATCCTACCCTCCACCCTCCATTTGGTATAGACTTAACTTGTGGCTTAAGGGTCCCTAAGAGGCAGAGACACGACTGAAGTTTTCTCTCATGTGCCCTTCCCCTCCCAGTACACTACTGAAATCCATACTGGGAAATTGATATACTTGTATTTTCTGTGGAAATTTCAGCTGTTACTAAAGAAGTTAGTAAACTCCCAATGAATCTATTGTACATCCAGGCCTAATAGCTACATTCTTGGTGACTCTGAATGGTGATTCCTTATGTGAGTGCAGGTTGGGCCTTTTAGCACTTTTCTGAAGGTATGCGATGCAACATTAACTCCATTTAAAAAAATTCAAGTGTGAAGGGGATAAAAGGAATGACCTTAAGTTATAAGCATTTACCATCTTCTCTCTCCCACTTCTCCCAAAGGAGAGAGACGTATTATTTGTTAGGTCAATTCTGGATCCTCCTTTATTTATATAAGAATCAGGGCAAAAGGCAAAGGATAACACAAAAGAAAAGAAAATAATAAACAATCTGAGCCAGAGAGGCAGCGAGACAAGCCTGGGGAGGATGGAAGTTTTTGACGTGCAAGTACTGGGGAAACGAGAGATCCGAGACAACTGCGGAGTGAAAGGGAAATTGAACGGAAGTGATATATGGGGGAAGGGGATTTTTTAAGGAGTTTTGTTTGCTTCCAAGAATGTATCCACTCCTTTTGAAACTTCTGCTTTTTTTGAGACACACTACATTAAATATTGTTTTTAAATTCTTTTTAGTTGCCGGACTATTTATTTTTTATGACTTTGTGCAGCATTGCTCGCAAAGCAGTTGGGCTATACAGGCTACCTGAATTCTGTCACCTACCAAACACGCCATCTGTGCTTTCTGGTCAAAAAGAACCATTCCAAATGCTTATGATGATGCCCTGATGTTGATAGAGTAAAACAGTGATCTCAGAATGGATGCTCTGGTGGTTCCTCCAAATTTCCCTAAAACAAATATTTCATTGAAATTATTTTCATTCTAAACGGCCCTACATTTTTCCTCAGAAATCCTAGGTTCACATTTCAGCTTTACTTTGCTAACTGAACAACAAAACTGTGACCGTTTTGAAGTCAGGTAAGTTACATTATCATCTTCTTACATTGCCAGAGTTTCAGCAATTGGCCATCCAGGGCACATAGTAAACATTCAGTATAAATGAATAAGTGTGTAAGGATTCAGCCATTTCCAAATCTTCTAGTTGTCTTCACAAAGTCCTGGATTAAAGAGTCTTTCTGGTATCATTATGAATCAATTCCTGAAGAATTTAATTACCTATAACTTTGGCAGGCATGACTCTTCCTTAAGATGGCATCTCAGGTAAAGAGCTGCACTCCCCACACAGTAGAATGCTGCCTTAAATAAGGATAAATATTTTGAGTTTGCTTAAATGCATGAAGAAATGAAAGAAGGAATAGAAAAAAAGATACAGAAAGAGAGAAAGGAAATAAGAGGAGAATTTAAGGCAATTCTTTAGGGAAAAAAAATCTGTTACAATAACTCTTTCACTGAAATAACCAATCAATATGTCCAAGAACCCTGAAAATATAATTTTTTTCCATGTTGGAACATCTCTAGATGTTTTGGGTTAACTGTTTAAATATAAGAAGTAAGTAATACACAGACTTCGCCATACTTACACATCTCCTTTTATCACCATGGTTGCTCTTATTTAAATTTACCAGCACTGATGGACACTTGGTAATGCACTTATATTGAAGAGGCTAGGGGGGTTTGCGCAGTGTGATGACTGCTAAATTATTTTTTTCCCAGATGATCCAAGTGTCACCTGTTTTTCCCTTTTCCCTTTTACTTATAAAGGGAAACACATCAAGTGCCTTCTGAAGCTTCCTCTTCATCCTAAAGGAGGTTCACAATAATGTTCTTTCATCATTAATTGCTGGGTATTCTGAAATGTTTTCTCTCCTAAAGTCATAAGTCACAAGTTTCTGATGTTTTGTCTAACCTCTCTCTCTCTCTCCCTCTCTCTCTCTCTCCGCATTCTGGTTCTCTGGAGACAAGAGTCATGGAAATGCTTTTGGATAGATAAAAATGCATTCATTCCTCAGTCTCCACTGACCCTGTTATTCAAAGAGTCAATATCTGTAAGGATGGCAGGCACATTAACCAAAACAAGTATTTTTCTTCTCCAAGTATTGTAATTATTGATGCTTTGGACTTTTCCTGCTACATCCATCACCCTAAGGTTATCCTTGAAAAAGTATTGCCTGAGTCTAGAGCTCTTAAGTCAACATGAATGATAATAGAAAGCATTTATTAAACACCATTGAGCACTTACTCTTCTAAAAGCTTTTTTTGGTATAAACTTTTACAACCCCCAGTGGCATCCCTTAGGCACCTACTGACTTAAAAATGCCACAGCCAAAATCCTTAATGTGGAAGCTAGGTCTCATTTGGGAATGGCCCTGTGCCATGGGTATACACCCAACACAGTGGACTTTCTTCTTGATTTAAACTCCTAGTCTCACTCTAGCATATTGGAAAGGACAGATGCTAAAAGAAGAGAAAGCAGAGCTTGTGAACTTGGAGAGAACAGTGAGAGAACCCCAGAATGAGGCAGGGTTTAAGCAACAGAGTCCAGAAATATTTGTTGTATACCAGGAAGCATGCTACAAGCTTGGAACCCCAAGAAAGGAAAATCAGACCTCTCGGATAACCTGGAAAGACACAAATAAGGATCAATCACAAGAGTGACAGAGCTAGAAGTTCAGACTATTGCTTTGGGGCTGATGTCACAATCAGAAAACACCTAGGTAGACTGTGCCATTTCCCTTGCAGAAACTTTGTGCTCTAGTTCCTAGATGCAGACAGACTAAGTATATTGCCAAATCTAATCCAATTGACCAGTGGTAGACTCGACATTCAGACTTCCAAGACTATCTATGTTTTCTATCATGCTGGTTGGGGACAGACTATGAACGTCCTTGAATGCTATGTTGAAAGCATTTTGACATTATTCAGTAGGCAACAGGGAGCCACTGACATTTTTTGAGCAACAGACTGACATATTATCGTCTATGGGCAATCTCTTTTCAACTAATAAATGTGGTTTGTTTTTGTCTAGTGAGGAGAAGTATACTGAGGTGAATCTTCTCAAATCCTTTTTAGGAAGAGGGGGAAAATAAATGTATAAAGAATAAAATAGACAAAAAGCAAAAAATCCCCAAATAAATACATAAAGTATGTTTCCAGTAGAACAAAAAAACCAAAAACCAAAACCAGAGAAACAGGAAGCATGAGTCACATAAATCATAACCAACCAGAGTTCCAAGTAATTTTTTCCTTACAAAAGTTCTTGATACATGGTCAATATATGTTAACTGGTATATTATTTTGTAGTTAATTTCCCTTATTCTCTAGTTTTGCTCTTCTAAGTAATTTCACCATCCAATTTATAATTGTAGCATGCAAGAATGTATACATAATAATTTTTCTTACAGCAGGAGAATAGAGTAGAAAGGTCTTGTTTCAGACAGCTAAGTGATTTACAGTAAGGCTTACTAGACGATTCTGAAAACATAATTCAGATCTCCTGAGCTTTCTGCTTTTTTAAAGTTAACAGTTACTGGTGGAAAGGAACATTAGATTTGAAAAATAACACACACAGTATAAAAAAGACATAGTCAATTGACTGTGCTAGGTACCAAAGTTTACATTTACTTTTTTTTCTGCAATGCTAAAAATTCAGCATTCCATTAACACTACATTTTTTAAAAATCTCTTTTTTTTTTTTGGTTTTATCTTTTCTGCCTTTGTTGAAAGTTCCCTCTCATCCTGCTGATTTCTGACAACCTGTTGGAAGGTAATGATAACACATACTCTCCTCTGAGCCATATTACAGCAGCGCTTCCTGACAACCCTGTCTCAGGCTGAACAAATTATTTGCACCCTGCCTGATTTGTTTCCATGTTTGTAATTCAACTACAATTTGTTCCTTCCCATGGCCAAATGAAAATGTGGTCATCAGATGCAAACCTTCCTGTTTGAGCATCATAAATAATACGTTTCTAGAGTGCAACACATAAATATTTTACTAACCACAATATAGGCTTTAGGAAATGGCAGAATGAAAGTGGTAGAGAAAATATTTCCTATAGATTCATTTTTACAGTATTTAGAGGCCATTTTATGGCTTGGTGCATTCATTAGGCTCTTTAAGAAAGTGTTTCTCATCCAAAGAATCTAAAAATGTATGTAATCTAAATTTAGTAATCTAAAGATGTGTGCTTCTCAGTTCCTTGACATATCAGGTTTAAATTTTCTTTCTGGTTGAATTGGGATGTAATATATCATCAAGTATTCCCAGGCCTGATTTTAATTCATTCACTGCCTTTTTTTTTTTTTTTTTTTTCCTACATAGCATCCTTACCTCCCAGGCAAATGAAGAGACACTGTAGAATAATGAAGTTTATACTGAAGATAAATTATTCTCACTCCTACTGGGCCAGTCACCTGAAACTACAAGAGAGAAAAAAATAGGTGGAGATTTGGGGAAGAGGGGTTGGCAATGAGAGCAGTACTATAAACAAAATTCTTCTCTTCTCCAAGTTTAAAGAATTTTGCTTAAAAATATATTCCCTTTGGCCTGAAAACCTATTTCCCATGTCCTGTAGTTTCTGTTCTGTAGGTGTCCTGAAAATAATTGGCTATTTAAAGAACCTCAAAAAATTGCCCATCACAGAGACAACTGCCTCTTGGTACTTTCCCTCTGAGACTCTTATTAATTTTTAATCAGCTTGCTGCTGTTTCAGGTCTTTAGGACTCCTGCAAGTAAAGGAAAATGCCATGTGGGTGGCAGAGGAGGAGAGAGTAAACAAACGCAGAGGGAACCGGGCTCTTCAGAACTCAGACAAAGGCTGGTGTGGCTTCAACAAAGACGGAGTTAAAGCTGTTTTAGAAGAGAAAACCACTCCCTCGGCTGGACCAGATGTGGGAATCAGAACCCCATTTCTCTCTAGCTGCTTGACTGGTACAGATTACATGCACTCCTTGGCCTTTATTTCCATAGATGAATGCTATTTCTGGCTTTTGCTCTAAGAAGGGCATAATGACCTGATTCTCTAGGAATATTTCTTCTAATTCTTCTGCTTTTTCTCATAGATGCCTAAATCCTACCCTTGTCTCCAACCTCTCTCATTCTCTCTCTCCCTCCTTCCCCACCCCGCTGCCTTGCTCTCCCTCCAGAGTCTTGGGGCTAATTTCTCACATGATTTTCTATTTGGGTCAACTGTGAGTCCAGTCTGTGAGAAAGAATTTGTTATAATTTATATCATGATAAACAACAACCTCATGTAAAGTTGTTCAAATAGAGTAATAACTAAATATTTCTTCCTACCACCCAGTGACCCCAAAGCATATCTGATTCCTTGATCTCAACGTTTTGTTTATTTATTGGCATAGGGATTGCAAACATCGCAGATTTGTAAATTGCAGGAGTTAAACGTCGGTTAGACAAATCACTGGGGGGAGGGGTTATTTGACTTGGTCTTCAGTTCACAGTGTATCTCTGACCACAGGGAAGTCCTATCTCCTAGAGTTAGGAAGAGCAATATTTCCTTGAGTTGAGGAAAGTGGATTGCTAAGGCTTTCTAAAGTGCAACCATTCATAATATCCCAAAGATCATCTTGTTAGCTGACCTAGAGATATCAGTTATGATTTTGTTCCCACATAATGAAGTGAGGAGTGGTGAGGTAAGAGGGGAAAGGGGTGGAAGGGGAGAGGTATAAAAGGAGAGAGAGTGGAGAAAGAATTACACACACACACACACACACACACACACACACACGACTGAGTGACATGAGTTGTCTTTTATTTTCTATTAGGGTAAAGACCCTCCTCACATAAATAGGGAAAAGGTTTTCTTGATTATTATTATCCTCAACTATTATACCTTCCTTCCTTCTTGTATCATAACGATTAAATCAGCTGGCAACGGCTACATGAGAGATGACAGAAAGGGGATACAAGTGGCTCTGAATCATCTAGCTTAAAACCATCTGATGACTTCAAGTTCAGGCAAAGTAATAACTGCACTCCATTCCAATATCTGAGAACACTCAGCCACTAAATTTGATGCTACCCATGGCTGATAGTAATGTGTGATGAATTAATGATTGGTTGATTAGATGAGTGAACAATAGCCTTGAATCAAGAATAAAATTCTAAATTTAAATTTCTCCTAACATGTAGTAAGTATATAATACACTTATAAACGTTTGCTGGAAGACTCAGTGTTCTAAAAGGAGAACATCAGCATGCAATGGTTTGCCACCAGCTTCAAGATGAAGTTCATCGTCCTTAATAGGACTTCAAGTGTCCCCCCAAGCCTGGCCTCTGCCTGCTTCTGCAGCCTTAACTGTGGCACAGTTCTTCAGCTGCCCAGGCTCAAGGCACACCAGCCTACCTGATGACAAACCTTGATCTTGCTTTTTGTGCCTCCATAACTTGGCAAAATCTATTCCCTGGGGGTTTTTTTCGGCTGTTCTTTCTACCTCACTAGCTTCCAGGGAGTCTGCAGGACTCAGCTGAAGCATTTCCTCCTCTGTGATGATCTTATTCTCTGTGCCTCATACAAACAGGGTAAAACCTATCAGTTTATCACATTTGATTACTTGCTGGTTTTTCTGAGGGAAGAAAGGAAGTCATTGTTCTTCATCTCGAAAACCTTGCACAATGCCTGTCTTACAGCAGGATCTCAACACACATTTGTGCCATAGACACTTCTCTCTAATGTGGAGGTGCCATTTTAGAATATAATGGAACCCTGGTCATTCTGAGGGCCATCCCGCCAACCCCCTCCCCATTCTCCCCACCCAGTAGGCGTGATCAGGTAGCAGGCTGCACTGTGATTCTTGGTACCAATGAAAAGATCATTTGTCTGGGTGGCTTTTCTCTTCTTTCTACCTTCTAAATGGAAAGAAATCATCTGAGGGAGAAGGCCCCTATTTGGCAACACAGGAGTTAGTAAAAGGCAAGGCGACGGTGATCTGAAACTCAGCAATCAGACGCTTTGGTTTTCATTCCATTTCACATCAGGGTACAAAGTATAAAGATACTTCTTCTACACTGGTGTTACACTTTAAAATATTTTGTTTTAATATTTAATTTATTCATTGGTTACCCTCAAAGTGGTCATTTACAAGTACATGGAAAAAATTTACCTAAGTGATTTCCTAGAAAAAATGCCATCCCCTCAGGAAAGCCTTCTTTAAGAGCATACTTTTGGGAGGAATCCTTAAGATAAAAGAATAATTATAAATATAATTTTCCATTTTTCTACTACACTGCAAGCTTCTAGAAAGAGGAAAGACTATTCTGTTTGTTTATTTTGTTTTGTTTTCAAGTCCATAGCTACAGGAACTAGCAGAATAAATAGTTTATGGTTGGTACATATTAAATGTCTATGGGTGAATGTGGGGTAGGTAGACAGAAGAAAGGAGGGGAGGAGGGAGGGAGGGAAGCAGGAACCTGTAGGTCAGCAAAAAGAGCTACAGCTCACTCATCTTTTCCAAGAATCTGTTATGAATAGGCCACATATTCCTGAGGAAAAGGATGCCTAAAATAATGCAGGATACAATGAGAAACACTGGAAATTTTCAAATACTAATCATGTATTAGAGTTAGGCTGTGAAGGACTCTTTAGGCCTCAGATAAGAATTTATAGACTTTATTTTGTTGGTTGGAAATTAAGTGGCAATTGAGGATTTTTCAACAGCTTTATTGAGGAGTAAATGACATACTGTAAGTTGCATTATTTAAAGTGTAAAGATTCATACGTTTTGAACTATGTATACACTTGTGAAACTATCACCACAATTAAGATAATGAACATATCCAATCCTGTCAAAAGTTTCCTCATGTCTCTTTGGAATTTCTCCCATACATCTGTTCCCACCCCAGGCCCCAAGCAAACATTGATCTGATTTCTGTCACTGTAGATTAGTTGCATTTTCTAGTATTTTATATAAATTAAATCATACAGTACATACTCCATTTTGGTTGGCTTTTTTTCACTCAACTCATATTTATTTTGATATCCGTCCATATCTTTGTGTGTGTCAATAGTCCATTGCTTCTTCTTACTGAGTAGTATTCCATTTTATGGCTATTACAAATAAAGCTTCAATGAACATGTGTGCACAAGTGTTTGTATTAACATGTGCTTTCATTTCTCCTAGATAAATGCACAGAAATGGAATGACTGGATCATATAGTAAGCGTATATTAACTTCTCGAGAAACTTCCCAACTCTTTCCCACGGTGGTTGAGCCACTTTACCTTCCCACTGACAGTGATGGAAACTGCAGGTGCTCCACATCCTCAGCAATATTGACGTGGTCATTCTTTTAACTTCAGATATTCTGAAAGTGTCCATTGGAATCTCATGGTTTCAATTTTCATTTCCTTTATGATTAATGATGTTGAGAATCTTTTCATATATCTTCCATGGTGAAGTGTCTGTTCAAATATTTCACCCATTTTTTCAGGGTATTGCTTGTTTTTTATTATTAACTTTGTGAGTTCTTTGTATATTCTGGATATAAGTCCTTTAATATTTGACAAGGGAATATTCTCGCCCAAATCTGTGGCTTGTCTTTTCATTCTCTTAATGGTATCTTTTGAAGTGAAGTTTTAAACTTTTGGTGAAATCCAAATTTATTGATTTTTTTTTTCTTTTATAGATTGTACTTCGGGAGCTATATGAAACAAATCTTAATGGTTAATCCAAAGTCATAAATTTTTTTTCCAAGGTTTTCCTGTAGAAAGGTTTTGGTCTATGATCAATATTGGCTTATTTTTGCATATGATTCAAGGCATGGATTAAAGTTCGTATCTTTACAAGTGAGCACCCAACTGTTCCCACATGACTTGTTGATAAGATTATCTTTCCTCCACTGCATTGCTTTTGCACTTTTTTCAAAAATCAAATGACTAAATAAGTGTGGGTCTACTTGTGGATGCTCTGCTCTGTTTCATTGGTTTGTCTGTCTTAAGAAAAAACTAGACTATTCGGATTGGTCTAGATTTACGACAAGTACTGAAATCTGGGAGTCAAATTTCTCAGTCTTTGTTCTTTTTTATGAAAATTATTTTGAGTATTCTCTCTCCTTCGCATTTCCACATGAATTTTAGAAACACTTTTCTGTAACTTAAAAAAAATAAACAGGATGCCTTATAGCACATTTGTTTATTTTTTTTAATATTGCTATGCTTATTCTTTTATTTTTAATTTTTTTTGAATTTTATATAATTTATTTTTTTATACATCAGGTTCTTATTAGTCATCCATTTTATACACATCAGTGTATACATGTCAATACCAATCTATTCTGTAGATTTGTCTTTGTCTTTAATATTTGCTAATTTGATTACTGTGTGTCTCAGCATGTTTCTCCTTGGGTGTATCCTGTATGGGACTCTCTGCACTTCCTGGACTTGGGTGGCTATTTCCTTTCCCATGTTAGGGAAATTTTCGACTATCATCTCTTCAAATATTTTCTTGGGTCCTTTCTCTCTCTCTTCTCCTTCTGGGACCCCTATAATGCGAATGTTGCTGCGTTTAATGTTGTCCCAGTGGTCTCTTAGGCTGTCTTCTTTTCTTTTCATTATTTTTCTTTATTCTGTTCCACAGCAGTGAATTCTACCATTCTGTCTTCCAGGTCACTTATCTGGTCTTCTGCCTCAGTTATTCTGCTATTCATTCCTTCTAGTATATTTTTCATTTCAGTTATTGTGTTGTTCATCTCTGTTTGTTTGTTCTTTAATTCTTCTAGATCTTCGTTAAACATTTCTTGCATCTTCTCAATCTTTGTCTCCATTCTTTTTCCGAGGTCCTGGATCATCTTCACTCTCATTATTCTGAATTTTTTTTCTGGAAGGTTGCCTATCTCCACTTCATTTAGTTGTTTTTCTGGGATTTTATCTTGTTCCTTCATCTGGTACATAGCACTCTACCTTTTCATCTTGTCTATCTTTCTGTGAATGTGGTTTTTGTTCCATAGGCTGCAGGACTGTACTTCTTCTTGCTTCTGCTCTCTGCCCTCTGTTTATTTTTTATTTAAAGTATAGTTGATTTACAATATTATATTAGTTTCAGGTATACAACATAGTGATTCAATATTTTTATAGATTATCCTCTATTTAAAGTTATTAAAAAATAATAGCTATATTTCCCTGTGCTATACAATATATCCTTGCTGCTTATCTATTTTACATATAGTCGTTTGTATCGCTTAATCCCAAATCCCTATTTTTCCCCTTCTCCCTTCCCTCTCCCAGTGCTAACCACTAATTTGTTCTCTATGCTTGTGAGTCTGTTTCTGTTTTGTTATATTCACTTGTTTTTTAAATTTTTTAGACTCCACATATAAATGATAATATACAGTATTTGTTGTCCTCTGTCTGACTGATTTCACTAAGCATAATACACTCCAGGCCCCTTCATGTCATTGCCAATGGGAAAATTTTATTCCTTTTTATGGTTGAGTAAAATTCCATTAGATAGATAGATAGATAGATAGATACCACATCATCTTTACCCATTCATTTGTTGATGGGCAAAAGTTGCTTCCATATCTTGGCTATTGTAAATAACATTGGGTTGTATGTAATCTTTTCAAATTAGTGTTTTTATTTTCTTTTGATATATACCCAGGAGTGGAATTATTGGGTCATATGGTAGCTTTATTTTTAGTTTTTTGAGGAACCTCCATACTGTTTTCCACAATGACTGCACCAAGCTACATTCCCACCAACAGTGTATTAGGGTTCCCTTTTCTCCACATCCTAGCCAACATTTGTTTTTTGTAGACTTCTTGATGATAGCCATTCTCACAGGTGTGAAGTCATATCTCAATGTGGGCTTGATTTTCATTTCTCTGATGATTAATGATGTTGAGTATCTTTTCATGTGCCTTCTGGCCATCTGTATATCTTATTTGGAGCCATCTTGAGTTTATTTTTGTATATTGTGTGAGAAAATGTTCTAATTTCATTCTTTCATATGGAGCTGGCCAGTTTTCCCAGCACCACTTACTGGAAAGACTATCTTTTCTCCATTGCATCTTCTTGCCTCTTTTGTTGTAGATTAATTGACCTAAGTGTGTGGGTTTATTTCTAGGCTCTCTATTATGTTTCATTGATCTATGTGTCTGTTTTTGTGCCAGTAACATGCTGTTTTGATTACTGTCACTTTGTAGTACAGTCTGAAGTCATGGAGAATGATGCCTCCAGCTTTGTTCTTTGTTCTCAGGATTGCTTTGGCAATTTGGGATCTTTTGTGGTTCCATATGAATTTTAGGATTATTTGTTCTAGCTCTGTGAAAACTGTCATGGGTATTTTGATAGGGATTGCAATAAATCTGTAGATTGCTTTGGGTAGTATGGTCACGTTAACAATATTAATTCTTCCAATCCATGAACAGAGAATATCTTTCCATTTCTTTGTACCATCTTCAGTTTCCTTCATCAATGTTTTATAGTTTTCAGAGTATAGGTCTTTCACCTCCTTGGTTAAGTTTATTCCTAGGTATTTTTTTTTTCTGACATGATTTTTAGTGGGGTTGTTTTCTTGCTTTCTCTTTCTGATAGTTCATTATTAGTTTATAGAAAAGCAACAGATTTCTGTATATTAATGCTGTATGCCACAACTTTACTAAATTCATTTATTAGTTCTAATAGTTTTTGGTGGAGACTTTAGGGTTTTTTTTATAAAAAGTGTCATGTTATCTGCAAATAGTGAAACTTTTACTTCTTTCCTTCCAATTTGGATGCCTTTTATGTCTCTTTCTTGACTGATTGCTATGGCTAGGACTTCCAATACTATGTTAAATAGAAGTGGTGAGAGTGATCATCCTTGTCTTGTTCTTAAATTTAGAGGAAAGACTTTCACCTTTTCACCACTGAGTATGATGTTAGTTGTGGATTTGTCATAAATGATCTTTATTATGTTGAGATATGTTTTCTCTATACCAACTTTGTTGAGAGTTTTTATTATGAATGGATTTTGAATTTTCTGAAATGCTTTTTCTGTGTCTATTGAGATGATAATGTGATTTTTATCCTTCCTTTTGTTAATGTGGTGTATCACATTGATTGATTTGAGGATATTGAACCACCTTTACATCCCTGGAATAACTCCCATTCCACCATCTTGATCGCCTCTCTCTTATAACACATTTAAAAGTACATCTATTGGTTAGTTACAATCCTAGAAAGTTATGTATTTGCATTACTAAAATATCCTTTTGCCATGAACGACGCTTTAACTGTTTTGGAAGATTTTTTTCCCTTAGACAAAATTGTACTACAGCAATAACTAGCCCCAAAGTCTGTATGACTTACAATAACAAAGGCTTATTTCTTTCTAGGAAACCTGTCTATTGCAAGTTGTTTGAAGCTCTGTTCCATATTGTTTCCATTTTCAGATCTGAGCTCAAGAAGCAGTCTCTACTTGGGATGGTACAAGTCTTATAACAGAGGAAGGAAGAGAGATGGTGCTTAAATTTTTGCTGAGAAGTCCCATGTCATATCCATTCACATTTCATTGGCTAAAGCCAGACACATGGGCAAATATGATGTCAGTGAAATAGAAAGTATAATTCTCCCAGAGAGAGGGCATCACAAGAAATGTCTATAATTATTTTTAACAGAATAACATTTATCACAGATCCTAAATAGCTCTTTACGTGACCTCTTTTAGAATGGTGCATTAATTTGAAAATTGACACATTAATTTAATGTACAATAAATTTTTCATGGAAATATTAAGGTAGCCCACTCATTTTCCCTGGCTTGGCTATGCTCTTATCCCTCCTCAACCACACTCCTCTTAATTCCAGTCAAGAAAACTTTGGGCTACTTGGACTTCACAGCTTAGTGTCACATCACATATTTCTGGAAAAAGTGGGAGTGTTATTTCCTATATCATTGTTTTGCCCATCCTCTCTTCTCCCTTTCTTCTATTATTTAATATCTGCTTAGAGATATGTACAGAAAATTTAAAAACATGTGTAATTCAGTAACTAACAAATTCTCCCTAAATAGATTTAAACTTAAGTGGGAATAGAGAAGTTGATTGTCTGGAATCCAATAAAAGCCATCATTAATTGAGTATTCAGTGTGTGCCAGTCATGATTCTAAATGACTTACCTGCATTTTCTAATTTAATGCTTCTGAGAATGCTATTAAGTACATACCATTGTTATAATGTGAATAGCAATGAGGAAATAGGTGCATTGAGATGTTAAATAACTTGTATAAGAACTCTCAAGTATTGAGTCCTGATTCAAATCCAGGCCTGTCTTACTCCAGAACCTAAGTCTATAACACTATAATTCAGAAGATGGACTTCAAACAATCGCAAAGTTCTTAATCGACAATCCACAGGATTTTTAAACAGGCAAGGCTGAAATTTTAATATCAAAGACAAATAGTACATTTTCTATGAAGTCATCTGCATCTGGGCAAGGCAAGCTGTAGATCTCAGACTAATTTTGGAAAAATTTCAGTGCAGATGAATAAATAATCTTAATTATAGTATATTTCAAAGCTATATAGAGGTGTCACCTTAAAGTTCAGATAGAAACAAATTTTCGAAATAAGTTGTGATTAGGATTCTCTGGCTGATACAATGTCATTCAACAAATATTAGTTGCATCACAATATAATTATAACTTCATTCCATTTAAAAAGAAAAGCCCTTAAAAGCCTCAATAAAATATTAGCAAAATGAATCCAGCCCCAGATTAAAAGAATTATACATGATAACTAAGTGGAACTTATTCCAGAAATGTAAGAGTTGTACTAAGAAATTATTCAATGTAATATATCACATTAATAGAGGAAAGGGAAAAAAGAGGGAAAAAAACACCAGAATTGTCTCAAATCATAAAGAAAAAGCTTTTGACAAAGCTTTCATGATAAAAACATGGAACAAACTAAAAATAGAATACAACTCACTCAACATGATAAAAGGCATTTATGAAAAACCCACAAGGAACACCGTGCTCAATGGTTAAAGACTGAAAGCTTTCCTTCCACTTAAAATCAGGAACAAGACAAGGATGGCTGGCTTTGTGATATCTATTCAACACTTCATGGAGGTTCTAGCTAGAGAAACTAGGCAAGACAAAAAGAAAAGGCAACCAAATTGGAAAGAAAGAGGTAAAATTATATTTATTCCCATTTGATAAGGTCTTATATATAGACAATCTTTTAAAACCCACAAAAACTCTGTTAGAGCTAATAAATTAATTCGGCAAAGTGCAGGATACAAGGTCAACACACAGAAATCAGTTTTAGATGTTTCTACGAACACTGGACAATCCCAGAATAAAAGTAAGTAAACACTTCATTTATAATTGGATCAAAAAGTGTGATATTGGCATCAAGGTAGACATATTGATCGATGGAACACAACAGAGCTCAGAAAAAGCTTTTTTTATTACTAAGGGCCAATGCCAGTTGAACACGTGTGTGAGCCTGAGAATTTTTTCATTCCCAGAACTGCAATATCAAAAGTTTAATCAAAATTTTAGCAATGGAGGAAACGATAATGTCTATAATGTCTTTTTGTCTAGTGGTATTTAAGATGTGCTAAGTTGAACCCCAAAGCTTTTGAAGAGTTGCCTTGAAAGCTGTGGAGAAAGATAAGAGGGGATGGAGACAAGTCATGGTGGCACTATCCCACCACAACCACACCAGCAAGAATAGCTCCAGTTTAATCTATTTTGTTTATGGTGTCTCCCCATACGTTATGCTGGACGCATCAAAATTTACACTAAAATATGTATTTTATTTCAAGATTTCGTGGAGTTTGAAAGGGACAGAAGCATTTCTCTTATTTACTTGTAATCCCAATTATAGTATCTTTGAAAGTAATGAGTGCTTTCCATAAAGCCAGTAGAAACTATAATCTTGTATCACATAGAATTTTCAGTGCACTTAACTCTTTTCATGATGCGAACATACTAGTGATGTAGGCAGTACAACTAATAAGATTCCTGTTTTTCACATGAAAAATTGAGATAGAGAAGCTACACTCTAACCAGGTGGCAGCCAAGCTAAGAACCAAACTCAAGTATTTTTTTGCACTCCCAATTCAGTGTTCTTGGTGTCTGCAGCTCTATCTCTAGCGCTTAGTATATTTTATTCTAAAATACTTAAAAGGAAATCTTTAGGAGGCTTAGGAACAGGGCCTAAAGAATAGATCCCTGATATTTAAAACTGGCTAAAGCCTACTGTGGACTTATGGATTTTTGGAATATGGTTTGCCACTACTTAGGTGCCTCACCAAAATTCACGTCTTCCCAGAACTTGTGAATGGAACTTTAATTAGAAATGGGGTTTTGCAGATAACAGTCAAGTTAAGGTTATATCAAATTAGGGTGGGTTCTAAATCCAATAAAACTGTCCTTATAAGAAGAGAGAAATTTGGACATACAGACACAGATGTACAAGGGAGAAGGCCAAGAGAAGACAGATGGAGTGATGGAGTTACAAGTCAAGCAATGCCAAGAATTTCCTGCAACAACAAGAAGCTAGAAGAGGCAAAAAAGAATTCTCACCTACGAGCTACAGAGGGAACGTGGCCCTGCTGACATTTTGATTCAGACTTATAGGCTCTAAAACTGTGTAACAATAAATTTCTGTTATTTTAAGCCACGTAGTTTGTTACCCTTTGTACTGCAACTCTAGAAAACTAATACTGGGTCTGTTTAGAAAAGTCTTTGATTGCACTCTTAACTCAGTGGTCCCTGGAGTGGAGCTGGTTCAGAATCTGAGAGGCATTAGTGAGGGTTTCCCTAGAATAATAAGGGAGGAAAGTGCTTACCAAATGTGGATAAGATTGACCTGAGAAAAATGGAGGTGTTCTCCACAAGGCCCACCAGTTTGGTGCAAAGAGAGTAAGACTTCAAAAATAGAGAGCTAGGATCTAATTCTCGATATGTCACCATCCAAAAGTGAGACTTGTGCAAGGCACTTACTCTCTTCAGGCCTTTTTCTTGTGCTATAAAAAGAGAATAATTTCTCTGAACTTACTAATTTTCAAAGGGATACTGTGTGTTTGACAACAAAATGTGAAATACTTTGAGAAGTCTAGGACTATTCAATCTTTATCATAGAGGACTATGAAAATATAAACCAATCTAATTATTTATATTTTTTTAATTTTGCGAGCTAGACTCTTCAAATATGGGGTGAGGAAATCAAATGGTTATTTCGCTTCCAAAGTTTAAATTTCTATCCTTTTCTTAACCTAACTGCAGAGCCTATAAAGGAAAAATTCCATGTTCGGTTTTTCTATCAACCTAGCTTGTTAAATCTTCTACCACTTCAGGAAAATAATAACAACATCAAAAAGGAAGCAAAACAGGGCCATTATAACCCTCATAGCAGGGAATAAAAATTACCTTCATTCGTGCCTCAAGTGGAAGAATTAGAGGTTTTGAAAACAATGGAGGCAAGTGACCAGTCATTTGCTTTCTTGCTCTCAGATCCACTTCCTGCTCTTTCCATATCACCAGAGGGCAGATCCCTGAAAACTACAGAGGCCTTAGAAGCCAGTAGAAATCCCTGGAGGCAAAGAGGGGAGCTGTGATGCGTCTCCTTCTCTCTCTGCCATGGGCTGAGTCTCTAGAAGGGACTGTGTTTTCTCTGTGGCTTCAGCACCTTCCCTTCCACCCGCAATCCCTCCCTCGCACAGGCTCAGTTGCTGTGTGTGAGAATCACTGCGATTCTAGCTTCCAGTGTTTTGTCCTGACTCCTGTTCTGGCAACACAGCCCCCACCTATTTTACCTCCAACCCTCGAGATAGGATTGGGTTCCCAGCGTTTTTAATTTCATTTTTTTTTCACCTTCCTCATTGTTCTTTCATCTCTTCTAGCATCTTTGTTACTAATTCCCTATATAAATGTTTCTCTGATTTATTTGGAATGATTTTTATTTTTCTGGATGGACCTTTATTGAATCACTAGGTAAAATTATTTTGTCTCTGCATGGAAGAAGTCATAAATACTTCCAAATTTTTCTGACTCTCTAGCCTCGGAAAAGATTGATTGCCCTTAACATACAGTATAGAACTGAAAAACGATAGCCACACAATTACTTACCCTGCTATAAATGCATGTAACACAAGAGCACATGATTAAATCTTTACTTCTCTTTTCTCTAGAATAAGTTTGGAGACAATTGTGAAAACAAACTTTTCAGAGGTGACAGGGAGGGGGTTGGTAGGTAACAGAGAAGAAAGGATGAACAGAATGTTCAGCTTTGCTTGGAATGTTTCTGTGTGTAGTCAGAGTGTACACTCAGACCTTCTAACTAGGGAACTCTTTCTTGTCCTACAAAATTCAGCTCAGATATTACTGTCTGGGACAGATACTGCTCGCTGTTCACAAAAATTCATGTTCTCTTCTTCATGGTCTATACAGCTATTTTACATTTCTCAACCTCCTGTGTTGGTAGGTGTAGCCATGTGTCTTATGTCTACTCATGGAATATAAACATAGTGATACTACCATTTCTGAGCATGGCTTATAAAAATATCTTGAGTTGCCTTGTCCATGCTTTTCCCCTTTCTGCCTGCTGACAAGAAGAAAAGTATGATGATCTGGGAAGCTATGCGCTGAAGATGGCACAGCCTCTGTCAGCCTGATCTCTGAAATACTCCATGGTGGAGAGTCGATTTACCGACCCATTCACACACTGAGAACTGTTAAATGAGCCAAAATAAACTATTTTGAGCTATTAAACAGCTGGGGCCTATGAATTATAGCACCTAGCATGTCCCTAACCAATATACTTCCTCCAATCAGTGTGTGAACTTCTGTAGAAGTAGCAGTTTCCTATTTTATGTACCTCGTTTACACCTCTGTGGTAACACTTTTCAAATTAGACTAGAGTTAATTGTTCATAATTATTTCTCTCTCTCTACTTCTCTGTCTCTCTTTAGAACATGTGCTTCACAAAGACAGGGAAAAGGTCTCATATACCTTTGTATCCCCAGTACCAAGCATTAGGTATGGAGCATACATAGTCTCAAGAATTTCATGTTGAATTGAATGGACAGGAATTGAAGTCTGCCTTCCCTTACCCCATCCTTCCTAAGATGAAAATCTTGTCCCTGAACTCTGAACATTTTTAACCAGTGCCCACTATTTGCTGGCAAACCTATCACCCCAACCATCTACTCATCTACTTGAAGTTTTTACTTGAGGCTTCTGTATGTCAACCATTCCCGTTCTCCCCACTTTGTTACAGAACTGTCTGACCTCGGAGCCCTATCTATCTTCATTATGACCTATGGACTTCAGTTTCAGAATGGAAGTAATGCTTACACAATAACCTGGGTGATAAAAAATTAGTATCATCTCTTTATGAGCTTATGATAAGATCTCCCTGAATTCATACTCTGAGCTGTGTTACTTATTTAACTGGAAGAATTATAAGCCTGGAAACCTCTGATTTCTAACTTTAACCATTGTTAGTTACAATACTGAATTAAACAAACTAACAACCCTGAAAACCCATAAGTCCTGAGGTAAGAACAAAGGTCAACTCAATGAAATGCAGTTTTAGAAGCACAAGAACAAGAACAGTAGTAGCAGGATATGTCTTTATGTTCTTTATTCAGCAAGAGTGAGAGTAGAAGATGCATTTTGAACATCTATTCACCTCACTGGTACTTTGATGTTAAGAATTGTACAGATTCCTAGTTTATTCCATTGCCAAGTAACTGAATCATAAAGTGTCAGGGCTGGAAGTTTCCTTTCAATTCATGTAGGCTTGACATGTTGAGAAATGCGGACCTTGGAGGGCACCCATGATCTTTCATCCACCCATGGAAGCCCATTAATGAAATCTTGTGTGCACTAACAAATAAGTGTGGATATCAGCTATGAAGTTTACTCCTACAGCAATAAAGTCCAATAAATGTCACACTCATTAATTTATCAATTTCTCCACATTAAGTTGTATCTACTTCCAGCTCCTATAGACTGGGCTCATAGAAGAGTCCATCTCAGTCTTCATTGAGAAGCCTGTTGCGTCCATCCCCAGGACTATGTAAAGGTTTCACATAGTGCAGATCATCAATGGAGTTTATACTTATTATGACTGATGATGTGCTCCTGGTCCAGGGCCACAAAGCTCCTGTTGCTAAACTTGGGTCGGCAATCTTTCTTGTGGTTCTAGAAGTTTCACTTCAAGTATTATGTCACAGTAGCATCACCAAGCCATCCCAACATAGGTATTGTCACCCCTAGGGGAAAGGGAGGATGGTCACCATGCATGAGGATGGAGATATTGTTATGGATTAATCCTTAAGGTCCTCAAACTCCAATCCCATTCCCAGTTCCATGGGAGAAACTCTAAAGGCTTCTCAGCTCCTACAGTTCTTGCCTCCTATGCTCCACCTTCTGGGAGAATTCAGCACAAATTTCTTCAACTGCTTTTTGCAGGAGAGGAAGGCAGTGTACCTTAATATTTCAGTACCTGAGATTTGGAACCAGACTAGTTGAGTTCAAGTTCCAACTTTAATTCTTTCTAACTATGAATGCATTCGTTTTTTAGGGCTGCCAAAACAAATTACCACAAACTCGGTGACTTAAAACAACTGAAACTAATATCTCATAGTTTTGGAGGCCAGAAGTATAAAATCAAGGCGTCAACAGGATTGATTCTTTTGGAGAAGCTGAGGGAAAATCTGTTCCTTGCCTCTCTCCTCATTTCTGGTAGTTGCCAGCAATCCTTGGCTTTGGTTGGCATGTAGATGTATCACTTCAATGTCTGCCTCCAACTTCACATCACTTCCCCCTCCTTTTTCTTCTTTTATAAGCACACTTGTCATTCAATTTAGTCATTCGATTTTATCCAGGATGATCTCATCTCAAGATTTTAAACTTAATTACGTCTGCAAAGATCATTTTCCCAAATAAAACCAAATTCACAGATTCTGGGTGGACATATCTTTTGAAGGACCAGCATTCAACCCACTACAGCAAACTTAAGAAATTTTTAACTGCGTAATGTTCACTCTGGTCCTTTGTATAATGAAGAATGATGATAATAATAGTGGTAAACTGCTCCATAAATTTACTGAGGATAAAAGAAGCTTATACATGTAAAGAACTTAAAGACTTCCTAGTAAACAATAAATATTCTTTGCTATGCAGTATTCGTTATAACGGGGAGTTAACTTCTGAATAGCTGTTAATTTGTGCTCTTGGGTCAATTCAAAGTCCCATTAACAATACCTAAGGCAAGAAAGCACAAGGGGGCTAATATACTCTTGTTTATGAAGATGAGGAAAATATGCACACTGGAAAACACAGCTTACTCTGTCTCATTTCTGTAGCTATTTTGCCTTCGTACTGAGAGAGAGTTTTAGCAGTGGAAATGTCAACTGTCTAGCAAGTTGCCTTTTATTTAGCCCAGAGGATATAACAATTTCCAGTGATAGGATGCCAGGAATGAAATGAAATGTATTTAACAAATCAGAACCAAACCAGGCTTTAACATAGAGAATTTAATAGAGGGAACTGGCAAACCAGTGGGGACCGAAAGGACAAAAATGAAACACTGAAGTAACACAGACATACTCACTGCAGGAAACAGCTATCACTCCCAGCTAAGGGAGCAAAGGGAAGGGATTGGAGTCATGGGGACTTAGAAGCATAGAGGAAGGGCTCTGTGGAGTTAGGAACCAAAGTCCTAAGGAGGTGTACTGCTCAGATGGTGCTGGTGTCTCTGAAGTTTGCATAAAGACTGCTGAACCGGGTTTAGACCTTGTGCTTCCTTGTCCCTCTTGTGCTTCCTGGTCAGTGGAAGATGAGTCTGGCTCTGAGAGTGTGGGAAAACCTAGAAACTGGTCCCAGCTACTGTTGCTAAACCCAACTTTCACTGTTGGGATGAAGAATCGGTGGGGTGACAGGGAGCAAACTGGAAGGAGCAAGAACCTTCGTCCTCCTCTCGTCTTCCAGGTTCCTTCTAGGGCTCTTTATGAACAGAACCCAACAGGAAGTCAGCTGCTGAATAAATGTGGTTTGAAGACTCCAGCTACAGTGTGCCAAAGCTTAAAACAGAGTGTGTATGGAGCCAAGAGGCCATAGTTTAATAATCAGCATTTGATAACTATTTGGCAAGTATTTTACATATATTATTTCTATTAATCCTCACAGTGGTATTATATAGAGAGAGTAGTTATACATCATGATATTATAATATATGTTGTTTAGTGTTTAATATGTGTAATATATTAAATTACCATATATAATAATTTATCATGTAATAATATAATAAATATTTGATTGCATTAAAAAAAGAAAAAAGGAAGTTAGGAAAGTTAAGTCCCTAACAGCAAAAAGCTAATAAGTGGCCAGGCCAGAATTTTAACCAAGGTCTGTCTGACTTTAAAATCCATAGTGTTCTTAATCTGAGCTACCATCTGGGTATCAGGGCTAAAATCTAAAATGTTCTCAGCAATCTGGAATACCGGGCAAAATCTAAAAAACATGTGTTATACCAAACATACATGCAACATTTTGCAACTAAACTAAAATAAAAAAAAATAGACACAATTATCAGAAAGAATATATGTGCCTATATAGCACAAAAAATGGATTAATGTGTTCTAGCCTATTGCAATCATAATGTTAATAAACAATGTTGTACAGCTATCAAAAAAATAAATGTGGCCATTTTCTGCAGTGTGCAGAACAAGCAGGGTGATAACTCATCTTTATTCTGCAATGATCAGGTCACAAGTGGAATTTTTAAATTCAATTTGGAGTATTAGATCATCAGAGTGAAGGGTTTCAAAATGAGTCCTCCCTAAAATGTGCTGCTTTGACATGTGGATTACTTTGAGCTGATGTCAATCACAGCCCAAAAGACTCAGAAAAAGCTTTTTACTTCCCTCTTAATTGCCTAAAAGAATTTAGATAGAGGGCCTGATCCAGGAAGAGAACTATTACCAGAGATAAGTACAAAGAACGTGGACTAGGTGTGGTAAACTGGGGAAACTCAGCAGGGCCTGGAGATCAAAGTCCTCTCTGTGTCCCATTGTCTCTGTATGGCATGGCAAACATTTGTTTACTAAATATTTGTTCTTCCCAGCTTCCTGTGAATTATCTTTCTCCCCTTTGATGTCCCAGACCTCTATTCTCTTGTCCTTAGCTCAGAATGGCATATAAACCTCAACTGCCTGACTGCCTATGGGTCTCATATTCTTATGGAATCCAATACATATGCAATTAAATTTGTTTTTCCCATATTAATCAGTTCTATGTTAATTTGATTATTAGACCAGACAAAGAATCAAGAAAGAAATTTTTCCTCCCCTACAAGAGGACCTTTAAAAAAACTGAACTTTATGAGGTAAGGGTGACCATCATGATGAAGGGATGGAAAAGTCCTGCCGTCATCCTGATTTCCACCCACCTCATCTCACTGCACAGTTAGGGTCATTGCCTCCTGCATGGTCTTCCTGCCTCCACCTGGCCTTGCCAACATTATCCACCTTGTGGCACAGTGATCTCTGCAAAATACAAATGTGCTCATGTCGCACCCAGCTGTAGTTCACCCCAAAGCCTTTGTAATGACATTAAAATCACATAATAAGGCTTCAAAAGTCCTCAGGTTCTCATACCCATTTCCTTCTTCAGACAGACAGACAGACACACACACAGACACACACACACACACACACACACACACACACACACACACACACACACACACACACACACAGCCACACACAGCCAGATCTTGCTGATTCTTATCCCCATCCTTAGGGCATTCTTCTCCCTCTACTGGGTCACTTTCCTACCTCTAACTTCCACTCGCACACTTGCCCTCTACACACCCCTTGCCTGCTAATTCTTGCTTATTCTTCTAGGGGGCAGCTCAGGCTTCACTTTATCTTGAAAGCCTTTCTTGACAGCCCCTGCTCCAGATTTCAGAGTGCTGGCCCCTTCTTTATGCTTTTATAGCCCCTTGAGCTTTCCCTATCTTAGCACATTATCACACTCTGATGTAATTGCCATTTACTTGGCTCCTCTACTAAATAGAAAGTTATATGAGAATAAGGACTTAGTTTGTCTTTTCACTATTTTACCTACACTACCAAATACAGTGCTCAGTGGACAACTGTGCCTTGAAAGGATTCATTCTTGAATAAAAGATAAAGGAATTTGAATGGAATAAGGATATTTGCAGATGGGAGTGTGAAAGCCATTTCCAGGGTATAAAGCAGGATACACTGATTTTTTCGTTTAGACCAGAAAGCAGAACTAGGACCAATGGGTAGAATTGAATTGAAAGTAGATTTTCATGCAATACAAGAAAGAACTTCAGACATTAGAACGATCTGAAAACACGTTATGCTGGCTTTAGAAATAGGGAATTTTCTGTCACTGAAAATATTCAAATTGAAAGGCAGGTCCATGAAATGCTAATAGGATATATTTTTGCTAATAGGATATATTTTAAGTGCTGAATAGATAAATTGGCAGTTTTCTAAAGGGTTGTGTTGAGAAAGAGTCTGAGACTCTATGTGGGATGGAGAGAAAAAAAATGTACAATCAATTATTAGTATCTTTCTTAGGACTGAATGGAATATGCAGTAATAGTCCATATCTGTCCTTCTACATCCCTGCTTCTGTGTTATCAACCACACAGAGACACACACAGACACACACACAAGCACACACACACACACACACACATACACAAACACACCTACAAACAGAATTATAAAATGAAAGTCTTAATAGGGGGACTATCATTTCTTCAGTCAAAACAGCTCTTCATTGGGTACACTGCCTGGAAACTCTTATTTTTTGAGTTAATGGAAAAATTTAATGTTCACAGTTGCTTCTTTTAACTGGAAAATGAGTAGTTTCATAACAGTTGACATGTCCTGATTCATTATTGTTTTTGCCTCTAAACAGCAAAAAAGAGAAGTGGGTGTATGGTTGTGGACAAAAACGATATGCTGGGAAGCTATGGATTCAGAGAATACCCAGTGGCTTATAACCTGGGAAGCAGCACGCAATAAGTTTAGTAGATTTTGCTAATCATTGGGCTTACTAAGAAAACAGCAAAACAAGTCTCAGCACATAATATTTAAATTCTGTGATTATTAGGAAAAGAGAAAAGTTCGTATTATCCTGGTTAAGGCTCCAACTATGCCTTAGTATTAAGGACCCCTTTGGGTCTCTGCATTTTGTGCATAAAATAAAGATCTTAAGGTAGTTAAAGAGAAGCTAGTTTATTAACTGTGATGTCATCCTCCTTTTAGTGCTGCCTTTTCTTACACATTAATCTTTGGCATGCTGCTGATGCCTTTTCCGCACTGAAGTCAGGGGGCCTGGTTGATGTGAGGGCAGTGAATTGTGAAATACCAGGGTGGGTAATATACTGGCTCTGGCAGCTAGACTCCTCAGAAGGAAAAATAAATACACTCCTTTCTTGCTTTTTAGGAGTATTCAATGCATGGATGTAGGTATAGCACATAGACTTGATACATACTAAATATTAAACAAATGCTAGTTGTTATTATTGTCATATTAATGTTTTTATGTACTGTCAGGTGTCAAGTCAAGGGCAGTGCTCTCAACATTCTACTTCTAAGACAAATATAGGACTTTGATTTATAGGCTCAGGATTGAATTAGTCAACAACAGGAAAGGAAGCAGCATGGCTTAGGAACCAGCTACAGATTCTGGAACCACATACTTGGATTTGAGTCCCATTTCATCTGCTTATTAGCTGTGTGATTTGGGCAACTTATGTGCCCTCTCTGACTTCAGTCAGTTGTTGGATTAAGTAAGATTATGCATGTAGTTAACCTAGCACAGTGCCTGGAACACAGTAAATGCCCATATTTATATATTTTTTAAAAGGTTAATAATCCCTGTTACTTTTGTACATTTATTTTGATTTGGGTTTCTTTCCTTTCAATCAGTTCTCTGCATTGCAACCAGAGCTCTACTTCTAAAGGGTCAATCTGACTTTATCCCTCCTGTACTTAAGGCTCCTTATTAGTTCTCCTTTACACTCAGGATATTCATAACAGCAGGAAATACTAATGGTTCTGTGTGAGCACGTGCTGTTCTCTCTAATCCTTTTGGATGGACCTTTCTCTGGCCTCAGGTATTTTGCCTTACAAGCATTCACTGGTCAGTATTCTGCTGGATATTCAATGGAGATTCTCTTCAGTTGTGTGAAGTCCTCTCTGTGCAGCTTTCTCTTCTCTAGTACTTGAAAATATAGTCACCTTGGTCTCCCCAAACTCTGTTTCTTCAACTCAAGGATTTCATCAGGCTTTGCCTCCTTGTAACCACAGCCTGAAAATTCTCTCACTGGGGCAACTGTAAGTTTCACTGGATTGTTTGTCTCCCAAACCCTAGAGATTCCTGCCCTTCATTTCCCATCTCCACTGTTTTGAAATCATTGTTTTATCTATTTAGTCTAGTTTTGCATTTGTTTTAGGTGGCGGGGTAAATCTGATGGATGTTACTCCATCTTGGCTGGAAGCAGAAATCTGGTAGCTCATCATTCATCGCAGTGTTTTCCGCTTAGACATTTGTCACCTTGGTTCATCAGAGAGAAGGTTCAAGACTTAGTCAACACTTTGTCAAATATAGGTGAGCCTAAATCCACCAAATGGCACCTTTCTTAACCATTTTGCCGTCTCTGCTACCATTTTGCACTGTTTTCCTAGAGTTCTGTTTTAGTTTCCCTCTTTTCACCTCTACATTCCTAGTACAACTCTCCTCTGAAGCCACTGAGACTGATTCCTACTTTTTATAGCCAGACCACCCACACCTCATACATGTTGCCTGTGATTAATATTTATACTGGGCTGGTACTGGATGCTCAGTTGTTGTTCTACTGTTACTTCTGGCACTCCCTATATAACGTATTAATTACTTCTGGATTAAGTATTCCTGGATACTTATGTACTTATATATGCCTTGTTTGGACATTCATGGATATCAATTCTTACCAAACTAAGACAGAGTTTACTACAATGCTCTGGACCCCTGAGCCAAATCTATATCCCCAGTGCTCTGCCTGTCATCCATTCCCACCAAGATGTGCACGTGAGGATACAGCATACCTTGAACTCCCAACTAAAGACACTGAGAAGCTAAATAGTGACAACCATGAGTTTTGTTCTTAAAGAAAAATATTCACGTGCAGAGAAATTCCTGTCAAAATGTAGTAAGTTGTCTAGTTAAAACTTCTTTTTTTGTCTCAATTTTCAAGTGACTAAAAAAGCAAACAAACAAATGGAAAACAAGGCCAGCAAAGTTTAGTTGAATTTCCCAACAGCACAGAGCTAATTAATGTTAAAGGTAGTACTCATACTCAGGTCTTCTGCATCCTAATCGAGATTTCTTTTTTTCTGGACCACAAACCCTTAGGTAGTTCTTTTGTAGAACAATTTATTATTAATATTGTTCCTGAAACAGGAACACCCCCAACCAACCCAATTATTTGGCCCTGTAATTTTTTCTAAACCTGACTCAGATAAAGGAAATTTTCCTTAAGATTTTGTATGCTACCTTCTTAAGCCTCCCTCTAATTTCACTCCCTCATATATCATGGCAATCTACAAGGGGCACCAAAGAGAAATTTTTGGCTACTATACTTTTTCTTAACTCTTTCCTGATTTATGAAGAGCCTACTACTCTACAAACTTTCAGGCTTCACATTCTGGCACTGCAAGTTTTAGGATCCCAAGTTTCTTAATTTGTACATATCAGAGAAGCAGGGTACCTTATACTGTAAACCAGCGCACTGGAGAACAATTAGAACAATGATTTCCAAATTTGAGAAAATGGACCTATTGGGGATCCTTGCTTTTACTTTTTCTCTCCATAGCAGTATGGTTTTATATCCATATAATCATAACTACTGTGTTCACAGAATTGTTGAGATTGGCATAGGGAGGGGAATCCCAGGCCAGGGTCATTATTTCCTTGAGATTATTGAAGAAGCAGCTTCAAAGCCAAAGTGACAGTAAATAGGAGCGGAGCAGTGGTGCTTAATGAATTCCCACGTGGGTTAAATCCAGATAGAATTCAAAGCAGAGTAAACACAATAATTCTATTCTTTCCTGCCAACTCCCACCTCATTACCTGAAGTGCTCCTGATTTGGAAAAAGTGGCAAGATAATCCCCAATGTCTAAATGAGATGGAGAGAGATTTGGGCCTAAGTGTCTCTTTCTGCAGCATCTTATAGCTTGGGGTTTCTATATTCAAGAGTCTCCGTTCAATGCTGAGCTGCTCAGATGCTTCACAGAAGTCCTTATGTTCTCAACTTTGCCAAACACTGAAATAAACATTAAAGATGGGAGGGAGGGTGTGAATGAGAGTTGATAGCAGAGCCATATTAAAGAAATTAGCTGATATATTAGAAGAAAAAAGAGAACATTATGAAAGAAAGGACTATTTAAAGTTATGGAATCTTGAGTAAATAATAGCACAGTCTTCTCTTAGACACAGACACACATACCTACAAATGATTCAAAAGATTTCTAAGAAGAACAGTATGGAGGTTCCTTAAAAAACTAAAAATAGAATTACCATGTGACCCAGCAATCCCACTACTGGGCATATACCCAAAGAAAACCATAATTCAAAAAGACACATGCACCCCAATGTTCACTGCAGCACTATTTACCATAGCCAGGTCATGGAAGCAACCTAAATGCCCATCAACAGGCAAATGGATAAGGAAGATGTAGTACATATATACAATGGAATATTACTCAGCCATAAAAAGGAATGAAATTGGGTCATTTTTAGAGACATGGATGGATCTAGAGACTGTCATACAGAGTGAAGTAAGTCAGAATGAGAAAAACAAATATCGTATATTAACGCATATATGTGGAACCTAGAAAAGTGGTACAGATGAACCGGTTTGCAGAGCAGAAATTGAGACACAGATGTAGAGAACAAACGTATGGACACCAAGGGGGGAAAGCGGTGGCAGTGGCGGGTGGTGGTGTGATGAATTGGGAGATTGGGATTGACATATATACACCAATATGTATAACTAATAAGAACCTGCTATATAAAAAAATAAATAAAATTAAATTTTAAAAAAGTATCTTTTAAAAAATTCTACAAATAAGAAATAACTCAAAGTAGGATAACAATTAAATAAAAAAGATTTCTTGCCTGTCAGCCTGGATCATTCCTACTGTTTTGTCATTTTTAATTTAATTAGGATCAATGTTGTCTTTTGCAGCATCAGGTCTTGGAAATCTTACTTATTAATATTCTTCAACCGTTGGCAATAGCAACAATAATTATAATTGTACAAGCACCAGCAATGTGCCAGGCACTACCTAAGTCCTTTAAAATACCTCTAACTTGACAATAACCAGGTAGGTATAATTAGCTCATATTTCGGCCAAGGAAATAGAATCTCAGAGAGAGTAAGTAACTTGCCCAAGGTCACACAGCTGGCAGATGGTAGAGAGTCAGGACTCTGTTTGATACCAAAGTCCTTGCTGCTACAGTTACTGGAATTATAGCTCAGGCTAAATTATTCCTCCCTGCTCACTCTGTTCCCCAACTCCAAGGGTGGTCATCATTATTATAATCTTGGAGCTGTTTCAAAGACATGGTGGCTTTGCAGATTCAACTACAGGATGAGAAAAGCAAACAAAGTGAGTGTTCATTTTCAGCCTTTATGTGGGTCTTTTCATCTTCAAAGTCCTTTGTGAATATTAAACAATTAATCCCCCTGGAAGCTCTTAGCATTGAGGGTAGTGAACATTTCCATTAATGTTGACGAATATCTATTGCTGTTGGTGAAGTTTTGCCTTTCAGGCTGTGCTTCTAAAGCCTCAAAGCCTTGACATATAAATGAAGCACGTTTTCATTCACATGTCTCTCCCAGGTGTATGAGGGAGTTGCTGAGAGGTCTAAACACAGGGCTTTTTAAAGTATTTTGAAGAGTTAAAAAGCTTTGTGGGTTCTTCTTCTTGAACACATATACACACACAAGCACAGTTTTTATGATAAATCAGAAAAGTTGATGGTGCATGGGTATATATTGCTGAGCCCTTGTGCGTTATTCCAGACAACATGGCACACAGAGGAGACTCATCTGTTATGGCTGAAGTCACAGCTGAGCTGCACAGTTGTCTCTGTGGTGCACCTGGTTAGCACATTTGGTTGCTAACTGAAAGGTTGGTGGTTCAAACTCACCCAGGGATAATTTGGTCTTCTTTTCAGGAACATGTGAGCAGCCCTGTTTCAGGAATTTATTACTCTTTTGTGAAGCACTGTTGCAGCGTTCTCTAAACTGGTCTGCTAAATCCCACCCCAGGTACTTGTTAAAACCACAAGTTCCAGGACCTTAAGATTCTGATCCTGTTGTTCTGAAAAGGTGGCTGGGAATTTGCATGTTTAAGCCATACTCTCTGCCCTTCCCCCCACCCAGGAAATTATTTTATCATTCATGTTTGCACAGAATTTGTGTAGAAGATAAAATAACTGGCTCCAGAGCCACATTGCTTGGGTTGGCGTCTCTGCTTCTCCACTCACGACTCTGGAAAGTTCTCTGACCCCCATCTAAAGTACCCACCAGTGACTGTGTAGCACAGCATCCCCCTGTAGTTATCAAGCACATGTTGGTATCTGACACTTTAATTTTAAGTTTTAAAAATTGTTTATTGTCTGCCTCTCTTAACTCACCATCTTCCAAAGCTCCCCATGCCCTCTGTGGTGCTCACATGCTGTGTCCATTTGGCTATGCTGGAGCTGGATTTCTTGGAATTCCCTTCCTTTATGGAGCCATCAGAACATTTTGCATGAGATTTGAAAGATGGGAGTGAAGCAGTAGTTATTTTTCTTTCAGGTCACCATTGGTTAGAGGTGCTGAGGAACAGATGCAAAGGTGCTGGGAGGTTCCAGTTTGTCCTCACTTTTCCTCACCCCACATCCAGGTCTCCTTCCTGACTTCCAGCCCTGCTGACCAACGCCAACCATAAGCCCACTACCAGATACTTTCTGTGAATTCACAGAG
This sequence comes from Neophocaena asiaeorientalis asiaeorientalis, assembly GCF_003031525.2. Lineage (NCBI taxonomy): Eukaryota > Metazoa > Chordata > Mammalia > Artiodactyla > Phocoenidae > Neophocaena > Neophocaena asiaeorientalis. The sequence continues at coordinate 10,108,409 of NW_020172779.1, forward strand.
ACGGAGCCATGAAGAGCCAACAGCATTCCAGAGATCTCTACGTCACTCTGGAAGCTGGACTTGCCCTTGAATGGTGAATGAACTGGAACTAGGCAAACTCCTAATGGCTTTAGTTCCAGAAAATGTAAATTCTGTGAAGTCTGACCTACATTGTCTTGTTCGTCTTTCTTTCCTCAGTACCTAGAAAAAGATCCAGCATGCAGTAAGCATCCAATTAGTGTTAGCTGAGCGATGACACTGAGTGACAAAAGTGATAGCTTCCTTATCTATAAAATGGGGGTAATGATGCTTCTCTCATTGAGTTGGGTGAGGACAAATGAAATAACATATAAACAGTTCAGTACTGAGCTGGCATGTAATAAGTTCTGATATATGGTTGTTGTTGTTGTTGATTTTGTTCTTAGGGCTTTGAAAATATCAAATCTTACACAGTGAGCCAAAAGCATTATAAGTTTGTGATTCAATCTGTCTCAACAGTCAGTCACAGAGACCTTCAAGATGGTGGAAGAGTAAGACGCGGAGATCACCTTCCTGCCCACAAATACACCAGAAATGCATCTACATGTGGAACAACTCCTACAGCACACCTACTGAGCGCTGGCAGAAGACCTCAGACCTCCCAAAGGGAAGAAACTCCCCACGTACCTGGGTAGGGCAAAAGAAAAAAGAATAAACAGAGACAAAAGAATAGGGATGGGACCTGCACCAGTGGGAGGGAGCCGTGAAGGAGGAAAGGTTTCCACACAGAAGGAAGCCCCTTCGCGGGCGGAGACTGCGGGTGGCGGAGCAGGAGAGCTTCGGTGCCATGGAGGAGAGCACAGCAACAGGCGTGCGGAGGGCAAAGCAGAGAGGTTCCCGCACAGAGGATCGGTGCCGACCGGCACTCACCAGGCCGAGAGGCTTGTCTGCTCCCCCGTCGGGGTGGGCGGGGCTGGGAGCTGAGGCTCGGGCTTCGGTTGGAGCGCAGGGAGAGGACTGGGGTTGGCTGCGTGAACACAGCCTGCAGGGGGTTAGTGCGCCATGGCTAGCCAGGAGGGAGTCCGGGGAATAGCCTGGACTTGCCGAAGAGACCATTGTTTTGGGGTGCGCGAGGAGAGGGGATTAAGAGCGCTGCTTGAAGGAGCTCCAGAGACGGGTGCGAGCCACGGCTATCAGCGCGGACCCCAGAGACGGACATGAGACGTTAAGGCTGCTGCTGCAGCCACCAAGAAGCCTGTGTGCGAGCACAGGTCACTATCCACACCCCACTTCCGGGGAGCCTGTGCAGGCCGCCACTGCCAGGGTCGCGGGATTCAGGGACAACTTCCCCGGGAGAACGCACGGCGCGCCTCAGGCTTGTGCAATGTCATGCTGGCCTCTGCAGCCGCAGGCTCGCTCCGCATCCACACCCCTCCCTCCCCCCGGCCTGAGTGAGCCAAAGCCCCTGAATCAGCTGCTCCTTTAACCCCGTCCTGTCTGAGCGAAGAACAGACGCGCTCTGGCGACCTACATGCAGAGGCGGGTCCAAAGCCAAAGCTGAACCCGGGGAGCTGTGCAAACAAAGAAGAGAAAGGGAAATCTCTCCCAGCAGCCTCAGGAGCAGGGGATTAAATCTCCACAATCAACCTGATGTACCCTGCATCTGTGGAATACCTGAATAGACAACGCATCATCCCAAATTGAGGAGCTGGACTTTGAGAGCAAGATATGTTATTTTTTCCCCTTTTCCTATTTTTGTGAGTGTGTATGTGTATGCTTCTGTGTGAGATTTTGTCTGTATAGCTTTGCTTTCACCATTTGTCCTAGGGTTCTGTTCATCCGGTTTGATTTTTGTTTTTAATTAAAAAATTTTTTTCTTAATAATTATATTTTATTTTTTATTGTAATAACTTTATTTTATTTTATCCTGTTTCTTCCTTTCTTTCTACTTTTAATCCCTTTTATTGTGAGCCGTGTGGATGAAAGGCTCTTGGTGCTGCAGCCAGGAGTCAGTGCTGTGCCTCTGAGGTGGGAGACACAACTTCAGGACACTGGTCCACAAGAGACCTCCCAGCTCCACATAATATCAAATGGCGAAAATCTCCCAGAGATCTCCATCTCAATGCTAAGACCCAGCTCCACTCAGTGACCAGCAAGCTACAGTGCTGGACACCCTATGCCAAACAACTAGCAAAACAGGAACACAATCCCACCCATTAGCAGAGAGGCTGCCTAAAATCATAATAAGGTCAGAGACACCCCAAAACACACCACCAGACACAGACCTGCCCAACAGAAAGAAAAGATCCAGCCTCATCCACCAGAACACAGGCACTAGTCCCCTCCACAACCCACTGAACCAACCTTAGCCACTGGGGACAGATACTAAAAACAACAGGAACTACGAACCTGCAGCTTGTGAAAAGCAGACCCCAAACACAGTAAGTTAAGCAAAATGAGAAGACAGACAAACTCACAGCAGATGAAGGGGCAAGATAAAAACCAACCAGACCAAACAAATGAAGAGGAAATAGGCAGTCTACCTGAAAAAGAATTCAGGGTAATTTTGGTAAAGATGACCCAAATCTTGGAAATAGAATGGAGAAAATGCAAGCAACGTTTAACAAGGACCTAGAAGAACTAAAGAGCAAACAAAGAGAGATGAACAACACAGTAAATGAAATTAAAAATTCTCTAGAAGGAATCAATAGCAGATTAACTGAGGCAGAAGAACGGATAAGTGACCTGGAAGATAATATAATGGAAATAACTACTGCAGAGCAGAATAAAGAAAAAAGAATGAAAAGAATTGAGGCCAGTCTCGGAGACCTCTGGGACAAAATGAAATGCACCAACATTCAAATTATAGGGGTCTCAGAAGTAGAAGAGAAAAAGAAAGGGACAGAGAAAATATTTGAAGAGATTATAGTTGAAAATTTGCCTAATATGGGAAAGGACATAGTCAAGTCCAGGAAGTGCAGAGAGTCCCATACAGGATAAATCCAAGGAGAAACATGCAAAGACACATATTAGTCAAACTATCAAAAATTAAATACAAAGAACAAATATTAAAAGCAGCAAGGGAAAAGCAACAAATAACATACAAGGGGATCCCCATAAGGTTAGCGACTGAGTCCTCAGCAAAAACTCTGCAAGACAGAAGGGTGTGGCAGGACATATTTAAAGTTATGAAAGGGAAAAACCTACAACCAAGATTACTCTACCCAGAAAGGATCTCACTCAGATTTGATGGGGAAATTAAAAGCTTTACAGACAAGCAAAAGCTAAGAGAATTCAGCACCACCAAACCAGCTTTACAACAACTGCTGAAGGAACTTCTCTAGGCAGAAAACACATACAAAAGAGAAGGAAAAGACCTACAATAACAAACTCAAAACAATTAAGGAAATGGTAATAGGAACATACATATCGATAATTACCTTAAATGTAAATGGATTAAATGCTCCAACCAAAAGACATAGACTGGCTGAATGGATAAAAAAGCAAGACCCGTATATATGCTGTCTGCAACAGACCCACTTCAGACCTAGGGACACATATGGACTGAAAGTGAGGAGATGGAAAAAGATATTCCATGCAAATGGAAATAAAAAGGAAGCTGAAGTAGCAATTCTCATATTAGACAAAATAGACTTTAAAATAAAGACTATTACAAGAGACAAAGAAGGTCACTACATAATGATCAAGGGATCGATCCAAGAAGATATAACAATTGTAAATATTTATGCACCCAACATAGGAGCACCTCAATACATAAGGCAAATGCTGCCAGCCATAAAAGGGGAAATTGACAGTAATAAAACCATAGTAGGGGACTTTAACACCCCAATTTCACAAATGGACACATCATCCAAAATGAAAATAAATAAGGAAACACAAGCTTTAAATGATACATTAAACAAGATGGACTTAATTGATATTTATAGGACATTCCATTCAAAATCAACCGAATACACTTTCTTCTCAAGTGCCCATGGAACTTTCTCCAGGATAGATCATTACTTGGGTCACAAATCAAGCTTTGGTAAATTTAAGAAAACTGAAATCATAGCAAAAATCTTTTCCGATCACAACACCATGAGACTAGATATCAATTACAGGAAAAGATCTGTAAAAAATACAAACACAAGGAGGCTAACAATCCACTACTAAATAACCAAGAGATCACTGAAGAAATCAAAGAGGAAATCAAGAAATACATAGAAACAAATGACAATGAAAACACGACAACCCAAAACCTATGGATACAGCAAAGGCAGTTCTAAGAGGGAAGTTTATAGAAATACAATCCTACCTCAAGCAACAAGAAACATCTCAAATAAACAACTTAACCTTACACCTAAAGCAATTACAGAAAGAAGAACAAAAACCTCCCAAAGTTAGCAGAAGGAAAGGAATCATAAAGATCAGAACAGAAATAAATGAAAAAGAAATGAAGGAAACAATAGTAAAGATCAATAAAACTAAAAGCTGGTTCTTTGAGAAGATAAACAAAATTGATAAACCATTAGCCAGATCCATGAAGAAAAAAAGGACAAAGACTTAAATCAATAGAATTAGAAATGAAAAAGGAGAAATAACAACTGACTCTGCAGTAATATAAAGGAGCATGAGAGACTACTACAAGTAACTGTATGCCAATAAAATGGACAACCTGGAATAAATGGACAAATTCTTAGAAATGCACAAGCTTCTGAGACTGAACCAGGAAGAAATAGAAAATATAAACAGACCAATCACAAGTGCAGAAATGGAGACTGTGAGTAAAAATCTTCCAACAAACAAAAGCCCAGGACCAGATGGCTTCACAGATGAATTCATTCAAACATTTAGAGAAGAGCTAACACCTAACATTCTCAAACTTTTCCAAAATATATCAGAGGGAGGAACACTCCCAAACTCATTCTACGAGGCCACCATCACCCTGATACCAAAACCAGACAAAGATGTCACAAAGAAAGAAAACTACAGGCCAATATCACTGATGAACATAGATGCAAAATTCCTCAACAAAATACTAGCAAACAGAATCCAACAGCACTTTAAAAGGATCATACACCATGATCTAGTGGGGTTTATCCCAGGAATGCAAGGATTCTTCAATATACACAAATAGATCAATGTGATACACCATATTAACAAATTGAAGGAGAAAAACCATATGATCATCTCAATAGATGCAGAAAAAACTTTTGACAAAATTCAACATCCATTTATGATAAAAACACTCTAGAAAGTAGGCATAGAGTGAACTTATCACAACATAATAAAGGCCATATATGACAAACCCACAGCCAACATTGTTCTCAATGGTGAAAAGCTGAAACCATTTCCACTAAGATCAGGAACAAGACAAGGCTGTCCACTTTCACCGATGTTATTCAACATAGTTTTGGAAGTTTTACCCACAGCAATCAGAGAAAAACAAGAAATTAAAGGAATCCAAATCAGAAAAGAAGAAGTAAAATTGTCACTGTTTGCAGATGACATGATACTCTATATAGAGAATCCTAAAGATGCTTCCAGAAAACTACTAGAGCTAATCAATGAATTTGGTAAAGTAGCAGGATACAAAATTAATGCACAGAAATCTCTTGCATTCCTATACACTAATAATGAAAAATCTGAAAGAGAAATTAAGGAAACACTCCCACTTACCATTGCAACAAAAAGAAAAAAATACCTAGAAATAAACCTACATAAGGAGACAAGAGACCTGTATGCAGAAAACTATAAGACACTGATGAAAGAAATTAAAGATGATACAAACAGATGGAGAGACATACTATGTTCTTGGATCAATATTGCGCAAATGACTGTACTACCCAAAGCAATCTACAGATTCAATGCAATCCTTACCAAACTACCAATGGCATTTTTCACAGAACCAGAACAAAAATTTCACAATTTGTATGGAAACACAAAAGAACCCAAAATCCAAAGCAATCTTGAGAAAGAAAAATGGAGCTGGAGAAATCAGGCTCCTGGTCTTCAGACTATACTACAAAGCTACAGTAACCAAGACAGTAGGGTACTGGCACAAAAACAGAAATATAGATTAATGGAACAGGATAGAAAGCCCAGAGATAAACCCACGCACATATGGTCACCTTATTTTTGATAAAGGAGGGAAGAATATACAATGGAGAAAAGACAGCATTTTCAATTAAGTGGTGCTGGGAAAACTGGACAGCTACATGTAAAAGAATGAAATTAGAACATTCCCTAATACCATACACAAAAATAAACTCAAAATGGATTAAAGACCTAAACGTAAGAGCAGACACTAAAAGAGACCTGTATGCAGAAAACTATAAGACACTGATGAAAGAAATAAAAGATGATACAAACAGATGGAGAGACATACTATGTTCTTGGATCAATATTGCGCAAATGACTGTACTACCCAAAGCAATCTACAGATTCAATGCAATCCTTACCAAACTACCAATGGCATTTTTCACAGAACCAGAACAAAAATTTCACAATTTGTATGGAAACACAAAAGAACCCAAAATCCAAAGCAATCTTGAGAAAGAAAAATGGAGCTGGAGAAATCAGGCTCCTGGTCTTCAGACTATACTACAAAGCTACAGTAACCAAGACAGTAGGGTACTGGCACAAAAACAGAAATATAGATTAATGGAACAGGATAGAAAGCCCAGAGATAAACCCACGCACATATGGTCACCTTATTTTTGATAAAGGAGGGAAGAATATACAATGGAGAAAAGACAGCATTTTCAATTAAGTGGTGCTGGGAAAACTGGACAGCTACATGTAAAAGAATGAAATTAGAACATTCCCTAATACCATACACAAAAATAAACTCAAAATGGATTAAAGACCTAAACGTAAGAGCAGACACTATAAAACTCTTAGAGGAAAACATAGGCAGTACACTCTGTGACATAAATCACAGTAAGATCCTTTTTGACCCACCTACTAGAGAAATGGAAATAAAAACAAAAATAAACAAATGGGACCTAATGAAACTTCAAAGCTTTTGCACAGCAAAGGAAACCATAAATAAGACAACTTTCGGAATGGGAGAATATATTTGCAAACAAAGCAACTGACAAGGGATTAATCCCCAAAATATGCAAGAGCTCATGCAGCTCAATATCAAAAAAACAAACAACTCAATCCAAAAAATGGGCAGTAGACCTAAACAGACATTTCTCCAAAGAAGATATTCAGATTGCCAAAAAACATATGAAAGGACGCTTAACATCACTAATCATCAGAGAAATGCAAATCAAAACTACAATGAGGTATCACCTCACACCAGTAAGAATGGCCATCTTCAAAAAATCTACAAACAATAAATGCTGGAGAGGGTGTGGAGAAAAGGGAACCCTCTTGCACTGTTGGTGGGAATGTAAATTGATACAGCCACTGTGGAGAACAGTATGGAGGTTCCTTAAAAAACTACAAATAGAACTACCATATGACCCAGCAATCCCACTCCTGGGCATATACCCTGAAAAAACCATAATTCAAAAAGAGACAGGTACCACAATGTTCACTGCAGCTCTATTTACAATAGTCAGGACTTGGAAGCAACTTAAGTGTCCATTGACAGATGAATGGAGAAAGAAGATGTGGCAATTATATACAATGGAATATTAGCCATAAAAAGAAGCGAAATTGAGTTATTTGTAGTGAGGTGGATGGACCTAGAGTCTGTCATACAGAGTGAAGTAAGTCAGAAAGAGAAAAACAAATACCGTATGCTAACACATATATATGGAATGTAGAAAATAAAAAAGGTTCTGAAGAACCTAGTGGCAGGACAGGAATAAAGACACAGACGTAGAGCATGGACTTGAGGACATGGGGAGGGGGAAGGGTAAGCTGGGACGAAGTGAGAGAGTAAAATTGACATATATACACTACCAAATGTAAAATAGATAGCTAGTGGGAAGCAGCTGCATAGCACAGGGAGATCAGCTTGGTGCTTTGTGGCCACCTAGAGGGGTGGGATAGGGAGGGTGGGAGGGAGAAGCAAGAGGGAGGAGATATGGGGATATATGTATATGTATAGCTGATTCACTTTGTTATAAAGCAGAAACTAACACACCATTGTAAAGCAATTATACTCCAATAAAGATGTTTTAAAAAAAAAAAAGAGTTAGTCATCTGCCAAATCACTTGGGATTAGTCTTGCTTTTGCCCTAGAATTATAATGTCATCTTGGAGTACTATAGAGCAGGAGAGGATGCTGAAGACTTCTATGTTCAAAAGATGAGGAAATAGAGACCCGAAAAGTGAGGAGATTTGTTAGAAGAAGAGGTAAAACTAATAACATGTTGTATTAAAGCAGTCCAGAGTTCTTTCTGTGAACTTATGTAAAATAAAAGTCTTAAAACAGTTCATAATTACACACACACAAATGTGTATGTATATATATTCACATGGTAATATGTGTATAGGGCAATAGTGTCTTGCTTTGTATGGGTAGGGGGTTCATGGTGTGATCAGAGCAATAAACCTAATGCTGGGACTGCCAAGTGAGAAGCAGGCTCTCTCCTCTACTGGATTGGCCAGCGGTGAAGATACTATATACCTGGAGCTGCCTCGGGCTTCTCCAGGAAGGCTGAGCATGAAGCCAACATGAAAGGAAACACAACCAAGAGATGGGAGAAACTAAATCCTAATCATTTATCACGAGTCCTTGATTAAGGACTCTCTACAACTAGACTAACTCAGGATGTATTTTGCTTAAATTAGATGAGACGAATTTTCTGGCTCTTGCAATTAAAAGCATCATAACTGAAGTATTGGTTACAAAACAAAAATAAAAGTGGGAGGCACTTTGTGCCATTGTCCTAGTCCCCAACCAACATTTTTCCTAGGTCACAGTTGTTACTCTAAGTTAGAGGGGAAGGTATGTCCCTGCATTGCCTCACCTCCCTATCCTACCCACATGCATATAACTCAGTTTACACTGGACTTTGCAATCCTGACCACACCATTCACTCATTCAATGCACATAAACTGAGCACATTATAACCTCAAAATTGTATATTCTATTTAGGAAAGGGTTAAAAATGAAATGACAACTGCTAAACATAGACTAGAATGCCAGGCTTTAGGAAAGCTTATTGTAGGGACTAACCCTGACAAAGATTTAGTGTGAAGGTGAGCAGGAAAGGCTTCAGAGAGGACAAGAGATCAAAATTAACTTTTAGAGGTTTGGCGGGAATTTACTATCTAGTCAAGAAATTATGTGGAATCCTAAGAGAGAAGACATGCAAAATCATAGAGATGATAGATAATTGGAGATATGCAAATATTTGCTAGAGTGCAAAGTACACAGTAGGAGCTTGGAAGAAGAGTCTAGAGGGAGAAAACTGGTAGTTCTGGTATATGACACTGAAATTCTTGGACTTCTGTCCTGTGAGCAATGGAGGACCATGGAAAGGAATTCAGATGGATGAGGTTGTTCTGGCCTCTGTTGGGCCATTGTGATAAGACTGCTTTTTCTTCACTTGTCTAGCCTTTCAAAAAACTGCACAGAGACTGGCATCACCTTCTTTACTGAAATTCCCCTGTAAAACCCATATCATTCCTAGGAGAAGGCATTGCCCTGGAGAGCTGGAGTGCAGCCACGTATACTATACATGTTCCAGAATTGTTCTGTCTGAACCCTTTGGCTACTTTACAGACAGCTTCCACTGCCATTATTTTATTTTCCTCCTTCCTCCTGTCCCTGATCAATTTTCTTTTGCTTTGGATTAACCCTCCCTTAACCTCTCATGTCACATCCCTCCCTTTTTGTTTCATAGGTTCAATGATCAGATATGCATTTTACAAAGACTGTTCAGTGGACAACAGTTTTGAACAAGGAAAAATTGAAGGCAGTGAAAGCAGATGGGAAGTTGTTGCAAAACTGCAAGGGAGAGATGAGGGTAAAGGGGGGTGATGACGAGGAGAGGATACTTCAGAGTGATAGCCACCGTACATGCGGAATGGGTAACTGCAGTTGGGGTATGTGTATCAAAAAGCCGTTAGTATATGTTCTGGAAGAAACTTCAGCATGCGGAGGCTTAAACTATATTCAGAATTGAATTTCCAGGCTCAGTAAATTTACAATGTGCTTCCTCAATCCATCCCCACCCCCTTGCTCCACAACTCAATGAAATAGCTAAATAATTAAATCCTAAAATGCTTCCAGGATATGCTTTGTTGTTGAAACACATCTGCTACATGTTGGAGGAGCCTTTCCCAGCAGATGTTCTATTCCTTTGGCTTGTTTGTTTATCTATGGAAATGAATATCTTAAACCTCCGCTCCTGCTAAGCTTAATAAAAAGGAATCCTTTCCACATTCATCTTCTTCACAATGCCCCTTGTGGTCCCTTTTCAAAACATTAAGGACATATGCTGCGCAGCTAATTTTTTTTTTCATCCTACTGCAGTGCATTAATCCAAGGGAAGGCCGTCTTCAGCTCAGGACTTAGTACGGAGCAAGTAATCTGTACACCACATTCTCTCCCAAAGAAAAGTCTCTGTAGTTGGATGAAAAGACACTGAAAGCCAGGACTCTAAAGAGACTGGGGCCTCTCATTAACCCTGGGATAGTGCAGGCTATTCATTGAGCAATTATTTAATGGAGCTCAGTTAAAGTCTTGCCCACAGAAAAACTAGGAGATGGAGAAAACAAACCATAGATTGAACCAGCGTAGTTTGATGATGAACAAGAAAATGTATATTCATCCGATTTGGGGAAAAGTGGGAGCTGTGAAGAATAAGTAGATAGGATTCAATACACTCTCTGTAAAGATCATGAACATAAGGAAAGACTTAATAAACATCTTGGAGACATTCATGGTCTCCAAATTTATTGAAACCCCTTGGTGAAAGAGTTCCTAGGGAACTCTTAGGAGAGGCATTTGCTTTCCATTTATGCGTGGAGATGGTCAATGTTATATGGGCTCAATAAAAAGATATAACTAAGTCATCTTTGAAATACAGATGAGGGAGGAAGAAAAATGACATTTTAATTAAAGTTAAGTATGGTACAGCTTAGCAGCATGAGGGGCCATACGGTGTATTCTAAAATTAACTGCAGGTGTCATACTATCAAAACAGGAAAAATTATGTATATATGTATTTCCTTTAGGGTAAAATAAGCATTTGACTCATGAACTCCATTTTGTATAGCATTTAATTTCTAAGTCTCAAGAACCTGGGCTTTTAGTCATGATCGAATTTCCTTAGAAGCATCTGGCTTATATTTTGTAGATCAGTGTCCTATTACAAGAGAAGTATTGTGTTATTAAAGAGAAGTTTGTCTCTCTTTGTTCTTGTGGGAAGAAACGTTTTTTTCTGTCTAGATGTTTGTAGAATGTTTTTCTTCAAACCTGAAATTCATGTTTCTGCCAGGATGTGTCTACATATATGACTCTTTGATTTTGCTTAGCATACCCTGACCTTTTTCCATTTGCATCCTCAGGTCATTGGCTCAGAGAAGATCTCTTCTCTTAAAAATACTCCATTGTTCCTACCAAATGTAAAATAGATAACTAGTGGGAAGCAGCCACATAGCACAGGGACATCAGCTCAGTGCTTTGTGACCACCTAGAGGGGTGGGTTAGGGAGGGTGGGAGGGAGATACAAGAGGGAGGAGATATGGGGCTATATGTATATGTATAACTGATTCACTTTGTTATAAAGCAGAAACTAACACACCATTGTAAAGCAATTATACTCCAATAATGATGTTAAAAAGAATACTCCATTGTTGCTTTTGTTGCATTTATCAATTTCCTTTTCAGGTATAGCAATTATCCAGACAGTGGCAGGTGATTCTCTCTTTCCTACTCTTGTGTGACCGTTTGCCCTCTCCATTTTCATGTCTTTGTTTTCTCAGGTTTTCCTCCACCATCTTGATTTGATTTTTCACGTTATTATCTTTTCTGCCTCCATCTGCCTTCAATATGGTCTGTAATTCTGCTACTATAATTTTGGTATTTTTGCTTTTTTTTTTTTTAGCTCACCCAACTTTGTTTTCATCCTATTCTATTCTTTTATTTCAGCCTACTTTTCTTTTGTGACTTTTTGCTTCTATGTAACAGATATTTTTTTCTGTTTCTTAGTGTATTTCACTGAATATTTAATTTTAAAATTTTCTTTTGGATTTTAATATGTCATTTTTAAAAACACGATATTCTTATAGTTTCCTTTCCTTTTCTGTAACTTGTATATGTCCAATATTTTCTTAATTCACTTGAATCTGCCTTGGATGGAGTAAGGTGTCTCCAGACTGGGTGTTTGCCAATAATGTGAGAATTTCTCTTAACTCTGCTACTCATTTGTCTAATGCTGGACTCTCATTTGCAGTCTACAGTGGAGTGATGGGCAAGGCTCCCAACTCATTTCCTGGTTTCTGCAAGATATCTAGGTAAAAAGGATCTATTTTATTGAAAAAGGATCTATTTTATTGAACTGGGAACCTTTCTATCTCTACAGCATACATGGCATGTTCTGTCTAATCTCCAAAATGCAGTGCTTCTGTATATATATTTTTTGTGTTTGCTTTCACTGCTTACCATTAAGGATCATACCTCACAAGTTCTCTTCCTCAAATCCTGACATTTTCTGCCCTGTTGAATTCTTCAGGGGTAGAAGACATAGATGGAGGAGAAGTGAAATATAACTGATTATTTAAAGGAAAGAAGTCAGTGCCCGTGCATTAATTGCCTAGTTTTAATTTGACGGAGACCCAAGTGTCTCCATCAGGAGGACGATCTGAGGTGGAAGAATTTTCTTCCAATATTCTTTGGAGCAATACTTTGAGCATGAATAAAACTATTTGCTGAAGACTGGATAGAAGTTTTTTTGAATTTTTATTGCAATATATTTCACTGGATTTAAAATTATTAAGAATCCTTCAAAAATTCAAGTCAATTTCAGGGAGGTGCATCTTTGCTTTATTCACTGTCTTCATGGGTAGCAGAAGAATGGACAATGCTGCATTAGGGATTGCTAAAATGTCAGATGCCATTTAAAACTGGAAGGTACCCAGCAATTAGCATCTGTTCAGTGCCTGTAATGTGGTAGATGACTTACATACAAATGAACCTTTGGAACAAAATTCATTCATAATGCTGGGACTAAGTGTACTATAAATCACCCAGTTTCTCTCACATCAGCCTGCATTTTGGTTCTAAACTAAAAGTTGCAGAATAACTAGTTGTTAAAAAAAAAAAAGCTAAATCTTGGGGTAAAATCATTTTTGTTATCACAGATATAAAGATGAGAAAAGAAAACCCCATTCTGCCTCACACATGTAATCCACACAACCATCTATGAATTGTGGCTATGATCCCATTTCTTATGAGGACAACAAGATACAGCAGGAGTAATGTGTTCTAGGTGACACAGCCATAAAGTGAGAATCAGGATCTTTAATTCAGACCCAGGTACGGCTGAACTCAGAGGTTCAATTTCTATTGCTTTGTATATCACCTACCCACAAGTTCAAGTAGTGCTGAAGGGGTTTCTCTCAAATCAATTTCTGGTGACCACATGCATACGGTACAAAGAAGTCCCATCTTGGGGTCTGTAATGTCTTATGAAAACACTTATTCTTGCTTCTTAGTCTCTTCTTCTCTTGGAACCTGATATAAGTCCATAAGGAAAAGGAGGCTAGAGGCCAAACAAGGAAAACTCTCCACTGTACTTCATCCTTCCCCTCTCCTCTAATGCCTAGTCTTTTTTTTTTTTTTTTTGGGGGTA
>NW_020172779.1:10122314-10186206 GCF_003031525.2 Neophocaena asiaeorientalis asiaeorientalis
TTTGTGGTACTCGGGCCTCTCACTGTTGTGGCCTCTCCCATTGCGGAGCACAGGCTCCGGACGCGCAGGCCCAGTGGCCATGGCTCACGGGCCCAGCCGATCCGCGGCATGTGGGATCTTCCCGGACCGGGGCACGAACCCACGTCCCCTGCATCGGCAGGCAGACTCTCAACCACTGCGCCACCAGGGAAGCCCTAATGCCCAGTCTTTATCTTAGTACCATGCATGTGCTAATGCCATCAAACACTTGAAAAGAATGACTATTCTATATACATAAAAATAAAGTCACCTAAATTTCATGAATATTGTGGATTTTCTTGCAGTAGATACAATGTTTTCTGCACTGACTCTTCTGTTCCATTCCATCCCAGGCCTTTAATTTGCGGGGGATCGGTATTGTCTACGTGGGATTGGAGAAAGCATAGATATAGCCCGGGCTGGGGATACAATCTTTTGTTAGGGAAAAGAGCAAGTGTAACTGACTCATAACTCTGTAAAGGTAAGCAAAGTAAAGTGAACGGTTCTTAGAAGGCAATGATGGGAATTCTCCTTCAGCACCTTGCCTCTGGATCAAAGGTGATATTTATTCTCTCTTTAAAATGGACTGGAGGGTGGGAAAGCAGGGACATGCTCTAATATTATGTATTGTACATACATTGACTTCAAATTGTATGTCACCGGATATTATAGAGGCTATTCCCTAAAATTTAAAAAGAGACGCGCTATTTCCATGAGTATCCTTCATGATCAGTATTCCGTATCAATCTTAGCACCAGTGGGTTTTAAAGATCACCTATCTTGGTGGTATGTGAGCAATAAGTAGGCATAAAACATGGGATATTTCTTGTAATACTAATATAAAAAATTAATATTCATCTTCCTTTTCCCCCCTTTCTCCTCCTCTCCCCATCTTGCTGTGCTTCAATATTTTTTTTGCTGGGTTTGGAGGTTTCTATAAAAGTGTTTCACCTGTATTCTCAAAGCTCATTTTATATCAGGGACAAATAAAAATTGAAACCATTTCTGGGGAAGAACCACTAATTCTTATTGAACAATAGTCAGAAACCTTTGAGGAGCAAGAGTAAAGCTTCTTCTTATGTCTTTAAATAGCTAGTATGTCATCCTTGAGTATTGTGCTAGAGAAGATGCTTCCAAGAATTGCACCTTTACTAGCTGTCTACGTAACATCAAGGAGCTAGATGGTGGCAACAAACAACAAATCAAATAACAATAACAAAAATCTATTGTCTAGGTACTGGTTCCGTAAACACTAAGTAAGTCGATGGTTGATTTTTTAATTTTTTAATGTAGATGTTAGATGTTCATGTCTGATTTATTGTTTTACACCCCAAAGCACCTAGCACTCTGTCTTGCACCTGGCATATGTGGCTGATAAATATTTATTGAATGAATAAATGCATGAATAAAGAGAAAGCATGGATGGGGGTAACTGATGACATTATATCGAAAGGCATTCAAGGTATAAAGCCTTGAGACTCTTTTTCATTGACAGTGATAGGATTTAAAGAAAATAATGTTTCTCTTTTGTTTTTGTGTATTAGGATTTTACCAATTCCCTAATATGATATTCTCAATCATTGCAAGATAGACAAAGGTAGCAGATGAAGGACAGTCCTTTAACACAGATGACACTCAAGTTAGAATTGCAAGGGTTAAAACATTATAGTCTTTGTGAGCTTCATCCATATATCTAAATCTACAACTGGTTAATGTAAAACAAGGAGTCAAAGGGAGAGCACATCCGGTGTTATTCTGTGTAGTGGATAGCAGGACAAGGATCAGGAGGGTAAACAGAACAAAGAAGCAGATTTTAGTCAAATATGAGAAACGACTGTCCAACAACGTGAGCTTCCACCCAATAATGAAACAGCAGTTTCACAAAGAACTGTGCTCCTCCATATGTATAAAGTGTTTAGAGTGGAGCTTTGACACATAAGAGTATTATATAAGCATTTCTTCAATAAAACAGAAGTTGAAATGTCTGAAATACTGAGTAGATGACTCTTATGTTTTGTAAAATTTTGACTCAATGGCTTATATAAAGGCTGAACTGTTTTCATCATGGAAAATGGCTCTAGAATTTTTAGACCCAAAGAGAATCTTATTGGAATGCTGATTCGGGGAAGTGGACATACAGGAGTGAAGAGACCCTGAATAGTTGGTTTGGAATGGGATTTAGGAAGTTTCAGTGGCTCCAGGTGCCATCTCTGGAATGAACAAGACCTCCAGTTGTTTTCAGTATTTTCATCATGCTAACTGGTAATTCAAGTTCCAGAAAGGAAGCATCCGATGGATCTTGTCTTTTGAATCGTGTACCTAGTCTTTTTATTAGATTACTTGATTATTTGGCAAATCAGACTGCAAGTCTTGGAAAAGATAATTTCCCAAGAGGAAATGAGGGTGCAGTTTCCAAAAGAAAGTGTAATGGATATTGGGTAATCAAAAAACAACAAAGGCTCACTGTATCCTCTAAGCACTATCCAGCTCTGTGGTTCTATGGAGCTCTGGTAATGACATTGGGAACTCCAGATGGATGAGGTTCATGACCTCCTGACGCAGTCCATGAGTATTGTGTCCACAGACCGACCATTGCCTAACATTCCTTTCTGAGGATGACAGAAGAGACTCAATACACAACTGGGTACAAGTACCATCTCCTCCCAGTATGCATTTGGCCTCTCTGGCTAGAAGAGAGGTCTCATCAGCCAGAAAAGAAGCATTGTCTGTCTTCTATTGCAAGTATCCATTCCAATTCAATTCCCATGGACAATTTCAATGCATTGTCCATTGTCTGTTGACTGTGGACTCTGCAGCCAGATACCTCGAATCCTATGTCAAACACATACTTGTCACCTTATGCAAATTATTGAACCTTTATACATCACAGTTATTTTCATTGAACCAACCTCATAAACTTATTGTATATAAAGGTTAGTTAATACATGCAGTGCAATCAAATAGCCCTCAAAATAGAGGGCTGTTGATAATATTTTTATTAATGTTAATATTACAACCACCAGTAATGTCACCACTATTACTTTATTGAGTAGGATCCATCTCAGACACTCATGGCTCATTTGCTAAGATGGCCAAGTTCTTCTTCTAGATATTGTTCTTCCTGAAGGGAGAAAAGTACCTAAAATATAAGCAAAATGCTGTAGAGGAAGTAGAGGGAGATAGTTCAATGCCTACCATTCTTTAATACTCAGAACACCTTGGAAATGGCTCTACTACCCTGTGCAGAACAGAAACAGACTTTCAAGAATAATCACACGTTTAAACAAACCAGAACAAAACAAATGAAAAACAACAACAAAGCCCTTCTTTTCTCTTTCCATCCAGGACACAGCTTTTTCAAAGACTTTTTTCTTCTTATTATACAAGTACTATCCATTTGCAAACAGAAAAAACAAACAGCACTGAACTGTGATACCCTACTCCCCGCTACACTAGCCAATCTTTTTTGACATTCAGGACATATATCCTTCCAGTAATGCTTTCTATGTATATAATTTTTTATAGAAACAGATTTGAATGGAGTTTAACTTAAAATGCTTTTGAGACTAAAGGGGGTACAGGTTATAACTTTGAGTGGGCTAGCTCTGGATACTCCATGAAGTGGAAAACTACTTAGAATATAGATCTTCTTTCAGGCTACAAAGTAATTTAGAGCAAACCCAACCCCCTGGGACTTTTGTGGTTGAAGTTAGCCATAAGGACACTTCATCCGGTAAAGCCTAAGGCGATTCCACTGATACCTGATGCACAGAACCCCATGCTACAGGGATAACATTTCTGTACTCCCCTCTACGTTTAGTGACCCTTGTTTAATTGCGGGTTTATTAAAATTTCAATGTCAAGTGTTCCAGTTTCATCAGGGTCATTAAAATATTTAATTCAAATGACTACTAACAAAGTGATATGCATCATTAAAAGGCTTTGCAGTTCATGCAACAGAAGAACCGTTATGTTCTGCCCTGGTACTAAGGGGTTGGGGGTTGGTGAAGGTGCCTTGATCACATCACCTGTTAGAAAGATCACTCCATCTGCAATGTCTTGTGGAGATGCACAAAGAAAAGCCTCAGGGCTGGTAACCAGCAACAATCGGTCCTACCTCCTCTAAAAAGCTCTCTTCCTGGAGAGCACAACCCTGAGGAACTGTTGGTGTGCTGTAATGGAAACTTTCATGATCTGGAACTTCTAAGGATAATCATCATCAACATTATTACCATCATTGTCCTCATTTCAGTAACTGTAAAATCTTGAACAACATCTATCTTCCCGTCACCAGAACTAGGAGCTTTATGTGTGTTCTATCGTAAGAATCCCAAGCAGCTGCTTTTACAACTCTATTCTTGGGTACCAGCATTCTGGATAATTGCTTCAGTCATGAGAGGGGAGACTGTGTATGTGAGGCTCAATTTCTGCTCTCCAATCGCCAGATTTAAAGTTCTACATTCATTGATTTTATATTGTCACAGGGTAAGGAGTTTCTCTAGTCTCACCTACCTGGGTTCCAAAACTATCCCACTTCTTTTGTTGGCCAGGCATATAGTAAATTAGGAAAAAGGAAGGAGGCCTTTTGTAGTACAATTCAAAACATAGAAAAGAAACGGAAACTCTTTTAGCTTAATAATACCAAAGAGCATGGGGGGAGAAAACCTCGTACGTGTTCTTTTGCCTTATGGATGTTTGACTTTGCAAAGGAATTCTCTTCACGTTTCTTTTCCACCTACATATAACTCAAACCCTCTCAGCTATAGTCAAGTGGAAAAAAATCTAATGGAATGGAAAGACTTCTGAGACTAGGAGAATAAGTAATGTGGCAGAGCACCTAGAGGTAGGGGAAGTTGGAGAAAAGAGTTTGAGAGTCGGGGGCATGGGAAAGGAGTTGAAGGGAGGAGGGACTCAGAGAAGATTCAGTTTGGGCCATGCCAGTTAAAGCTAAAGACTCTAGGTGCTCTCAGGAGCTGGCAATCTGGGTAGAACAGAATAGAGAACCATTTCCAATTCTTCACTAATTCCTAGACTCTTTATAATAGTCAAAATAAGCCTGAAGAAAAGGCAGTGCCACATGGATGCTAGGTTCAGACTCTCAGAGACTGAATCTCTTACTTGTGAGATTTTAGGCCAATTAACTCTCCCATTTTTCAGTTTTCTCATTTATAAGATGAAGATAAATATACCATATACATTAGCCCCCCCTTATCTATGTGGCTATGTTCCAAGACCCCCAGTGGATACCTGAAGCTTCAGATAGTACTGAATCCTATATATACAACACGTTTTTTCCTATACATACATACATATGATAAAGGCTGATTTATAAATGAGGCATTGTAAGAGAATATCCAAATTGCCAGCATCACTACTCTTGCATTTTGAGGCCATCATTAAGTAAAATAAGGGTGACTTGAACATAAGCACTGCGATACTACGACAGTCGATCTGATAACCAAAACGGCTGCTAAGTGATGAACGAGCAGGTAGTGTATGCAGTGAGGATACGCTGGACAAAGAGATAATTCACATCCCAGGTGTCATGGAGCGAGACAGCTTGAGATTTCATCATATTACTCAGAACAGCACGCAATTTAAAACTTATGAATTGTTTATTTTTGGAATTTTCCATTTAATATTTTTGGCCATGGTTGACTGCAGGCGACTGAAATCATGGAAAGTGAAACTGCAGTTAAGCAGGGGGGAGAATACTGTCCTTCTTAAGGTGAGGAAAGGAGTAAACAGGATAAAATATGTGAGGTGCTTAGGTTGGTACTTAGAGGTCAGAAAATTTTCTCTGTAAAGGGCCAGATGGTAAATATTCTTGGCTTTGCAGGACACGGTCTCTGTCACAATTACTCAACCCTGCTCTTGTAGTGGGGAAAGCAGCCACAGACAATATGTAAACAAATGTGTGTGGCTGTGTTCCAATAAAATTTTTTTACAAAAACAGATGGAGGGCTAGATTTGGCTTGCAGCTGTAGTTTGGGGACCCATAGCTTAGAACACTACTAGACATACCGTAAATGATTCATAAGTATTATCTATTATTGTTATTAACTGATTACCACATATTTCCAGATTCTTTTTGTTTGATAATTAGCCAATTGTAAAATTATAACAGTAATTATACTATTTTATATATAGTCAATGTCGTATTAAAGAGATTACATTATATTGGACTTTTCCATAAAATGTATTTTTATAAACAAGTCCTATTTTTAAATATTTTAAAAACGAACAAACTAGATTTGGCAAAGCTTCCTTCTACTGCAACAAATGCTTATAATCTCAAATGCTCACAACTCCTTTCCATGAAGGTTTGAGTTTCAAGACTGTGTTATAGGATGCAGGCTTTTGCACAGCTTTACATGGGTGAGAGCCAACTTTTAACAAGGCTGGTTCTCCTCAACACTATTCCTATTGCCATCACTGTTACTATCACCCAGAAAATTCTCATTTCTCAAAGAAAGCACCCAAGTTCCAGGAGCTGGTTCTGCCAACATCTCGGCATCTTTCCAGTGGGCCCATCTGTTTGCATTGCTCAGTCAAGGCCTAACGGCTCAGAACATATGGCTGGGACTTCTCATCTTGGAGGGTTGAAGCTGATAAATACTTGAGAACACACAGTTGGTGTGGGAGGTATATTGGCTCAAAGAAACTTGGTCTGTTTGCAATCCTGAGGCTCATGGGAAAATTACCTTAAGTCCTCATAGGGGAAGAAGAGCCTTTCCATTTTCACAAGAAGAGATGGAAATGATTACATATTAGTATTATACTATTCCATCTATACAAATACAGAGGCTCAGAAAGTTTGAAGGACATGCCCCAATTGAAACTGGGATAAAGTGGCAGAAATTGAACTAGTCCCAACAGGGCTCTTTACAATTACATTTACTTAATCAGAATATCCCTTTTTCCAACCACCCCAAGTAAGTAGAATTTTACTATACATTGGAATATTAAATGTTCTGTGAATAGAAGGTATTACAAGAATAAATCTGGGCATAAACACAGCTGGGCAAAATATATTGGAAAAACCCTGGGGATGGGAGCAAAGTAGTTGATATCTACTAGTTAAGATAGTTGACATCTCAACTTGGAAATTTAAACAGCAGGACCTATTTTTATCAGGTTGTCAGGCTCTGTGTAACTAGAGTCCTTTCAAGAACTGGTTATCCTTGAGAATGAATCAATAAACAAGACAATCATCACCCTTGTTTTCATGCATCTTATGGTCTAGTGGGAGGTTATGGAATCAGTTAGGGTCCCAGAATGAAAGCAATAGCACCATCAAAGGAGAGAGTTTAATGATGAGTTTACTGAGTTATGAGCAAGGGTAAAGGAGTTGGAAGGAACAGAGAAGCACCTTAGGGCTGACAATACTGGGGAGCTGATCCCATCTCTAGGATAGAAGAGGCAAGAGGAGGAAATGATATTTTCAGAGCCTGCTTGAGGGAACTGAACCTCAGAAAAGGGCTGCCTAACAGGACTTGTGGCTGCAGAGGAATATCGTCAAAGATGGAAAAACCACTAAAAAGCAGAGAGGGAGTAGGTATGGGAAATGAATTTTCCTGGTCTCCGAATTACTACCTATGGCCCCCAATGGAAGAACCACATTAGTAACCAGAGAGCAAAGGAACTTGGGTGATACAGCCTATAAAGTTCAGCTTTCTGAGACACAGAGTATGGCTGACAAGAGTAGAGAACATTTTTTTTTTTTTGGAGGGCAGAAAGAGGGGGGATGTTGAAAATGAAGAAAAACCAGTTTACTTATGGTATGTTCCTAAAGTCTAGTACTCATGAAGGGGACACAGTAAACCCTTGATTCATGTTTAGTTAATGGAAAATGGCAAAATGGAAATAAAAGGGTTTGGGAGTCAACTAAGCATGGTCTAGAACCCCATCCCTGTCTCTTTATAGCTGTGAGATATTAGACAATTTCCTTAAAGTTTTTGTTCCAATTTCCATAATTGTAAGATGGAAATAATAATGTTTTCTTCACAGGGTCTTTGTAAAAAAATAAAAGAAAATATTTTTAAACACTTGGTATGTAGGAACTATCAAATAGTATTATGGCTTTTTCTTCCTTCTTTTATACTATTGTATCCTCACTACTGTATTAATTCCAGGAATTTATAGTGCAGTAAGCATAAAATTCAATGTTGGACATAACTGGCAAATATTTTAACAAACTTAAAAGTGTTAAAAACAATCCCTCAAAACAATAGCAAAAGTAAAATAATGCTGGTCTTAAAAGAGATTAAGAGATTCCACTCCTTAAAATAGCTTTTTGATTTTTATATCAGAGCATTTTGGACAATCTTTTAAAAATGTAAAAGTCACCATCCCTGGGGTGATAAATGTACTTCTAATCTCTCCCTACCCTGATCTACTCCTGCAGAGTTATTTGTCCAAAACTAGAATTGATTATATCACACTCCTCTCTTAAACATATCTTCTATGTGCCTATAGCACAAAGTTTAAACTCCTTAGTAAGACATCCAAAGGTTTTCCCAATCAAACTCCAAAATATATCTCTAATCCAATCTCCCAGCACTCCATATACTATAGATTAGCTTCACTAAACGATTCATGTTTTGCAATACATTTTCATATCTGTGTTCCTTACTGTTTTCTTTATACATATCTCCTTCTTGGCAGGTGAAGTATCTATTCATCCTTCAAATCTTAGCCTCAATGTCGCTTCTTTGGTAAATAGGTTATTCCCTCTCCTTTGCTCCCACAGTGTTCTTTATAATGCTTAATGCTTCCCTAAATTATGATTAGTTGTATGTCTATCTCCCTAGCCAATTCAGCTTACATTCAATGTATAGCACCTATACGTACCAAATACAGTGAATACCGTTTAAATGTATAAATACAGAGTAAGGAGGAATTCATTAAGGTGGGCTTCTTGAGGAAGGTCAATGTGAAGTGAATGTTAAATTTGTAAGGTGGGGAGTATGTGTACTTTAATAAAGGAGAATTGAAAAGTTGTGTTAGTTGGTATACCAAGGCCAGTGCTTTGAGAATGACAGCAAAGATGTTTTTCATGGAAGAGCAAATAAGTAGGGTACAATTCAGTGAGAGGCAGCAGAAATTAGTGAAAGTAATAATGACTGAACCTCAATCCTTCACCTTCCCCACCCCATCTTCCCTGGCTACTTCTGCCCTAGGCAATGGCCCTACTTTTGCTCAGTTCTGTAGCCCTGACAAGCTTCAGCATTTGTTTGGCCTATCTAGACCTATGGTTAGGAACTTTGCCTTTCTTCCCCACTAAATTACAAACATCCTGAAAGCTGAAGCCACATCTCATTATCTTTAACCTTGTGTATACACATCGGTGAGTTGTTGTTGAATAAAATGATGAAAGACCTTAAATTCCTAATCCAGAGTTTGAATTTGACAGAATGGACAGTAAAGAGGCGCTGCCCAGCTGGTCCTCCCTCTTCTTCCTCTTCCCCGACAAAAAATGTAAAAAATATTTATTTATTCATTTATCTTACATTTATCAAGTGCCTGCTGTATGCCAGTCCCTGCTGAGGTGCTAGGGATATCACAGGCAACAAGAAAGGCAAAGTTCTTGACTTGATAGAGTTTATCCTTCCCTGAAGGAGACATAAACAATGAGTAAACAAATATAATATGTTTCAAGAAGTGATAAGTGAAGAAAAGTAAAGTTGGATAGTGATGGGGTAGCAATGTGGGAAGTGGTTTTCGATAGAACGGCATCTCTGGGCAGGTGCTCTATGATCTGAGATGCATGTATTGTGAGGAATGAAGTTACATTAAGATGGTGCAGTTAGAATATGCCAAGACTTTCTCAACCAATTTTTGAACCTGTTCATAAGCATATTTAACAAGTCCTTCTAAGGAGCATAATTTTTTCTTCATAGTCCCTCAGTATCCATTACCAATTATTTCATGAGTTTCTGGACTTTTTCTTTCATAACTTATTCAATTACTCACTGATATCTGAAATGAGATTTGCTTGGTGTTAACTTCCACGTTATTCTTTCCATAGACACATTGAGAATTAGAATTCCCTTTGCTCAGTCATATCTGTTCTTCCTTCCTCTATAAAGGCTCACCGTAATATTTTTGGCTATCTACAAGTTTGATGCATGTCACTGAGAAGCAGGAGAAGAATGAGAATTGTCACATATGAGCTCCAGGACATATGATATTTGAAATGCATTCTTCTCAGATCCATTCAAAAAACATTTGTTGAGTTTCTTCTATGGGTCAACCACTATTTTACCTGATACATTAGTGAACAAAACACTCAAATTTCCCTTCTCTCATGGAGCTTACATTCTTCTAGGGGAATACAGACAATAAACATAAGACACATATAAATTATAAGGTATGCATAAAACGTGATGAGTGCCATGAAAAAAAAAAGGCAATATTGAGCCATGTGCAAAGGAATTGGCTGGGGTTGCTGGTGCTAAAAGCACTTTACACTTGACAGAGAAAAGACTGTACAATGAGAGATGCCTTGTATATTCAAGAGATGCCTGGAATAGAAGAGTTGTAGAAGATAGGAAAGACAGACAACAGGAACCAGATCCTGTGAGGCCATCGAGGCCCTTGCAAGGTCATTGGCTTCTACTCACAGCAGCTGTATTCCTCATGAACACAGCAAATCTTGATGAATTTGCTGTCTTTCAATTCTAGCTTGAAAATGCAATTCTAAAGTAAACAGGGCTAATGAGTTCCATGATTGAAGTTATATACCACTGTGGAGCTGACAATGTGTTTTTATGCATATCCATTTACTTAATTCCCCCACATCCTTAGGTTAATATTCCAGTTTTAAAATGAGGAAACTGAGCCTTGGAGATGTGAAGTGACTGCCTTGGTATCTCTGCTAAGGTGTGGAAAATCAAGATGCAATTCATATCCAGGAACATTTTATTGGAATAATGTCTACCCCCCTCACCATTACCGTTTAATAACCGGCTACGTTCTTCTCTTCCTGGGACCACCTCATCTGCCATTGAACTGATGGACTTTCACCCACTCTTTCTTTACTGCAGCAGCTGTCAGTCTGACAAGGCAGCATCCCTATTTTGGTGAGTCCCTAATTGCTGGTGTGGGCTTCAGGGCACCAACTGGGTGTGCTTCTGTCTCTCCCTCCAGCCTTGGCACAGAGCCTCACCCCTCCTCTGTGGGCTACAGTCACATTCACTCTCTTTCATCCGTGGTCCTGATGCACGTGCTGTTCTCCCTGTGTGGAAAAAATTCTCCCCCTACTCCTCTAATTATTCTTACTTTCCATATCTCAACTCAGTAATTTCTTCATATTACCCCTTTTTCACATTGCTGGGATCTCAGAAACATTTGTTCAATGAAAGAGGCTCTGGAGTCTCAATAAAAATGTGTTAAATGAATGGATACATAAATGAGGTGAATGCCTGGAGGTAAAGCCCACACTATTTCCACAATACCCACTATTCTCACATAGCAAGTATTTTATGCAAGTCTATGATTAGTATGGAATGGTAAGGCAGAAGGAACCTCTGCTCAACAGCAAGGATAGAGCTGTACACAGTTAAGTGGTTAATACATCATTTATTTTTATGAAAAATATGCTAATTTAGGTACTCAACATACATTTGCTGATATTTTTCATTAAGGTAAAGTTGCAATTATGTTCTATTCCACGTAAAAACCTGCGCTTGCATAGGCAATTTACAGCTTGCATTGTATTTTCACTTACTCTCCAGCTCATTGAAATCTTATAGGGACCCTATGATGTGGCTGTTAATACAACATATCCCTGACTGTCATCGGTTAAACCACGCACTTTATCAATGCACCAGTGACTCGGACCGTACAGAACTTAAAAAATCACTTGTAATTTTGCTGAGGCAAGATCTTGAAACTCACGGTTCAGCCATTTAACTAGTCAGTAAGCCTGATTAACCATTTAACATACTCAAACCATCACGGCAACTGAGAAACTGAATTTTTACTTTTATTATGATGTTAAGTATTTAAAATTTAAATCTAAATAGTCACATGTGGATAGGGCTACTGTAACTGGATAGCACAGACTTAAATAAAATGTCATGGACATTATGCAAGTTCCATGCGATAAACATTTATCTGAATGGGCAGTTTTCCAGCACCCCTCAGCTACTGGAAATTATACCCACTCTGCCTATTCCTCAGTTACATGACTAAAAAACTCCGAAGTCGTGTATGTTTAGGTATACACAAGGTTATTATTGCTATCGACTTTCTAAATATATCTTTATTATTTTCCAGTTATCCAGATAGTTCTTTTATCTTCTTTTGTTCCAGAAAAATGCCAAAATGAATTCAGGAGAGAAACCAGTTTGGAGTTATCATTAATTTCATTTAGTAGGTTGTCTCCTCAGCACCTACTACTGCTTCTTTCACCTTATAAATGCATTTTTACTCCTTTAATTCTCTTGGGATAGGTTTAACTCACTATTGATGGTCTGATCTCAGCCCTTTATTAAGTCAAAATCCTGCAGTTTGGAAATTTTCCCTTATGGAACATTTGCTTTGAATAAGGCATGTATTCCCTATATTTCTTCTACTTGGATGGGGCATCATTTAATAAATTACTGTTTAGACTTTACACACAGAAGTTCAAATAAAAGCTGGAATAAACTAAGTCAACTCATATACACATTTAGTGTGTATACACATTTTATCAGGGTCATACATGACTTGCTTTATAAGATAGTGATCTCATCACTGAAATTAAACAAAAATGTGAGGTCAGGTTTTAGGTATTCTAAAGATAGGAATTTTGATTCTAAGTTCTTGGCACTTAAATGGGTTTGATGTTGTGATGATAGATTATCTGGAAGCTTGCCTCAATTTCTTAGACTTTCTGGAGTAGAATCTCTCCTACTGTGATGTTTCTGATTTCACTCCTGGTTTATTTGTTTCTTTCCTTATCCCTTTGCTACATTTTCCTGGATTATTGCCGCCTTCCTCAGGCAATAGCGTGAATGGCTGGTTTCCCAGGGTCCTCTCCTCAGCCTTCTTTTCATATCAGTCCCTATATTTTCTTTGTGAGATTGCATCTACTGCCATAGCTCTACCTTCAACACAGAATAGATGCTTGCCAGACATGGCCCTAAACCAAGTTCCCCATGCACACATAAAACTGTCTCCTTAGGGGTTTCCACCTGGATGTCCCACAAGGGACCCATATAACACATCAACAATTCAATTTGTCATCATCCTCAAACCACCCAAAATATCTATTTCTCCTACATTTCCTATTTAGATGGATGGTGCTACCATGTAACCAGTTACCTAGGCTCAGAACCTGGGAGCCATTCTTGGCTTTTCCTCTTCCTGATCTCCCTCCCATCTAAAAGGTCATCAAATCCTGTCCATTTTTACCACCACTCATTAATTGATTCATTCAGAAAATATTTATTCTGTGAATGCTACGAGCCACATATTTTTCTAGATGCTGTGAGTGGAGAAGTGAACTAGACAGACTCAATACCTGCTCAGATGAAGCTTATAGCACGTTACGGAGAGATACAATAAAAATTAAACAGAGAACCACATAAATAAAGTAATTTGCAACCCACATGGGCTAGAATTGACCCAGCCTCTCATGCATACTTGCTCCTAGAAAACTTGTCAAAAATGGCCCTGAATTCTTATTTGCACATAAAAAGAACATAGACACCAATACTCTGGAATCCTTTTCAAATAGATGACTGCTTGTCTATACCAATTTCTTGCAGCCTGCATCACTTGTGCACTGAAGAGGCTCTTTCTCGAAGACTCATTTTACTTGTAGAATTCATTTAGTCTAACCTCTAACTCCATACAAGATTCACATTTACAAAATGGCGTGACCTGCTTTTGAGCCATCAAGCATTGGACAAGCTCATACCCTCACACAGCAGCCCACTCTATTTTTTAATAACTTTGCCTGTTAAAAAGTTCTCCTTGAAACAACTGCTGTTGTTCTGGAGTTACACAACACCTCTAATATTTCCTCTTGTGATTGCATCTCAGATACTAGGAGATAACTATCTGAAGCCTTATTCTCCAAACCAACTCTTTACAATTCTTTCACATGATCCTCATGTAAATGATACGATCCCCAGATCTTACACTGACCAAATCCTAAAGACACTCTTATTTGTAAATGTCCACATTAAAATGTGATATCCAGAACTCAATGCAAAGTTCCAGATGTGATATGAGTAGTTGCGATCATAATGTTGACGATGATAAAAACCATAAGTACTACTTATTGTATGCTTCCTATGAGCCACACATGGAAGTAACTGAATTATCTTATTTGAAACTCACTATCAATTCATAGTCTGCATACATTTATTATCCACAACATTTCTGCTGATTGGAAGTTAAGACTCAGAGAGGTCACATGACCTAATCAGTTGTAAACACCTTGTAAGTGGCAGAACCCAATGCTTATACCCAGTTATGTGTATCTTCAAAACCTATGCTCTAATCACTTCTTTTTTCTCTTTCCTTATACAAATAAATCAGGGAAAGTTACTTTTCTTTACCTCTCTGTGCCTCTGTAATTTTTATTATGTCTTAATCTATAATCTTAGGGTAATGCTAATACCTACCTCATAGAGTTGTCTTGAAAATAAAATGAGATAATACCCATCAAATACTATGTAACTAGGATAGGAGTTTAAAAATGTGCACTTATGACTGCCATTATTGTACCACATAATGCTTGATAATCACTAATAAATGATTTATAACAGACACAGAATCCTAAGAAAACCAGAGAATTGTAGCTGATGACAATTTCCACAGAAACTCAGAGGTTTCTGTACTCTCAGAACATAACAGTTAGGATAGACTATGTGGCAGAAATAATTCCTAATTCTTAATGTCTTAAAACAACAGTAACAAAATGTTTATTTCTCGCTTATTCTATATTTCCATCAAGGCTTTTCAGAGAGCTCTGCTCTGTATATTTACTCGAGGTCCCAGAAGGAGGGAGGCCTCACCATCTTGTAGCTTGTAGCCACTCATCTGGAACATGTTGCCACTTTGATGGCTGCATCAGGGAATGAGAAAAACCTGACTGTCATGCATCAGCTTTCCACAGCTCCAGCCCAGCAGTGATTCACTTTTCATTGGCTAGAACTAGTCACCTGGCTCCATCAAACTGCATAGGAAGCTGAGAAGTAAGTCTTCCCTGAGCCCTGTGGGGAGGAAAACTGGATACGAGTAAAAGTAGGAAAGTTAGGGTGACCATACAGAACTGTTTGCCCTGGACAGTCTCAGTCTACACCTATCATCCTGGTGCTCATTACTCTCAAAATTGCCCTGGTTTGGATGATAGTCTATAGTTACCCTGAGTAATGTCATCTCCATCTTCCCACTACGTTGTTAAAAGTCATTTTGCGAGAGAGGCCTTCCCTCTCCACCTAATCAAAAGTAGACTCCCATTCTCTCTCTATCATATCACCCTCTTTTATTTGCATCACAGCACATAGCACTACCTCTTTGTTTATTTGTTTGCTTATTGTCTGTCGACCTCCATTAAAATGTCAGCTCTACGAGAACAGGGGCCTTTTCTGTCTTGCTCAAAGCTGTCTTCCCCGTTTCTCGCTCAGTAAATGTTTAATCAGTGCATGAAAGAATGTTTCATTTCCTCACGGCAGCATTAATAATTGGGAAATGAACATTAAAGCTACTCCTACCTGAAAGGAAAACTAAAAATATCTAGTAATAGCAAGTACTGATGAGAATATGGAGAAATGGAAATTCTCATCTATTGCTGTTGAGAATTTAATTTAGTAAAACTACTTTGGAAAACAGCTTTGTATTTCCTAGCAGAGCTGATCATGATGTGCTCTTTCTACAACCCAGCAACTCCATTCTAAAGTGTATTACCTGGTATACGTGCATGTGTGCAACAGAAGACATGCACGGGAATATTCTTAGTAGAAAAATATCTTAATCTAAATGTCCATCTACAAAAGAATATATGAATAAATTATGGATATTCATGTAATAAAATATTAAATATCAGTGAAAATGGAGGCACCACAGCTAAATATGAATGAATCTAAATCATAGAGAAGACTGAGAGAAGAAGAGATGTCCCAATCACTCCCTAGACATTGTGGCCCCAATCTCCCCAGATACAAGGACTAAAATGAAAAATTAAAAACAAAAAAGCCTGCAACAAGACTCCTTTTGAAAAGCTATCTATGAAATTCTCTTCTTTGAGAGTCACATGTATAGTAGCTATTTAAGGATAGCTTATGAATTTAAGCTATTAAGGATTTAGGGATTAAATCCTGCAATGCAAATTCAATTTCATTTAATTGCATATTCATATTATATGTATTAATAGAAAAAAGAACAACTTCCAGAAAAATACCAGAGAATTGGCCTACTAAGGAAACTAAGGAGGATTCAGGGCAATCTGTGTCAATCACTAGCTCTTAGTCAGGATCCACCATGAAGAAGCAGTCATTCCAACTGCTGCTCTAGAACAGATATCTCACCTTTCCAGGGACTGATGATGATACCAGAACTGGTAACTCCAAAGCCTCACCTTGCCTAAAGGATCTGCACATTGCAGAGGTCCTCACAGAGCAAGTGTCTGAACGTGACATGCCCTGATAGTCTACAGACAATCCCAAAGTCTCCATGTTCTTGTTGCTAGCAGATATTTTAGAAGGAGCAGTAGTATCTCCACTTCACTTCTGCCCTCCAAATCTTTCACAAACCTACCAGATTGTCTGAAGATAGATCACATCCAAACCCTTGCTGCAAGGGAATCTAGGAAATATAGGTTTTGGCTTTCTGGCATCCACTGTATAGGAGGACACACTAGAAAGACTAGAATGAATGGTGAGCACCAAGCTACCACACCTACCATAAGAACTCTTCTTAAGATCTAAGGCCAAAGAGACAACAGGTAGTGAGGCAAAAGGGAGACTATCTTGCTTCCTAAAGCAATTTAGCATGCCTTGGTTAGGCAACTTCTGAGCTCTGTTTCAACCCTGAGATTCTTTGATTTATCAATCTAAAACAGCTTCCTGCAGAGGATTTTTAAAACTTTTTAAAACTATACTGGAAGTAATCACTCTATATCACTTTGATTTTGGGATAATCCTTTTTGCTTTCTTGGTAGGTCTCTACAGATGTCAGAATCCCAAACTAATAGGATTGTATTCTAGTAAACATGTCTAAAATAAGACTTTGTCCCTCTAGTAGTTTTTGCTTTTTTTCCCCTGCCTTGGAAATTCTCATCTACTCCATATTCTCAAGATGGAGGATCGTTCACAGAGTCAGAGAGAGAAAGGAGGCCAAAAGTTAAATAGACAGATTGTGAAATGAATCAGGAAATAAGGAGCATAGGCAAGGGGAGGAACTTGACAATCTGGTATTATTTCAGCAAATTTAGCTAAGTTCTCAAGATTAATTTTACTGAGGTGGCTGTCTTGAAGTGTGAAATGGATTAGCTTGGTTTGAGGCAACAATGCCTGAAACACAAGATCAAAGCAGAATTATTCTCAAAATGATCCTTTTAAAATTCTTTTTTTTTTTTTTTTTAAACATCTTTATTGGGGTATAATTGCTTTACAATGGTGTGTTAGTTTCTGCTTTATAACAAAGTGAATCAGCTATACATATACATATGAACCCATATGTCTTCCCTCTTGCGTCTCCCTCCCTCCCACTCTCCCCATCCCACCCTTCCAGGCTGTCACAAAGCACCGAGCTAATATCCCTGTGCCTTGCGGCTGCTTCCCCCCAGCTATCTACCTTACTACGTTTGTTAGTGTGTATATGTCCATGACTCTCTCTCGCCCTGTCAAAACTCACCCTTCCCCCTCCCCATATCCTCAAGTCCGTTCTCCAGATTCAGCAAATTTAGCTAAGTTCTCAAGATTAATTTTACTGAGGTGGCTGTCTTGAAGTGTGAAATGGATTAGCTTGGTTTGAGGCAACAATGCCTGAAACACAAGATCAAAGCAGAATTATTCTCAAAATGATCCTTTTAAAATTCTTATGTGAGGAAAGATCCTAGAAGTAAGGCAGTGGGTGACAAAAAAAAAAAAAAAAAAATCAGTTGGGTTCAAATGAAGATTCTAAGTCTCCACAGCCAAATGTATCTGATTTAACAGATCTGTAGTGGGACCGCCGAATGTATAGTTTAGTAAGGA
The DNA here is from genome assembly GCF_003031525.2 of Neophocaena asiaeorientalis asiaeorientalis. Classification (NCBI taxonomy): domain Eukaryota; kingdom Metazoa; phylum Chordata; class Mammalia; order Artiodactyla; family Phocoenidae; genus Neophocaena; species Neophocaena asiaeorientalis. The sequence continues at coordinate 10,140,527 of NW_020172779.1, forward strand.
CCTTACCTAATCCCAGTGTAGGTGGTTGCTTAACCACCTGTGGAGAAATACCATGCTAGAGTTGTAAGAGAGAGTGGTGGTCATTTTCCACAACTGGAGAAAATAATTTTATAGAGATTGGGAACTAGGAAGGGCCCATCAATAGTCCTGTCAACAAGAATCACAAATTAGGTCTCAAAGTGGGGTCCAGAAGGTGGTGTCCTCTTTAAAATGCACGTACCTGACTCTCTCTCAGAGCTGCTGAATCAGAATTTCTGAAGTGGGAATGGGAAATAAGCTGTTGTGCAAGTCAGTTAGAATGCAGGGTAACACTCGACAATCACTGCCACAGGTAATATGGAAGACACTGTAGCATTATTTTTCCAAGGACTCTGAATTCACTGAAGGAGGCTAATGGACATTGATACATTTTAGTATGCAATGTGTAGCACTGACCGCACAATAATTTAAATAAACTGACAACCACTGTATAAAAAAAATCAGTTTTTCTTTCCATTTCCATATGTATATGTATGTATGTGCATATGTATATATATATATGAACAATAAAACCAATGTAGAAGTAGCCATCTAAAACAATATTTTACCCTGTCAGTAATCTTAAATCCAATAGCTGGAGAATTATCTAGAAGACATGGTGAGATAATCCCTGTAGAGTTGAATGCTAGGAGAAATTCTTGCCAAATTATTGTAATGATGAAAATTTGAAGTGATAGTCTATTCCCACAGTCTTTACAGGTGAATCTGTTACTATGCTATGTATTGACTTTACGAAGATATCCAATAGAGAAGGTTGTCATCACTGGGGGGAAATTCTGTGCCCAAAAACAAAATGCAGCATCCTTTGCTTATTTGTGTACTAGAGAAAAAGATAGTTGCAGCCAACACTTGCTGCTTCTGCTTTAAAACAAATTGAAAGGGAATACAATTGTGTTTCAACATTGTGTTGTTTACTATGTCTATTAAAAACCCCAGATGAAATTCTGAACTTTTATTCTAGTCTTTTTGTTAAGATTATTTTGTTCTCCATCAAAACCATAAGTGTGGGGCTTCCCTGGTGGCGAGTGGTTGAGAGTCCGCCTGCCGATGCAGGGGACACGGGTTCGTGCCCCGGGCTGGGAGGATCCCACATGCCGCGGAGCGGCTGGGCCCGTGAGCCATGGCCGCTGGGCCTGCGCGACCGGAGCCTGTGCTCCGCAACAGGAGAGGCCATAGCGGTGAGAGGCCCGCGTACCGCAGAAAAACCCAAAAGACAAACCATAAGTGGGTTGCAAAATCCATCGGCCTTCACTGATCCTAAATGTAACTACATTAATCCAAGCTGATAGCTGCATGCGAATACAAAGCTGATGTCATTTATGAACAAGCACCTTAGCATACTGTTTTAACAAGTAATTCTTCTCAGCTTGACAAATATAAACATTTATTTATATTCCAAAGTAATTTACATTTAAAATCCCATGGCAACAGCTGATAAGAGAAGATAGAATATTGAATTTCAGCACATAAATAAGCTTTTCCAAAACAACAAAGAGGATTCTATTAATGGCTTTCATTTAGGCAGCGTGCTTCACCTATTGGGAATTCTAACTAGCACACTTCACAGAAACATATTGGGCAAGTTGTATTCTTTATAAATAAAAAGATGATGAATGTACACTGTGTCCACACTACTTTTGTGTGATAGGTTATTTGAACCCAGAATTTTAATTGGCTTATGTTCCAATGTCCCATTTTTAGGAACTTATGCATGGAGATATAACTTCAGAGCTATTTATACTAGGGCTTGGGAGGATATAAAGAAGTCTGAATTTAAAACCAGGACAATAAAAATATATGCATCTATAGTTATAGGACCATACCTGGAGTATGGCTTTTTTTAAATGGTCATAGCCTTGTGCAAATGTAGAAAATTATTAATGTCCCATTTTTTAAAAAGTGACGTGAGCATGTGGATCTCAGTGAGTGGGGGTATGCAGTTGTCAGAATTCTTGATAAAAGCAACTATCTAAAGAGTGAAATCTACATACTAGTAGAGAATTTAACAAATGGCATCTAGTTTTTCAGAAGCATTTGTGGACTGGCAGTGAAGCCTAGTATAAAGTGCTAAGGTTTTGAAATCAAAACCTTTTGAATCAAAAATGGCATCCAATCAGGTTTTGCCACTGATGTTGTGATTACAAGCCTTATGTTGCATGCCAATGACTGTGTGGCCTTAGGGAAGTGTTTTGTATCTTTAAGCTATTGTTTTTTAATCTATGAAACAGAAATAATAATAGTAAGAGTAATAATAATATCTATTTCAGAGAGGTGTGTTATAGTAATAATTAAACAAAATAATGAATGCACACATCATGCTTAGAACACTGTTTGGCAAAGAGTAAAATTTCAATAAAAGGGAGCCAAAAATATAACCACTTGTTTTCTAGGCCTAACCTAAGACCTAGTCTTCTTAAAATGTAATAATTTAGAGAAAATATAAAGATACAGAAATTACTTCAAACAGGATAGTAACAATAGGAGGTAGAAGAGATTAGTGAAAGAAGAAACTTTTTTTAAAGTTCCACTAAATTGGCAAAAGTGTAAACGTCCTACTGTAACAAGTACTGACAAGGGGGCGAGTAATGTAAGTATACACACACACACACACACACATACCCTGTTGGTGGAAGCGTAAATTGGCAAAACCACTTTGGAAAACGATTTGACCTTATCTCAAAAAGTAAAAAATGTACATAGTCCTAGAATCAGTAATTTCACTTCTAGGCATATACCCTAAGATCTTTTTATATATGTATACCAGGGGCATGTACAAGAGTGTTCATATCAGTCATGTTCATTTAAAAAAAACAAAACTAGAAACAAAGTTTCCATCACAAGTAGAACAAACCATAAATTATGAAAAATTCATAATATGGAACATTATAAAAGTGAATTTACATTGTTGAATATTTTGATTTTCTTGTCTTGCTCTGAAAATTGTTGGGCTTTCTTCTGGCTGGCTAAGTAACTTGGAGATGAATTTGATCCCCTTGAAACCTAGGGTGGTTTTGCTAAAGTGGATCTAGAATAGCTTTTACTTTAGGGATGGTTCAGCAGCAGAATACACATTCTTCTCAAGCTCAAATGTAACATTCCTCGAGACAGACCACATTCAGGACCACAAAACATTTTAAACAATTCAAAAAATTGAATCAATAGTTAATATGTTCCAAAGCAGAAAGCTCATAGTTTCACTGGTGAAGTCTATCAAATTTTTAAGGAAGAAATTGTACCAATTCACTATGATCTCTTCTAGAGAATAAAAGGGGACATTTCCTAACTTATCTATGAGGCCAGCATTATCCTAATACCAAACTCAGATAAAGATATTAAAAGCAAGAGAAACTACAGACAATATGTTTCATGAATATAAATGCAAAAATCCTAAACAAAATATTAGGTCAAATCTAACCATGAATAAAAACAATCATACGGCATGGGATTCAAGACTGATTCAACATTTGAAAATCAGTTGTTGTAATCCATCACAGCAACAGGCTGTAGAAGAAAAGCCATGTGATCATATGAAGAGATGCAGAAAAAGCATTTGACAAAATCTAACGCCCATTAATAATAATAATAAGAATAACTCTCAGAAAACTAGGAATAAAGGGGAATAAAAAAAATCTACAAAAAGCCTACAGATAACATGATACTGAATGGTGAGAAACTAGATGCCTTCCCTATAAGATCAGAAATAAGGCAAGAATGTCCCCTGTTTCCACCCCTATTCGACATTGTATTAAAAGTCCTACTAATGCAATTAGAAAAGAAAAGTAAATAAAAGGTATATGGATTGGAAAGGAAGAAATAAAACTATCTTTGGTTGTAGACGGCATGATCATCTATGTAGAAAATCTGAAAGAACTGACAAAATATCTCATGGAACTAGTAAGTGATAAGAGCAAGCCTGCAGGGTACAAGGTTAATTCACAAGAGCTAAATGCTTTTCTACAAACTATCAGCAATGAGCAATTGAAATTTGGAATTAAAAACACAACATTTACATTAGCACCCCCCAAAATGAAATGTCTAGGTATAAATTTGACAAAGTACGTACAAGATCTACATGAAAAAAACCTGCAAAATTCTATTGAAAAATACCAAAGAATATCTAAATAAATTGAGAGACATCCTATGTTTGTGGATAGGAAGACTCATTGTCATTAAGATTTAGTTATTCCCAACTTGATTCAATGCAATCCCAATCAAAATTGTAGCAAGTTAATTTTGGGGGTATTGACAAAATAATTCTAAAGTTTATATGGAAAGAAAAAGACTCTCAACAACACAATATTGAAGAAGAAAAACAATGCTGGAGGACTGACACTACTCAACTTCAGATTTTCCATAGAGCTACAAGAATTAAAACTGTGTGGTACTGATGAAAGAAAAGACAAATAGATCAATGGAACAGAACAGAGAGCCCAGAAATAGACCTATACAAATATAGTCAACTGATCTCTGACAGAAGAGGAAAAGCAATTCAATGGAGAAACAATACTCCTTTCAACAAATAGTGCTGGCACAACAGGACATCCATAGGCAAAAAGGAAAAAAAAAAAAGAATCTAGACTCTGATCTTACATTTCTCAGAAAAATTAACTCAAAATGGATCATAAACCTAAATGTAAAATGCAAAAATATAAAACTTCTAGAAGGCAGCATAGGAGAAAATCTAGACTGCCTTGGGTTTGGCGATGAGCTTTTAATACTATATTAAAGTAAAAGATTAGGCAGTGAGAACATTAGCCTGAATTGTGTATCTGATTCTACTACCTCACTGTGGAGCTTTGAAGCAGAATCTTGCCTATTGGAGGCATCCTGTGTTGGGTGGAAATGGCCAGGACCAAATGTGCTTGTCATGCTCAGTACTTGCGTAGGAACTGCCAATATAATAGCCAGTCCTTGACTTGAAAGCTGAGGCAGATTCTAAAAGCACTAACAGCTAGAGGCTGTCAAGTAACTGCACTCCTTGTAATGGAATGGCAAGGTCTTTCTTGGATGAAGAACCAAGCATGCACCTTCGTGGCTGCCCCAGGTATGTGGAAGTATTAAGAACTGGCCATCAGAATGAGTAATATACTTAAAAATGTCATTCAGATGTCCCAATTCAGAGCCTAGCTCTTTAATTCCTAATTTCTTTCACATCCCAAACACATATCTGCCAGCCCATAAGGGAACCTTTGTCAATATATATGTCTTGGCAAATGTTAGACTCTCTATTCTGAAGCTAATTATCAGAAGAGCAATCTTTGGCTCGATACCCCACGGCTAATCATCTCACCAGTATTGTTAGTATTATCCACACGTTGGCTAGTCTTCTCTCTCATTACAGTTTAAACAAGTGCAATTTGGAATAAGCCTTGAGGAATATTCACTTCACTTTTATGTGAAAATAGGTATTTTTCATGCAATGTATTTCTGTATAAAATTTCATGCCCCCTTATCCACAGATAGGCTTTGGTGTTTTTGATAACTACACTGCAATTTAATGCTTTATCCTCTAACAGTCTTAAAACATCCACCCATTATATTTCTCTCACAGTTTCCATTCATGAAGCTTTCTATTGGTCATAATTGTAGCAAAGATGGAGTCAGATGGACCCTAATTTTTAAGCTCCCTCTTCTCTCTGCCTTTACCATGTCCTTCGAAAAGCTCTGTGATTTTTAAAATATAATTTCATTTTCTTCTTTTCCAAAAAAGCAAATGAATCACAACACTCCAGTCATGCCTAAAATTATCTTCTACCATTGTAATCAAATATCACACCTTGGGTAGAGGAAAGGTGGGAAGAAATAACAATGGCTGCAGTCTAGGGAAGACAGTCTATAATTTTGTTGGTTTAGGATGAGGGACTCTACTATGGCTTCATATAACTATGCTTAAAGTCTTAGAAATATTTGCCCGGTGAGGTCCAACTGATTTTTATTAAGGAAATATTGAGAACAGAGAGGTCAAAATGAGTGGGACAAAGATGGGTGGCCCAACCCCATGGCTTTAGGATGGAAGGACATTCCAAACAAGATACCAGTTCTTGTGCTGATGTTCAGGCTGGAACTATATAAGACGTCATATGTGCCTAAGACTAAGGATTTCTTTTCTTGTAGTATTTCAGGAATGTGATATCTGCCTTGAGTCCTACTTGTTTTCTGCCTGGTTGAACAGGAAGAGTTGTGCATTCATTCTTGGTAGCTGATAAAATGATGATCAAAGGAATGAATTGATTTTATTAATCTATTTGTCCCTCATACTATTTAACCCTCACCTTCCATGCCTGCCCTTGTCCTTATCCATATTCCTGGGTTTGAATCTCTTAAGTCCAAAACTTCCAGGGTTAGGAAGTCAAACTTAAACTTTCTGTCTGAATCTCCTAGTACCTCTGTGACCTTTTGTTTGGCTAAGAGTTGAAAATTACTGTGATAGGGACCCTCTAATTTCTATTCTTTTTCTGTCTAATTAAATTAGAAAAGTGAAAGCTTTAATCTTAGATGTCCCTCAAGGGCCAGCTCGAACCATGTATCTTCCAGAAAGCCTTTCCTAGCTAATCCAGGCACATGGTGATCTTTGCTTTTTAGACCTTGCACTATAGATTCCAACACTAGAATGTGAATCAATTTATCAATTTTCACTGGTTGTTTCATGAGCTTAAACTGTATCTCAAACTTTTGACGCAGGGACCAATTTATTTCTCACACAAAACTTGTTAGTTTGAGTTAATCAAAATAAAACTCATTCTGAAGGATTTCTTGAAATGACCGTGAGACAGTGGTTCTTAACAAGGAGGACACATGAGATTCAGCTTAAAGAATTTCCCTAAAAGACCCATGGTGCCTAACATCTCTCTTCAGGGATTTCGTTTCATTAGATCTGAGGAACAGCTTCTTTGGTATCTGTATCTTAAAAAAGTCTCCTCACATCGTAAACATGTACACCCCTGGTTGAAACCTACCTCTTTAAAGCTGTTGGAAAATGCTCATATGGCTTCAGTTCCCTGAGTGGATTCTGACTAGAGTTGCCATATTTAGTAAATAACCTATTTGCAAAGCAGAAATTGAGACACAGACGTAGACAACAAATGTATGGACACAAAGGGAGTTGGGGGGTGGTGGGATGAATTGGGAGATTGGGATTGACATATATACACTACTATGTATAAAACAGATAACTAATGAGAACCTGCTGTATAGCACAGGGAGCTCTACTCAATGCTCTGTGGTGACCTAAATGGGAGGGAAATCCAAAAAGAGAGGATATATGTATACGTATAGCTGATTCACTTCGTTTTACAGCAGAAACTAACACAATATTGTAAAGCAACTATACTCTAATAAAAAAAAATAGGACACCCAGTTGAATTTTAATTTAAAATAAACAACAAATAATTTTTAGTATGAGTATGTCCAAAATACAGCATGACTTATCTGGTGACCCTAATCTTAACCGAGACACAGGCCCATACATATATGGAAGTTTTATGTGTGATAAAAGTGTTACTGCAAAGCATTAGGAACAGGAGGAACGATTTAATAATTGTGCTAAGAAAAAGATTATTCTTAGGTAAATAAAATGAAATTGGACCACTACCGCACACTATAAACAAAACTTAATCCCAGATTGATTAAATTTGAAAACAAAACTTTAAAACTTAGAAAAAATATAAGAGAATATTTTATGCCTTCAGGATAGGAGTAGGCTTCTTTAGAAAAGACATGAAAGAGGGTAGAATAAAGGAAAGTATTGATAAAATTGACCATATTAAAGTTAAGAATTTCTGTTTAACAAAAGACACTGTAAAGAAAGTGAAAGGACAAGGATAAAATATTAAATTGCATATACTCAACAAAAGATTAGTAACCATTATGTACAAAAAAATTCTCAAATTAACAGAAAACAACCCAGTAGAAAAATGCAAAGACACAGAAAGGCAACTCAGAAAGCAGAAGTTCATAGAAAATAAATATGTGAGCAGATACCTATTCTACTATTTGATAGCAATGATAGAAATGGAAATTAACAATAATACTTAAAAATAATGTCATTTATACCCAATAGATTGGCAAAAGTAACAACTCTAACAGTACCAGATGTTGATGATGTGGAACAATTTAAATATTGGTGAGAATGTATATTGATTAAAAAAAACTTTCAGAAAAATAAATTCACATTACTTTGTAAAGTTGAAAATTATAATACTCTATGGATATGGATCCAATTCTAGGAATAGATCATACAGAAACTCCTGGTATATAGTTCAGAGAAACTCTTTAATATGTTTACCAGGAGAAGTTTTCAGAAATGTTTGCAGTAAAGAAAATGCCATAGTACATAAATGCACCACGGCTACATGAACCAACATACATGAACTGGAAAACAGAATGTTGAGTTAAAAAAATATATCTCAGGGGACTTCCCTGGTGGTCCAGTGGTAAAGAATCTGCCTTACAGTGCAGGGGGCGTGGGTTCGATCCCTGGTCAGGGAACTAAGATCCCACATGCCGCAGGGCAACTAAGCCCGCATGCCACAACTACTGAGCTTGTGGGCCTCAACAGAGAGCCCACGTGCCGCAAACTACAGAGCCCACATGCCCTGGAGCCTGCACGCCACAACTAGAGAAGAGAAAACCCGCACGCCACAACTAGAGAGCAGCCCACGCACGGCAAAGAAAGATCCCGCACGCCTCAACGAAGATCCTGAGTGCGTCAACTAAGACCCGACACAGTCAAAAACAAACAAAATAAATAAATAATAAATAAATCTTAAAAAAATATATATATATATATGTATATATACATCTCAGGAGACTCCATTTAGTACGACACTCTTTTAATGCACAAAATAAACAAAACTAAACATAGGAATACTTATATGTTTGATAAAAATTATTGGGAAAAAAAAGAAAAAGGAACTCAATGCTAATTTCAAGATAGTGGCTACCTCTTATGTGGAGGCCAAGAATGGAATAAAAGAGCAAGAGTTGCACATAGACAAATACAATGATATCGGTAAAGTTCTAAATTGTATGCTAGAATCATGGTGTTCATTTTATTGTTGAGCTTTATAACTCACATATATGTTAAAAATATTGTGTTCTATTGGTCTAATAACCCAATAAAAATAGCAATGAATAAACTGACATCCTTTGTTTTTATTCTTCAGTTTCATTAAGAAAGCTTTCCCAAAGTGTGTGCTAGAGTTTTCAGCTCACAGTAAGAAACATAGTCTTCATTGTGACCTAATACACACACATATGCACACATTCCTAAAACAAAATGTATTTAACATTTTTGTATTAAATGATAAATACTCTGCAATGGATTCTGAAATGTTCTATTCTGTTCTTTAATGCTTATACAGCCTACTCAAATGATTTCATGATTCCGCTATTGGGTCATGACCTATAGCTGGAGAAACACTGGTCTAGAATTTACCAGTTTCATTGATGTTAATAAATATTATTTAAGCAAAGGAATCTGTTGTCTAGTAAGCTAAGAAATTACAGGTTAAAGAAGTTTATTACAAATAAATAAGGTCCCCCTTTATTCTTAAATGACATATATGTTAACATGCGACATGACTAGCCAAATAGGGGATCTAGTATTCAGTTTCTAAAATTTAACTGATCATGAAGTAACTTGTGGGACCAGTGCAGTAGAGAATATACTCAAGAAATAGTTAATCAAGATAATGTCTGCTTTTTCATTCTTTCCATTTCCCTATCTCAAAATTCTTTGTTTCACTTGTGATTTCCCCAAACACACCGCTAGTAATGATTAGGATGCATGAAGCATAGTGCTAAAAATACACTTAGTTGAAAATTGTGAAATGCAATATTACAACCATCTACCCATAAAACTATCAGTGTCAAGAAACCTCCCATCTTCACAAAAACATCCAGTGACACTCCTAATCTCCTCTTATTAAAACTAATTTACCGGGCTTCCCTGGTGGCGCAGTGGTTGGGAGTCCGCCTGCCGATGCGGGGGACACGCGTTCGTGCCCCGGTCTGGGAGGATCCCACATGCCGCGGGGCGGCTGGGCCCGTGAGCCATGGCCGCTGAGCCTGCGCGTCTGGAGCCTGTGCTCCGCAGTGGGAGAGGCCACAGCAGTGAGAGGCCCGTGTACCACAAAAACAAAAAACAAAAACAAAAAAAAAACCAACTAATTTACCTGTAGAAATTTAAAAAAATTATTTCAAAACATTTCATTCAATTCAGTTGCCTATTCAATTTATTGACTTTTACAATAGTTATCATTTTCTGCCTTTTAGCGGCAATCTGTAAGGGTTCATTGATCTCAGCAAAATAGACTTTTGCGTAAGGACTGTTTATATAGTAATTTATGTGGGATAATGTATACTAGGTTTCAAACAACTGACTTACAAATGACTTACAAATGCGTTTTGGAGATCCATCAATAAACGTGGGTCTACCTAATATTCTGGAATCGTAATAGTTGAAGCCATTACCAATGATTAAAGTCTTTTATGAGTATTTCATTTTGGGGAGGAGTAGAAAGGCCTGAACCCCACAGGCTCAGGCAGCCTACCAGAGGTGAAAAAGGAAACATTTCGGGGGCATACTTCTTCTTGGTGGGGCTCCCAAAACAAGGTGGGAGGGTACCAAAGACAAATTGCTTATTTCACATGATTCCTTTGTTTGTTTATTATTTTATTTTCTATAAGGAAATACCCTGCTTCAAATAGAGCACATGATAGGTCTCATGTCATTTTCTCATTTGCCTCCACGGAGAGGCAAAATGTTGATCGTTTTGAGTCTCGGGGGTAGTTGACTTAGGGTCAGTCATTCGAAGTTCATAAATATGTATTTTCTCATAAGTTTTGACTTCAGAACCTTGACTTTCTGGGCAATCAGTTTCTGTTTCCTCCAGCTCAGTGGTGTGCTGGAGCTGCATGTACTGGCTGATGAACGCTGTCTGTGCTCGTCTTTTCCCAAGTTAGTTTGGCATCAGCTATGCTGGGAGTATTTACACCATAGAAACTGTCAAATGCTCCAAATCGACTTTTTGTTGTTGCTGTTGTTGTTGAGTCAGTTTGCCAGAACACAGTGTCCGACACAGACCACCTACCTGCATCACCACAACTGTATGAGGCTGTGCAAGTTACTATGTTCTCACTTTAACAGAAGAAAAACAATTCCTTCTCTTCTCCTCCCGGACCACAGAGGCAATTTGAAGACTCAAACAAATCTCTATGCACATGTTTTGTAGAGGCAAAAAAGCCATGCAAATAAATATTGTTTTTATCTGAATTAATTCTGCCTTCTTTATACCTGGTCCTGAGCTGCACCTTGTAAATCTGCCCTTTTATTTGTTTCCATTGTAATAGACTATCACTTTTGCAGCTCCCAAGGAAATATGCCCCATGCTATTTAAGCCTCTCCCATCGGTTCTGAGCTAATCTCTGTGGCAGACACTGACCAACAGAATGAGACAGAGGGGTATTGTACCAAGTCTCGGTCTAGGTTTCAGGGCCTGTGAGCTGCTGCTTTCCCTTTAAGTTGGACAAAATGTGAGATACTTCCATGCTGTAAAGGAAACCAAGATAGTCATGTGGAAAGATTAAGTGAAGAAAAATAGAGATGCCTTATCAACCATCCCACCTGAGCCAACAGACCCAGGAGTGAAGAAGCCATATTAGATATTTCAGCCTAAGACATACGGTGTGAAGCAGAAGCAAGTCATTTGCACCAATCCCTGCCCAAATTACAGAACTGTGAGAAGACAAATGATTTTTTTTGGTCATTTTAAGCTACTAAATTCTGGAGTGGTTTGTTGTCTGGTGACAGATAACCAGGATGTTCATCAACCTTGTAGAAATAAGCATCATCTCCACTTTTCAAATGGAGAAACTGAGGGCTCAGAAGTGGGGAGTAGCTTGCCCTTGCTCACAGAGCAGGTAAAGGTTGGATTTAGGCTTAAATCTGTGTATATATGCTCTCCACATTACTTTATTCACTAGTGAACCTGATTTCTTAACTGCACAGTAAGTTCCATTTTGGGGTTATTGTTCTCTATGGTGACTAATCTAGCATTAAATTACAGTTGCTGCCTAACAGTGGTCTTGGGAAGCTACGTGGTTTAGTGGAAAGAGAGAGACACAGAGAGAGCTGCATTGTAATCCTAGACTGGTTGTATTAGTCAGGATTCTTCAGAGAAACAGAAGTACCAAGATGTGCCTGTATATGGAGAAAAAGAGATTTATTTTAAGGAATTCGTTCATGAAATTATGGAGGCTGTTAAGTCCCAAATCTGCAGAGTGGGCCTGCAGGCTGAAGACCCAAGGAAGAGCTGATGTTGCAGTTTGAGTTCAAAGGCCTTCTGCTGGTGGAATTCCCTCTTGCTCAGGAGAGGTTAGTTTTTCCTTCTATTGAGGTCTTCAACTGATTAGATGAGGCCCACCCACTTTATGGAGGGTAATCTGCCTTAGTTAAAGTCCAGCAGTTAAGATGTTTATATCATCCAAAAACACCCTCACAAAAACAGCCAGAGTAATGTTTGACCAAATATCTGGGCACTGTGGCCCAGACAAGCTGATACATAAAATCAACCATCACACTAGTCATTCTTTAGCTGTGAGGCCTTGGGTCAGTCATTTAATTTTTATGAGCCTCAGTTCTTTCCTTAGTGTGATGGGCATACTCATACTGTCCTTACAGAGTTATATGGATGACTAAATGGGGTAAAGTGTATTCAGCACTCAGTACAACGCAGGAAACATTGGTTAGTTTATGTGGTGATGGGCATTGCAGGATATGTGAACATAGTACTCATAAACCGGGCTTTTAAGAAATTGTTCCAGAAAGGAAATACCCCTGTGAGGTATTTTCTTGCTTTGTTTCACAAGGCTCTTCTGGCAGAGAAAGGCAGTGAGAACACATCAGAAAATGACCCTAAATGCATAGATTGCATTACATCGCAGTTACTATGGTCCCTTTTCATAAAGTGGGTTCAATAGCACATTACTGGATAGACCTACAGTCTGTCATACAGAGTGAAGTAAGTCAGAAAGAGAGAGACAAATACCGTATGCTAACACATATATATGGAATTTAAGAAAAAAAAAATGTCATGAAGAACCTAGGGGTAAGACAGGAATAAAGACACAGACCTACTAGAGAATGGACTTGAGGACATGGGGAGGGGGGCGGGTAAGCTGTGACAAACTGAGAGAGAGGCATGGACATACATACACTACCAAACTTAAGGTAGATAGCTAGTGGGAAGCAGCCGCATAGTACAGGGAGATCAGCTCGGTGCTTTGTGACCGCCTGGAGGGGTGGGATAAGGAGGGTGGGAGGAAGGGAGACGCAAGATGGAAGAGATATGGGAACATATGTATATATATAACTGATTCATTTTGTTGGAAAGCAGAAACTAACACACCATTGTAAAGCAATTATACTCCAATAAAGATGTTAAAAAAAATAGCACATTATTTTTTCTTCAAACCTCTCTTTAAAGAAGAAAAAAAAAAGCCTCCTTCATTTAAATTGCTTTCCACTTCAAAACGTGTGTGACTGAAAATCCCTGATCACCTCAGCAGCTCCAGGCTTCCAGAACATCCTGTTTCCTGGTCTCTAATTGCCTCCTTTCTGAGACTGTACATTGACTAGGGCTGCCTTTCACTGAGTCAGCCCCACACCTGCCATATCTGACCAAGGTCCCCTCCTGATCTGGGCCACAACCAGGTCCTCTTGTGCCCCAATGATATATATCCTCCATACACAAACTGAGACTTGCAATGCCTAGGACTTAATTCATAGAGATTAAACCTCTGATCTCTGCAAAAATGAAAATCCCCAGGAATGCTGGCAGGATGCAGGAGCCCAGAGAAGTTTAATTTAACACTATTGGTGTGTGTGTGTGTGTGTGTGTGTGTGTGTGTGTGTGAATGCAGTAGAAGCAAAATGGTGCCCTTGTATAGGAAAAAGGGAAGAAAGGATCCAAAACATAAAGACACACTTGCATCACTTGAAAATCTCACTTAAAGTTGGCTCTTCACTGAGCCTGGAGACCTAATGGAGGGCCCTTGGTTCCAGCTCCTTTGGAAATCCTGGGAGGCAAGAAGTGTCACATGGGAACCAAAGATTTACACATTCTTTTAACATGGGAGGGGCAGCCTTAAAGGTGCTGGAGGAGTGCTCATTATTGAAAGAGTAAATTCCTTATTGAATAGGACTCCCACTGACCTTATAGGTTTTGTATAGTTGAACAATTCACTCCCTAAGCAAAAAAAAAAAAAAAAAAAGTCACAGGGGAAAATCAGCTTCAATCCCACACTGAACCCTTAACATAGGGTTGCATGTGCTTTGTCTGTGTGCCTTAAGCTTCAGGGAGGAAGACTCTTCCAGGACAGCCTCACAATGGTCAGCAAAAGAAGTGTAATAATAACTACAATTTACTTAGTTCTCTAGACATTAATTCAGTTATCCTAGTTGATTCTCATCCCAGTCCTACAAGGGAGAAAGGATAAGGATGTTGGCTAATCTCACTTTCAGAAACCCTATGTACCTTGTCCAAACCCAGGATTGCTAGACCCAGAGTTCAAAATTGACCAGTGCTTGTTCCACTTTTTCCATATAACTTAGGCATACGACAGAGGTTGCAAGTGAAAAGTCAACTAAAAGTGAGGAGTAAGCATTTCATTGAAAATCCTTGCTCTGGATAGAGAAGGAAAGAATTTTCAGCATCTCAGATACCACCATGGTGATGCTATGAATGACTGCACAGCATGCTTGAGAATTCACTAGGGTGTTTTCTAAGCCTCCGTAGTAATTGTGGAAGCACATATTTGAAATAATAATGACATACAATTTTACGCACACACCATTAGATTGCCAAATTTAAAAATTTAATAAGACAAAATATTGACAAGAATGAGAATACACAGGAACTGTTATACACCGCCAGTAGAAGTGTAAATAGATATGACTACTTTGGAGAACAGTTTGACAATATATAATAGAGTTGAAGATGCACATACCCTACGACCTAGCAAATTCATTCCTCAGTGTTTTCTCTGGAAAAATATCTACATATGTACTTAAGATGGTGTTTATCATTGTAGCACTGTTTATAGTGGTTGAAATTGGGTTTTAAAATTAGAACAAACCTATGACCATCCACTTTTTGATTTATCCATCCATCCATCCATCCATCCATCCATCCATTTATAAGTGTGTGGATGTATGTGTGCTATGTGCCAGGCATGGTTCTAGGTACTGGACACACAGCAGTGTACAAGACTAAAAAGATACCTTGTCTTCATTTATATCTTGGTGGAAACAAGCAATAAACAAGAAAACAAGTGTATAATTTTAGTAAGGAAAAGTGCTATGAAGCATAATTAAGAAGAGTCAGTATCCATATCTAAGTTGGAGAGAGACATCTTTTAGATGCACTGGTCAGTCTGGGAGGCCTCTTTGGAAGGGCAACGTTTAAGCAGATATTGGGCTAAACGTGGGGAGGGGGAGCATGAGCAAAAGAGAATCATTTGAACCCTGGGAAGTAATTAGTGTTAGGGAGTGAACCCCACAGGCTCTGAGGTGGGAACACGTTTGGTGTTTTTTGAAACTCAGTTGTGTAGAGGAAAACCAGAGATTCAAGAGGCAGGGTAAGTTTTTAAATGTTAAAGAGCAATTCAGCTTATTGATAGCAGCAAGGATTTTTTAAAATAAGGCGTTCAGCTCAGCTCAATAAGCAATGCAAGATAACAGAAAAGAAAAAATGTTAACCTACCTAATTTATTATGGAAATGAGCCAAGAATATTAGTGGTAACTGACATTTAATAACTGCTTAAAAGGTGTTAAACACTGTGCCAGACTGTTTACATATCAACTCACTTGTTTACAATGAATTTAACTGTTTGTTAAAAAATGATTAATGTGGGTACTAGTACCCTCGATTTACAGATGAAGACATTAAGGTTTGAAATGTTTAAGAAGCCTGTCCAATATGACCTAATTAGCAAGCAGCAAATGCAGGATTTGAACCCAACTCTGCCTTTATTTTAGGCTTATGGCCACTCCATCAAAAACCAGGATGCTGGTGTTAGAAGACCCATTTTCTCCCATCAAAAACCAGGATGCTGGTGTTAGAAGACCCATTTTCTCCCTTGGCAAGCCAGGAAGAAAGACTTAAGAATAGCCACTGTTTGGACAACAACCATTTTGATTTCCATTTCTCCAGAGGTCATGTTCCCAGCCCAACTCCTTAAGCTGATCCTCTGCTATTTCTGGTTCAAGAAAGGCCAAAACACAGAGCTGAAAGGTACATTTCTCTGTCGTCTGAAGCAGTGTTCACAGGGCTATCACTTTGAGAATGACCGAGATTATGCCCCATCTTCCCTTCAATCTTTTTTCCCACAGATTCAGAGATTGTCCTTTACATTTCTCTGAAGAGAAACATCTGACCCTAAACTTCAGTCCCGAACCATTGGGCCGGGAGGACAAGAATGACAAATCGGTTTCATTTCACATGCTCACTCCAATCACTTGGTAGTGGCCAAATGGAGAAATGAGAAAGATTCTGAGAGTTAAAGGGAATGCTGTCAGCAGATAGAACCGGTGGGGCAACCTGAGTTCATGAACACAACTTATGACCACAACAGCAGGAAAAAGGCTTGGGATACCTAATATTAGATGGTCTTAAACATGTACTTGAGTATATTACCCTCTAAAGCAGAACTCAGTCTTGCTCCAGTTGTGATCTCATCCTTTTCAGCCCAAACCCCTCCCGAACGCCTCTTCAAACTTTCGTCACAGGTAGATTTTATCCAAATCCTATCTCTTTTCCCCTTGATTATTGTTTTCTTCATTTGTACATGGCTCTTCTTGTTATAAAGCGAGGGGCCCTGTTGCCTAGGAAGCCTGGCAGTATACCTGTCCCGGCCCATCTTTGCTGGGACTTGTCCATGCTTGGAGGGGACTCCCAAAGTGCTCTTGATTCACTCTGCTCTTAAGGGTACAAGAGTGGGAACAGTGAACAGGGGCTATCTCACCAATCAGGCCGCATTCACCGTTACTTTCAGTAGTGTATCTTTTTTACTTTTAATATCTCAATATAAAGTTAAAAGTTTTACAAGCCCTCATATTATTTATAAGATCCCCTACCCATCCAACTGTGGATTATAATTTTACAACCTGAACAATATATTTTAATGCATTTTATTTCTACTTCCTAAATCTGATCCAATTCTCACCTCAGCTTCCCATTCTGATTAATGCTTCCAAATACACTACACTAAAAAAGTCACAGGTCATATCTTAATTAGGATGCCAGATTTGGTAAGACCTTAAAGATTAGCCACCATTACATTTTTTTTTAATAGGGGAGGAAACTAAGGGTCAGAAAGGTAAGGACCAGGGCCTAGGAGCTATTATTAAGGCCACAGTCATAAATCGGAGGACTAGTAATTTATTAATTCATTTGTTGTTTTAGTCATTCAGAATATATATTCACTATGTGCCAATCACTGTTCTAGACATTAGGAATTAAGCAATAAAAAAATAAATAAACAAAAGTTCTTATCCTCAAGGAATAGTTTAATCAAAACAATCCAGAAACATAATCTGAAATCAAACCCTGAAAGTCTCAGAGCTACTCTAATCAATGTAAAGGTTCAAAAATATACACTTGCATTCAGAAACCAAAATTGAGGTTACAAGACTTGAAGTGAAGAGTTATGGCTTTAGTCTCATTTGAGTCAATAGCTAGATTAGACAATTTTACTGATCCCTCTGGTCTCACCTATAAAACAGCAGTATAAGACGAGACAGTCTTAAAAGTAACTCTCATTGTAAATCCAAAGACTAAGAATTTCAATCAGAAGCCCATGAAAAAAACCTTTAAATATAAAAGTTTCCAAGCTCCTGGAAACTGACTGAATCATAATTTCTACGACAGGTCTCAGTAGAGGGAAGGGCTTCTGATGAATCTTTGACTGTAGGTTTTGATCATCATTAAGTGACCCTTAACTGATTGCTTCTTACTCCTAGCCACCTGTTCTTTTTTAACTACTCCCTAGCATTAACCATCATGAAAATTAAAAAAATAATAATTTGAACTCTTTTGGGAGAAGCCTGTATGTGCTGTAAACGTGGTAAAAAGTAGTCAACAGACAGATTTTACACTAGTTTAATTTATCAATTACAGTTCTATAGCCACGGTAAAAGCAATCACTATGGCTGATTTTATACCCATTTAATCAATCAAAAATTCACTTCAGCTTCCTAAAACCGGCTAGTCAGAAATAGCTCCTTACTCCTGAAAGTCATCAAGTGAGCACACGAACTTCCTATATACATCCAATCAACAGCAGCGTATGGCTGTGAGCATATCTGACACCATCTTGGGCCCTTACAGTTTTTCTGTCCTTGAGCTGACCCTATCCAGGACTGTACTGTGCAGTAGATTTCTTCTCTGTCATCAAGAGCTTTGTAGTTAATAGATATTGTTTAATAATCATTAGGATCAAGTGGCCTCTATGCTCTTTTGGTCCCAAACAATGATGAAAACCTTTGTGATGTATTCCCAGCCCCCACGAGACTAGTTACCCATTCATGAACTTTGACTTAAGAATGTATGGCCCTATTTCCAAGCACCTACCCCCATACCCTAGGTTAACTATACAATTGTCATATATATATAATGTGTGTGCATATGTGTGTATGTGCTTCATGAGTGGATGAATGGTTTACCTTCTTTTGTCTTAGATGGTCTTGTTTCTGTTGCATGTATAAGAGTGTGCTCCATAAACAACAGAGGAGGGCACAGGCTTGATCAGTCTCCAATGCATCTTGCCAGTTCATGAAAGTAGGTCATATTGTTTAGTTTATATTCCAAGGTCCACACTTGCTGCATTTTTGACCACACAGTCTGTTCCTAGCTTCTGTTTGGTTAGGAAACCGAAAACATTATTCATAAACACACATTCTTGACCAACTATAGAGGCCTTTTTCCTTATTTGTCATGAGTTTGTCTATAGCAAAGCCATAACCCGCTCCTGGCAGAACAGCTGCTTTCCTATAAACTCTCACTGCAACACTAGTTTTTGTGCTTATCTTGGTAACTGGCAAAATTACTTTTATTTTAAATAATAGCAATGGCTATTTTGTGAAACTTTTTACATGTCAAAATTTAGGGGAGCTTCAGAAAAAAATATGGAGCAAAAAATCAAACATTCAATAATTAGCTTTTTAACTTGTATGCTAACTTCAAATAAACAAAATGCTGACTTCAAGAAAATCTCCTGCAAAGGCTCTCTTGTTCACTCCTGTTCAACCATTTGAAATCCATACTTCGTCCATCTCTCTTCATCTATCTGTCTTATCCTCCAATTCCTTCTGCTCCTTCTTCTGACCTCCCGAGCTCCCTTTTGGGAGAGTTGTTCTCAGGAAAGGAACAGTCACATTGCACACAATATCTTTTAAATTCCTAAGTCAGAAGGAAATATATAAAAGCTGCATTTAAACCAGTGTAGAGAAAAGTTGAGAGCCATAATTAAAATTTTTCCTAGGCCTCTAGAAGTTATACCAAAACCTGCTACAGAATTCAGAATTTTGCAAGATAGTTGTGGTCCTGAATGGTCATAGATGTTCTAATTTGTTCACTAAATTATTAGCCCTTTAGACAGGAGAAACTGTTAAACGGAGCAAGGAGGGAAAGACCAGAAGAGAATTTAAATAGCCTCGTTATGCATATTTTTAAATGGGCCTGACAAGGCAAAAATAAATAAATAAAAGGAAATGTACTGCATAAAAGCAATTTAAGAAGACTTTCTCTTAGAAGTAGATTGCATAAGGATTCAAAACTGTAAGCCAAATTATTAGTAGTCTTTAAAAAATAGTCTTTAAAATTCCCAAACAGTATTTTGGGTAGACACAACAGCTTAAGAGAAGTTTATCATCTCTTTTTGCAAATAAGCTCAGACCTGAATTAAGGAACTTTATCAGAAACAAAATGAAATGGGTAATTTTCAATTCAGAATATCTTCAATGTATAACCGAACATTTACACAGACTATTAGAAAGTAAACAATGTAGAAATCAAAACAAACTTGTAAGATAAAATTCACCTTACAAATGGTACTTCCTGATAAATTGCACTACAGAATAATTATCATTGAAAGTCCCAGGAAAACATCCTGAATATGATTAATATTTCTACATTATATGTGATTGAAAAAAAATACTTAGCTATAATTTCAGAATTCTTATGGGCAAAACACTCATGTACAGAAAATAATTAGTGCAGAGCACATAAGAATCCAGATCATTTTTTCTCAGATAATCATAAATTTCTTTTTTTGTATTTACTAACATACTAGGCCATATTCTAGAGCTATTAACTCAACCACATGGTACACTTCAAAGACCCATCACTGGGCTTCCCTGGTGGCGCAGTGGTTGAGAATCTGCCTGCCAATGCAGGGGACACGGGTTCGAGCCCTGGTCTGGGAAGATCCCACATGCCGCGGAGCAACTAGGCCCGTGTGCCACACCTCCTGAGCCTGCGCGTCTGGAGCCTGTGCTCCGCTACGAGAGGCCGCGACAGTGAGAGGCCCGCGCACCATGATGAAGAGTGGCCCCCGCTAGCTGCAACTAGAAAAAGCCCACACACAGAAAGGAAGACCCAACACAGCCAAAAAGAAATAAATTAAATTAAAAAAAAAGACCCATTGCTTACTCTAGATTATGCTTTGATACAGTAGCCAAGTCTTACCTTTTTTGCCTTAGAGCAATGGGGGTCTTGGCTACACTATTCAAAGTATCTTTGGATTTCATACCAGTATCACCTTTAAATCTGATGATTTCACATGCAACATAATCCCTATTCTCAACTGAAAATGACCAACATTTTTCTGCTAGTCAACTACAAAACTATGAAATTTTGTTACTCCCCCTTAATCTAAAAACAATCTTACATAATGAAATAAAATTTCTTGATTGTGTTCAAGAAGTATCTATGCCCAGAACCGATCTTTTGGACACTCCCTTAAGTCTTGACTTAATATATTTTTGCTGCCAGAGCTTATCTTAAAAGTGAGAAGGGATAATGCTAGGTTGGATATGCAATAACTAGTTCTGTCTCTCTTATGCAAGCTAATCCCTCACTGGAAACCCAATTGATTCAAACTGCTGAACAATGGTCCTTTCTAGGACACATCAAATTGTTAAAAATAAAAGTGTAAATACATTCTCTGATAGCCAATACAAGTTTGAAATAGTTTAACTATCTTGGGATGATGTTCAAACTAAGATATTTTCTTCGTCCCACCCCACAAAAATTTCTATCCTAAAGGTGGAGGCTCATAGGTAAAGAGGTACCATTACAAATATATTAAATGCTTTACCATATCATCATGCTAAATATGCTTCTCTAATACAGTCATTACCTGTGAACATCTTGTAATATAAAGACAATTCCATGGAAAAGTTAAAGGATTTCACTAGAGACACAAATTTTGACCCAAATTCTAAAAGAAATACTGGGACCAAATGAGTTTTAAGATCCATGAGAATAATATCTAGCAAAGCCAAGACGGCTGCTTTCTAACACTGAATAAAACCTCAAATGGACACTTGCTAAAATCTTCCAGGAGATATCCCACAGTAGAGGAAAACTGTCCACAATCTAAAATTCCAATGGGGAAACTTTTCTAGACGTTGTGGTTAATCCATGTTATCCCTGTAACTAAAAATGTAGAGGTTAGACATGGGTGGAACCGTGATCAAAAAGAAACCCTCAGCATCTCCAAACGGATTTTACACAATTGCCTCCTACAGCTATGACTTTACGCCTCCATGAACATATTTCGTAACAATGTGTATTTTCTGGATGGGGTAAAACACTCTATTGTCAAAAGTCATATCACTCACCGTGGCTAAAAAATAAGCAAACAACAACAACAAAAACTATTAAACTTTGTGCTTCATACATAGGGCATACAACTTACAAAGATGGGGATGGAGCCAACACTGCAGTGACAGATACTTGTGACTTAGAGATGGCTTTGCCCCTTACTCTGAAATGTCACTGTCATTATCAGCATGAAAACTCTGAAAATGCAGAAAGGGTCTTCTCAGAAGTGTAAATTTGCAACAATTAGAAACTTTAAACTAAGGTTCTAGGTGAACCGCCAGAAAAAATTATTCCTTGAAGAAAAGTCCAATAGCTAAAGCTAAGTTCAATGGAACAAACTGACGACCTTCCACTTCAAAGATTAGTAAAACAGAACATCTTAGATGGTTGAAATCACTGATTGTCACACCCTACATACTTTTTGTTCATTATGCTTTTGGTCATATTTATCCTATTGACTGGCTTCAGGTTATACACTTCTAACTTAGAATTACCAAAAGTAAGATCAGGGTCCTGAAGAGAACTGTTTTCTTGATAAAGGCTGTAAATCTTAAACTGTACTTCCCGAGTGCTTTTTGGTCCTTTCTCATGGTGTTTAGTTAAATTTGCTTGTCTTACAGCTTTTTTTTGTGTTTTGGTTTTTTTAAATTTATTTTATTTATTTATTTTTTTGGCTGCGTTGGGTCTTCATTGCTGCACGTGAGCTTTCTCTAGTTGCGGTGAGCAGGGGCTACTCTTCGTTGCACAGGCTTCTCACTGTGGTGGCTTCTCTTGTGGCAGAGCACAGGCTCTAGGCGCATGGGCTTCAGTAGTTGTGGCTCACGCGTTCTAGACTGCAGGCTCAGTAGTTGTGGCGCTCGGGCTTAGATGCTCCGCGGCATGTGGGATCTTCCCAGACCAGGGCTCCAACCGCGCCACCTGCATTGGCAGGTGGATTCTTAACCACTGCGCCACCAGGGAAGCCCATCTTACAGTTTTTTGATGTCTGTTTTCTCAAGTCTTAAGTTCTTTTATGTAGTCACTGTCCATATAGATGACTCAAAAACTTATTAAAAGACAAAAGCTGGACAAAAGTCATACTGATTCATTTGAACTAAAAAAAATACCTTCGTAAATGAAACATCTTCAAGGAAAATCATATATATATATATATAGAGGATATACACATATATGTATTTACTGTATATATTACATATTGTGTACTATACTGAACACTTTTATAGGCCACAGTTCATAGCACAGTGCCTAAAAACTATTTATTGATGTGGTTCAAGTTAATGAAATACAATATTCTCCCCCAATCCAGAATATATATATTGTTCTGAATAGGGTACTAATAAGTTCAGCTTAGGACATTTTATTGCCAAAAAAAAAAAAAATTGAGGGAAGCATCTATAAGACAGAGTTGAAAAAAAATTCTTGTAAAGAATAGGGAAAAACAAATATGTCTTGGTTAGGAAGTTGTTAGTAGAAAACCTAAGTAAGGGGAATATGGTATTTTTTTAATATTCCTAGAGAAGAAAATAACTTCTAACATTTTTGAAGAGAAAAGAAGAAACTATCAGAAAAAAATATGATAACAGATGTTATGGGAGAAAAAAATTATATGGAAAAGCAAAGAAACTAGAATTGATAAAACAATTTTGAAAAAAAAATAAAGTGGGAGGAATCTACCTCATTTCAGCATTTATATAACTACAGTCATCAAGATTATGGTATTGGTGAAGGGAAAGACATATAGATCAATGGAACAGAACAGACCCAGAAAGAACTAGAAGTAGACCCACACAGATAAATCTAATTGATTTTTTTATAAAGGTGCAAAGGAAATTCAATGGGGGGAAATCTGCAGAATCTAAGGCTAGGCAAAGAGTTCTTACAGTTGATGCCAAAAACATGATGGACAAAAACAAAAACTGAAAAGCTGGACTTCATGAAAATTAAAAACCTTTTCTCTGCAAAAAATGATGCAAAGAGGATAAAAAGATAAGCTCTAGAGTGGGAGAAAATATCTGCAAACCACATATCTGACAAATGACTGATATCAAGAACATATCAAAACTCAACAGTTTAAAAAAATCATTCAATTAAAATATGGGCAAAAACATAAAGGGACATATAAATGAATAAGATACACAGTACAGGTGGAAAATAAGCACATGAGAAATGTTTAATATCATGAGTCATTAGGGAATTCCCTGGCTGTCCAGTGGTTAGGACTTGGTGCTTTCACTGCCAAGAGCCCGGTTCAATCCCTGGTCGGGGAACTAAGATCCCGAATGCCGCGTGGTATGGCCAAAAAAAAAAAAAAAAAAAAAAAAAAAAAAAAAAAAAAAAAAAAAATCCTTAGTCACTAGAAAAATTCAAATTAAAATCACAATGAGATATTACTACATACCTATCAAAATGACAAACTTAAAAAAAAATAGTTTCAGCACTAAATGCTGGTGAGGATGCAGAAAAACTGAATCACTCATACGTTGCTAGTGGGAATACAGAACGACTTAGCCACTCTGGAAAACAGTTTGATAGTTTTTAAAAACTACAATAAATATGCAACTACCATGTGATCCAGTAATTGCATTTATCCCAAAGAAAAGCACACACAAGAAACACAAAACCTGTACACAAGCG
Organism: Neophocaena asiaeorientalis asiaeorientalis; assembly: GCF_003031525.2. NCBI lineage: Eukaryota > Metazoa > Chordata > Mammalia > Artiodactyla > Phocoenidae > Neophocaena > Neophocaena asiaeorientalis. The sequence goes on from NW_020172779.1 coordinate 10,165,088, forward strand.
TTCATCACAGCTTTATTCAAAATAGCCAAAACCTAGGAACAACCCAGATGTCCCTCAGTGTCTGAGTGGTTGAACCATCTGCTGTATATCCATACCATGGAATACCATTCAGCAATAAAAAGCAACAAATTACTGATACATGCAAAAACCTGGATGAATCTCCAGAGAATTATGCTGAGTGAAAAAATGCCAATCCTGTAATTTTACATACTATATGATTCCATTTATATAACATTCTTGAAATGACAAAATGGTAGAAATGGAGGACAGATTAGTAGTTGCTAGTTGTTAAGTCAGGGTGTGTGGCAGAAGAGAAATCAAAGTGACTATAAAAGGAAAACATTAGGGATGCTTTTAATGGCAGAAATGTTCTATATCTTGATGGCATCAGTGTCAATAGCCTGATTTGATATTTTACAATAGTTTTGAAAGATGTTACCATTAAGGGGAATTGGTTAAAGGGTACACGGGATCTCTCTGTACTATTTCTTACCATTGCCTATGAATCTATAATTATCTCAATGTAGAGTTTAATTTAAAAAATTCAAAGAGCATGCATTGCTTCCCAAGTAATTGTTTCTTTCTAGAAATACTATGATCAAGAATGGTTTAAAATAAAAATATTTTGCTTTTGGTTCTGTTTCAATCAAAAAGTTTAAGAAGCCAAAATACTCCATTACACTCAGCTGATATAACCAAAAGCAAGGGCATTTGTGTCAGGGCATACTTAGGTTCGAATCCCAGGTCAATTTGGGGCCTGGTCTCTGAGAATTGGATATCTTGTTCTTAAAGTAGAGATAATGATACCTATTTCACTGAGTTGATATGAGATGCATGAGATGAAATATGCAAAGAACATTGCCTAGTAAATTATAGGGGCTCAACATTTGTTGAGCCCCTATAGATGTCCTATCTCTTTCCCATTCTGAGTAATGGGAACCCTTACTTTATTTGCACATAAAATCAAATACAAGAAGGAGAGAAATGTCAGGCTATATCTGCAGTACAAATTGCTATGGAAAAAGAAAATTAAGATGAGTTACTAGTATTAAAAATAATCTTTCCAACAGAGTTCAAAGAGACTGAGAAATGCTCTCTTGGGAAAAGCTTTCACTGAACAGGGAAACATGAAACAGAGGCGCAGTCATGCCCTGAGAGAGTAATGGCCAATTTGACCTACTATGTGTTTACTACATCAAGTTTACTTGTTGTCCTGATTACAAGCCCCTAAAAGGGACATGGGGAAGGGGAAGACTGTCTACTCCACAGTCATTTTCTACATTCTTTCTTTTGCCAACTGGCCCTGACACAATGTTTCACGCACTGATAAACTAACCTCTTTTGACCTACAGCCTTCCCTAGGATGGGAGTATATTTGGAGTCAGTGAGGTGAGGGAAAAATATAAGACATATGCAAGGTGCAGTAAAAGAAAGTTGAAATGGGAACATCAGGAAATTAATTTCGTTAACTCTAAGCGTTATAGGATTGTAGCTCAGCAATCCACATGGGATGTGTTAGGAGTTCAACGTGGGAAATAGGTGAGCTGAGTGGATGGAAACAACAAATGATGAGTAATAGAAAGATGTCTGAACAGGAGAAGATCTTATTAACCCCTGGATGCTTTGTTCACTTGTTTCTACAATGCAGAAGAATTTGTTGCCTGCTAATAAACAGACTCAGGCTAATCAACTTATCTAGAAAGTTTATCTGCATTTTAATGGGAGAAGCAGGCATCAGACGCTAGCACCAGGTACCTCCTACAGCATGCTTGGGGCTGCCCTGGAAGATGCTTGTTGATTTATGGAGGAGGCTTTCACCTGCCTCTTCTATAGGTTTATTATAATTAATTGGGCAAAATCAGATTTCAAACCGGATTAAGACTTCAAGGAAATGTTGCTTTCAAATTTTTCTTCTGCCAAATCAGAAAGGAATGCCTGTAGATACAAGACATTTTATCATTGTAAATAATCAACCTCCTATAATTGAATAGCACATTACGATCTACAAAGTACTTCTCCACAAGTTATCTCTTTAGATCCATGTAAAATCCTTTAAACTAGGCAGGACATATGTTATCACACAGGTAATCATCTACAAATGAGAAAACTGGGGTTTGAAGAAAATGATTGCCTAATGTCACCAAAGAACAAAGTCAAAGCTAGACATTCTGACCCCCATAATACTATTGATATCCAACCAAGGGCCAAGAATACACAAGGCATTTTGAAGCTGTGGATTTTTTTCATTAGCCTTTGCATTTTCTTTCCCTGTGGTGGTGAAAGGCTACAATGATATTGACTATGATGGCACTGCATCTTAGGAAGCACTGTGGAAAGCACAGTGCAGTCATGGCCCCAGGCCTGCAAGAACTTTAATCTGGATTGAAATAGGCATACAATCTTTGAATCATTTATGGCTTTCAAAGGGGATATCTGAATATATGTTGAAATGAGAGAAGAGACAATAACTGCCAGTGAAATCCCAACTAATCACTTGTGATGAGCTAGAGTATAAGCAGGTTTTGTGGTGAAGGCCTCTATACACAAAGAGTTACAGAATTAACAGGATTTACAGACAAAAGAGGAAAGGGAGTGGGTGGATATTCCAATGAAGAAATAGTTTGAGCAAAGTGGGCCATATCTTTTAGAGCTACGCTAATTGGTATTAGAGGTTGCAACGAATACTGTAGTATATAGATTTAAGAGAGGAAGCTCTGAGTCAGATTGTTGGAGTTCAAATGTGCATCACTTCTGAACAAGTTATGAGACAGTTTCTCCATCTGTAAATGGAGGTGATATTAGTACCAACTTCATAGAGTTTTGTGAGAATTAAATAAGAGAGTGCATAAAAAGGCCTTCATTAGAATAGCACCTATACTAAATTGACCTTTTTAAAAAGCTGTTACCTGTTTTTAAAAAAAGTTGTCAGTAGCTAAGGAGGTGGTTGGATTTGGAGTATAGATAAAGTGACCATATAATTTATCATTTAGCCTTTGAAATGAAAGGGGATGCTATTAATGGTTATGCCAGGGTGCCAAGTATAAAGGAGGAATATTCAAGACAAATCAGAAGGGGTTGTGACCCTACATATAAGAAACCCTACTCTAAATTTTTTCTTGTTTATTCAAACTTCCCAGGTGTGTCATAGACAAAAATTCCATGATCAAATAGCACTACATAGGTGAGGATATTGTTAGCAATTTCTGTAATATGATCCAAAGCATTGAGCTTTGAACCAAGAGTGTCAAAGGTGGAAAAGATTTTAGAGGTCACCTAATAGTCCTTCTACATTTTCAGTTTCAGAAGGGACCTCATTGAATACTGGTGCTGACAGAGTGCCTGTGATTTTGTTAGGCAACACTGACACAAAGGACCTACAGCTAGAACTGGACAGAACTTTTGGAGACAATTTATAATTATTGCCAAAGTCCAGGGTTTATTATACAGATGAGGAAACTGCTCCGTATTGGCTAAGGGCCTTATTGAAGATTTCCTAACATCTGATTCAGAATTTTTTTTCAACACATCAGCATTACCCAAAATGTATTCCATAGAACTAGTCCTAAAAGATGCTCTGGCAGAGAGGGGGGGAGGGCGGGGATAGGAGGAGGCCATGGTTGAGTAAGCTTAGGCAATGCTGCTTATTATATTACACTCTTGGAAATTCACAATTTACATTAAATACTCTGAGAAATCCTTGAGTAAAAAACAATTTAATTTTGTTCCAACCAGTATCTCCCAAATGTGTTTTACTACCAAACCCTTTGTCACTTAATATGAATTAACATTCTGCGAAGTTAGTGTTCTGATGCTACATGCTTTGCAGAGGACTACACTACACAATTTATTACCTTGTGAAAAACTTCCAAACCGGTAAGAACAAGAAATAAATAGATTAGAGCATTTTCTCATTTCATATGGATTTACATGCAGTCATAAAATCAACATGACTCTAGTCAAATTCATTCTTTTAGTTGGTTTAGGTAACACGTTAATCAAACTTAAGACAATTGGATACACTCGACGGATCATTTCCTTATTATTGAAAAAATTTGCTTTAGCTCTGTCCAAAGCAATTTTAATATGATAAAATAATTTCAGCTTAATTAAATATTTTATAACCTCAAAAAAGGAAGAAAATACTTCAATATTTATTCTAACTTATAGAGTGGGAGGATTTAAAAATTTTAAATCAGTGAAAGAATGCCTAAGAACACAGAGATTACCTTTAAAAAGGTTACATTTCAGTATGTCCAAAAAATAAAGCCCATTAAAGAAATAGTAAAAAGGATTTACAGTTAAATACAACAGTAAAAGATACCTATCTTAAGCATATAAATGGGCTTACATAAATTTTAAAAAGCATATAAACAAACAAAACTCATTAAGAGAACAACAGGAAAAAAGGACCAAGGATCTAAACAAAGGAAATAGAATAGAATGAATAATGGATATACTTGACTTCTCCACATCCAAGCTTTGCTATAGGCTACACTTTCTCGCGTATGCATTGCCTCGGCTAAGTCACTTCTCATATATCCGTTTCCATCTTTATATCCCAGCTGCATAACCATGCTGCGTGGCCTGCATCCTAAAGCAACGGCACCCACAAGAACCATTATAAGCTATTTTATATTGGTTTATTTTTTTCTGTGAGAGAACTTCCTCTTACACCTAAAAGTTTGTTGTTCAACTTAGGGACATTCAGTTTGCAACACAGACACAAAAGAAGAGGACTTTTGTAGACACAGTGATCCTGGAGTAAACTTGCTTTTAAGCATAACCTTCTATATTCCCTGGACATCAAGGCATGAGCTAATTCATGAAGAAAGTCAGATAAAACTTTCATCTCAAACTGTCATCTCTGCTCTCCACTGGCAGTACTTGAGTAGCTTGGTTTCACATTTCCAGTTATTTGTCTTGTCAAATCCTCACTGTTCATCTTCTAAAAAGCCCCCGATAAGTTTAGACAGTCTAGTATCCTCTCCATCTGAGGCAAAAATATCAGTCAATCATCTATGTTTCCCGGGAAGGGGGATTTAATTACTTTTCCTGGCTACCTCAGTTATCAATCCCTACATTAAATAATACCTATATTTAGTGGCTTAAAACAATATTTATTATTTTTTAAATTTAATTTTATTTATTTTTTATACAGCAGGTTCTTAGTAGTTATCCATTTTATACACATTAGTGTATATATGTCAATCCTAATTCCCCAATTCATCCCACTACCATCCTGCAACCCGCCACTTTCCTCCCTTGGTGTCCATACGTTTGTTCTCTACATATGTGTCTATATTTCTGCCCTGCAAACCAGTTCATCTGTACCAGTTTTCTAGGTTCCACATATATGTGTTAATATATGATATTTGTTTTTCTCTTTCTGACTTATTCACTCTGTGTGACAGTCTCTACATCCATCCACAACTCTACAAATGAGCCAATTTCGTTCCTTTTTATGGCTGAGTAATATTCCATTGTATATATGTACCACATCTTCTTTATCCATTCGTCTGTTGATGGACATTTAGGTTGCTTCCATGACCTGGCTATTGTAAATAGTGCTGCAATGAACATTGGGGTGCATGTGTCTTTTTGAATTATGGTTTTCCCTGGGTATATTCACAGTAGTGGGATTGCTGGGTCATATGGTAATTCTATTTTTAGTTTTTTAAGGAACCTCCATACTGTTCTCCAAAGTGGCTGTATCAATTTACATTCCCACCAACAGTGCAAGAGGGTTCCCTTTTCTCCACACCCTCTCCAGCATTTGTTGTTTGTAGATTTTCTGATGATGCCCATTCTAACTGGTGTGAGGTGATACTTCATGGTAGTTTTTTGGGTTTTTTTTTTTTTTTTTTTTTGAGGTATGCAGGCCTATCACTGTTGTGGGCTCTCCCGTTGTGGAGCACAGGCTCTGGACGCGCAGGCTCAGCAGCCATGGCTCACGGGCCTAGTCACTCCACGGCAATGTGGGATCTTCCCGGACCGGGGCACGAACCCATGTCCTCTGCATCGGCAGGCGGACTCTCAACCACTGCACCATCAGGGAAGCCCCCGGTTTTGACTCTTAACAAGTGCTCATGCCTTAATTATGCTAGGATTATAGCGTTGTGTGAATACACAGATGATCTACCACAGAGCTTAACTATATAGCATCTGGGACATTAATAGGACATAATAATGTTCATATCTTTGAAATAGGGGGAAAAATTGAGAAATCTTCTAGTTTAGCCCAATTCTTACATCTCTTCTCTAATATCCCAGGTAAGAATTGAAGTGTTTGTTTGAATATCTGCAGTGATAGAGGACTCAGGACCTCTAACATTTTTAATGTCAATATAATTGCCTATTAGGGATGTGCTAGTCTGGTAGTGAATTAAGTCATTTAATTAGATAAAGAGAATACAATAATTCCCTTTTTGTAACTCAGCAACATGCCTCTTTCCTCTAGTCAAAAGCATCTTCCCTCTATGCATCATCTGTTTTTCTCAGTCTTGAATGTGATCACAAGTTAGGAGTTATCACAGCATCAAAACACCTAGTATAGAAGGCAATACGCAAACTAAGTAAACATTCTATGCAAAAACTTAAACTTGGATTATTCAATAGAAAAAATAAATTTACTTCACAAAACCTGCAGCACTGAAGAATTTATCAACTTGAAGCATAGAAAGTATTAGAGTATGGCATCTGTTAGTCTAATTTAATTCAACTACAGTTAAGCACTTTAAAATCCCAAATATATGGGGAAATTTTTGAAATACTCAGTGTTCCCAATCCAGAATGAGAGAATTCTAAAGTATAGAAAAATCTTTTGTGATTCAGCAAGGTTGGCTAGTGTCTGAAAGCTTCCAAATATAGGAGTTCCTAGAGGTAAGAATGTTCTGGAAGTGCGGTAAAGTATAATATCACGTATTTTACTAGAGAATGCCTAGTGTATATATCACAGGGCCCATAAGTATCTATATTTTCTTACCAAAGAAATATGTAAGAAACAGATTGAATAGTTTAATAGAGATTAGAAAAGTTAAAGGTATAACTAGTTATCAAATTTAACTCAGCTTATGATAGCTTTATTGTAAACATGCAAAGTCCATGTTCTCACCTTTCCCTGTAACCACATCCTTTGCTATATAACTCTGCAGAGCCCTCACTCTGGCAGTAGGCTTGACCACATGACTTGCTTTAGTCAAAGGGATAGTAACAAATGTGACATATACAGAGGCCTGAAGTGTGTCTGGGTGTAGAAACCGCCCTACCTCTTGCACCTCTGCCTTTCTCTTGAGAACATGCCTAGGCTAGCCTGCTGGAGGAATATAAGAGACATGTGGGGCTAAATCAGGTCCCTCCAGACAGCAGCCAAAGGACTCATAGATGCAACAGTCACTCTGAGACAGGCCATACCCATAGAGCGAACAATTTCAGGTTAGATCAGAAGAACTGTCCAGACTAGATTGCTGACCCACAGATTCATGAACTAAATGAATACCTATTGTTTTCAGGCAATGTGCTTTGGGTCTGACCCAACAGCTGCTTATTTCCTTTGTCTTTCTATCCCATCACTACAAAACACTCCATGATTTGACAAGCTGGAAATTCAACTTTTGGGATGGACAAAACAGCATTCAAAAGGACCAAGGAATTTTCCCCAGAGCAAATGTTGGGAGTAGTGTGGTAAAATGGAGAGTAACTGAACCAAGATAGTACAGTAAGTCCCCTACATACAAACATTCAAGTTTCAAACTTTCAACGATGCGTACGTGCTTTCACATGTCCAACCATGTACGATAGGTCATGTGTCTGGCATACACTGTCACATGCGTGCATCCACTCCAAGTGGTTGTGTTTTGCATACTTTACTGTACAGTACTGTATAGAGTACAGTAGTACAGTATCTTTATTTCAAGCCCAGAATGTCTGGAAGCAAGTGTAAAAGCAGTGGTAAATAGCTGATCGTGTTAGTTGGATACCTAGGCTAATGTTGTTGGACTTGCAAACAAACTGGACTTACGAACACCCTCTCAGAATGGAAGTCGTTCATATGTAGGGGACTTACTGTAAATCCAGAGGCTCTTCAATCATAAACACTCTCCCCACTGTTCCCACTTCCCCAACACACCTAGAGATAGGGTCTATGCTTTAACCACATCCCCAAGTTGACATGATCAATCACAATGACAGATATTCCCAATGGAATATGAAACATGGAGGTGGAGGGAACAGAGATGAGGACCATAACTATTAGAAAAGTGAAAAGCCACACACTGAGCAGCTTATTCTGGTTGAAGCAGAATAAATGCACATGACAGAAATAAGAATTTTAAATATCCACAATAAAATGCTCAAAGAGAAAATAAGGATATTGGAAATGCCAAGGAAAAATAAGCAATTACAGAAAAGAACTGATTAGAAATAAGTGGAATAAAAACAGAATTGTTGAAATAAAGAACTGAACAGATAGGCTGAATAATAGAATACATCCCATCAAAAAATGAAAGATTGAGCTGAAATATCAAGACTAGGACTTTCACAAGAAGGCATAAAGTGGAAAAGAATAATTTAAAGTTAAGCCATATAAAAGATAGAAAAATAACTGTCCATAACCACATATATAAACATTATAAAATCTGAGAAAAACTAATTAAAAGGGAGGAAATATGTAAGTAAATGATTAAGAATATACCCAAATTAAAGAAATATGTAAGAATTAGATTAAATAGTTTAATAAAGATTAGAAAAGTCAAAGGTGTAACTAGTTATCAAATTTAAGTTACCCACACGAAAGAGAAAAACTTCCATGAGTAAAAGCAGATCACCTGAAAGGAAATGACAAGAATTACGCATACCTGAGATGAAAAGTAATGGAGTAATAATAACAAAGTGGTAAAGGCAAGGAATTGCAAATATAGAATATTATAACCAGCTCAAGTATCACTTAAACAAGAGTTGAAATACAAATATTTTCAATAATGACTACAGCAGAAATTTTGCCACAGCCAGAACCTTTGTGAAAGAAGTCTTAGAGTAAGTATTCCAGTAGTAAGAAACGAAAGCAGTAAGATATGAGAAGTAAATTACTTAATCAAATATGTCTTTGTAAAAATAAACAATAACCAATGACATATCCTCCCAAATTATTAAAGTGTATCCAGAGTGCATTTCTAAGTAATAACTATATGATGATATAGCAGGACCAAGGAGAAAGATCAGAGGAGGTAAGAGAGAGCTTTACTGCAAAGGAAGATAAAAATTGACAAACTTAAGAGGCTGCTTGAGGGAAAAAATAACTATAAGCCTCAATATGTTATGGATAACTAACAAAATTAAAGTAGAACATAAGACCTTCAAACTAACAAAATAAAATTTATCTATGGAAGTTAGTAAAAGAGAAAGATAAAAGCAATATGTATGTATTATAAATAAAAAACATGAAATGAGATTTCAAAAGTAACTAAAATTTATGATAAATTTAAGTAGCTTAAATGTACCAATCAAAAGACAAAGATTTCAACTGGACCATTCGACAGGGCAATGACAAGTTCACCACCATTTCCTCTTCTTGGATTGACAGAAAAGAAGGCATGTCCTAGTCTTTCTGACAGCTAATTTCTGAACATATGACTGAGTTCTGGACTGTGCAAATTGGCCAGAAGTTGTGTAAATCACTTTCAAGGCTGGCCCTTAAAAATATGATGCTCTAATTCTCCTTTCCCTGGTTGGATCAACTCAAGAGCCAATGTGTTACAGCTCTGGTAGTAGCCTATACCCTTGAGTCCCCTTTTGGAGTAGAATGATGAAGGAGAGCCATGTTTCCCACATCAAACTATGACGTGAATAAAAAATAATGAATTATTGTTGCATTCTTTTGGGGTTTTATTTGTAAGCACAAATTAGTATGGCCTCACCCTGACTAATATTGAAAAAGAGCTCTGGTCATAAATTATTTCCAAGAAATTACCTGAATAAGGCAGAATACTTCAGAACACTGGAAATCTGGAAGTGAAGATATTATTCAAGGACACCATCCCCTCCCTGGCACTGATAAAGAGCTAGCCTCTATGGTGCTGCATTTAGTTCAAGAATCAAGAAAACTATATGTTTATATGTCTTCTCAAAAACTAAGGCAAAATGATTTTTAGTATAAGCTGTTCTGAAATTGCTTTGTTAAGCCAGAACGAAAAAGACAGAGGTGCAATAAAAGTTTAGCATTTACTCAACTCTAACAGGATACAAACTTCATGGAAAGTGTCCCTTGCACCAGTGAACCACACAGAAACAAAGCGATGAAAGAGTCATGCAAAGATATGCTTCTGTTCTTGGTTGCTTTTACCACCTTTATTCCATTAAGTTCTCATACTTGCATTAAATAAGAAATGTATAAATTTCTAAATCACATACTTATAGCAGGTATGCATGTGTCCTTTACCCACCAATTCATAATCACATATGCAAAAATGAACACATGTAAAATGAAATAAAAATAAAAGAGTGAAAACTAACACACCAGGCAAATATGGTTGAAAGAAATATAGTGTAGCAACACTAATTTCAGACTAAATAGAATTGAAAGCAAAAAATCATTATAAATAAAATTTTATCTTGTATGTAGGCTGATAAAAGGAACAAAAGATCCAAAAGATATGATAAAAATGAATATATTACCACATAAAACTTACATACATAATCTCTGACAGCAATTGATGAACTACAAAGAGAAATAGCTACTAAATCAGTAGTTGTAGTTGTAGATTTAAAACCCTGTGTTTCAGAAACAGACAGCTCAGGGAAACAAATTAAAAATTTATATATATGGTAATTACTAACGGAACCAAAATATACATCAGCGACTTTATAGCCAGTGAGCACAATTTTTCTTTTCCAAGCAGACATGAAACATTCATACAACTCAACCAACTATTGAGACACACACAAAAAAAGCCTCAATAAATTGCAAAGAAGCAATATCTTAGAGTTTTCCAATTATTACTCAATAAAATAAGAATCAAAACCAAATATAAAGTCTTATAGAAACTCCAAATATCTGTAAATCCAAAAAACATACAACTATACAGCACTTGGGTTAAAGAGAAATTCATAAGTGAAAGTACTAAATTACAGCTGAGTGAGCACAAAAGCACTCCATGTCAAAATGTCTGGGAACAGTGAAGGAAGTACTGTGAGGGGCATAATATATCCTAAAAATTGTTTACCAGATGACAAGAAAGGTTATAAATAAGTGGGCTAAACATTCCCCAAAACACAAGGGAAAAAAAAAGAATAAATCCAAAGAAGAAGAAGTTGTGAAGATGAAGACAGAAATCCATAAAGTAGAGAAAAAATATAGATAACATGTTTACAGCACATATGGCATATACGATATACTAAGGGCTAAGTGCTTTACATATATTGACTCACTCACTCCTCACAACAACCCTTAGATAAAGGCAAAATTATTCATTCTCATTTTAAAGATGAGTAAAGCAATGCACAGAGAGATTGCATAACTTTCCCAAGATCACAAAGCTAGTAAGGACCAGAGAATGATTAATATTCCGTACTTTTATCAGCTGTGCTCTACTAACCCAAAGGCTGATTTTTCTTTTATAAAGACTTCCAAAGTAGATAAACTTCCAGAAAGACTGATCAAGGAGAGACAGAGAGAGAGAGAGAAAGAGAGAGAGGGACGAAGAGAAAGCATTGTTGTTTTAGTCTGGGTAATTAAGGATAGTTGACAACAAAACCCCAAATCTCACTGGTATAGCATAATAAATGTTTTCTTACCTGCTTATATCGCAATCGTTGGTCAGTCAAATCCACAGGGCAATTCTCCTCAAGCAGCAATCAGGGGTCCATGCAACCTGTGGCAGAAGAAGAAAGAGAAGGATGAGGAACACCGGCTCTTCACTTCCTTGATCTGGAAGTCACACTGTGCTCATCTCTCTTTGGTTTGCACCAACCAACAGTCACATGTCCTCACCCAAAATGAAGATGAGGGAATGTAGGAAAACACATGCACTGTTTTGGTGATCACTAACAACCTCTGCAATTGTTGGAAGAGGTCATAAAGAGGATGTGACCACCACTTGACCCCTTGGGCTGGACCCAGCAATAGAAGGCTCCTCACCCCCTCCCCTGTCCTTTGAATGTACATTCTGCCCACCGTTCCCACAGTGGGAGCCATTTTCAAGGACGCAACTTTGAGACAGTGGGGTGCTGTTGAGACCCTCTGGGTGGTATATGTGACTGAACCCTGTTAAGTCCTCTGTATAAACTTTTAAGATTCTGGCGGGCAGGTGTGTAGATCTACTCATTTTTCAGCCACCCAAGACAAGTCTTTTATGTAAGTTCCCTTGCTTATTAAAACTGCCATCTACCCATCTGAAGTGGTCTGCCTCTGTTTTTAGTCTCTCCCTGCCCTCCATGTACAGGGACTATTTTGTGAACCAGCAGCAATAGATACAAAAAAGGTTAAAAGACTATAAAAGGATAAAAAACTACGAACAGATTTTTAAATATGTATTATTATTTTTTTTATTATTTTTAAAGAAATATTTAGAAAACTACTCAACAGTAAATTTGGCAGTCTAGCTGTAACAGAAAAATTCCTGGGAAAAGATTAAATGCCAAAACTGGAACAAGAATACATTATGTATGGTCAACAGCCAAACATTAACAGAAATGGAAATTCTTATCAAAAATCTCTCTCTACCCTTGCCCTCGTTCCCAACAAAAAAATAAAGTCCCTGTACCAGCTAGAATCTTATTGTTTCTCAGTCCCAAATCCTCCCTTAGTTGTCCTGCTTTGTGATACTGAAGCTGGACCCTATAAACATTTCTTCTTTGCCAGCTGACGTATAGGTTTTGTCAGTCCACTGTTATGGAGGAACACTGCAGGAGAAGGGGACTTCTCTACCTGGTTTCCATGTGCTTACTACTCTCCTATGGCTCCTATAGCATTCAGTGCCCACCAGCAAATTTCAGTGGCACCCCCATGGTGGCATTCTAGTGAGTTCCACCAGCCCCCCAGGCAGCTTCCCTGGGAGTTCAGTGTAAACTCCACAAGGGGTTTGTACTTGGCAAGTTCTCTAGGCTCTCCATATGACTTTCCAAGGAATCTCACAGGTGATCCAGCAGGAAGTTTCTGGTGAGTTCTGCTAGTACCACAGCCAGCCCCTAGCAAATTCAGGAACATCCCTGTATACAGTGTCCCAGTCCCTTTTCTAGAAAGTCTCCCAGGCACCCCAGTAGGTGGTTTCCTGTTGAGTTTCAGCAGAACTCAAGGGCCAACTTCCCAACTAGTTCCATCATCAGGACCCCAGAAAGCAGGTTCCTGCAACTTTTGATGCCCCACTAGGCAGTTTCCTCATTATCAGCCTGGTCCTATGGCACATAAGTAACTTTTCCACAACCCAGAAAACTATAGTCACGCCCTCTCCAACAAAGTCTAAATCTCAGCCTTTGGTGGGGAGGAGGGATCCCTTTTCCAAACTTGTTCCCCCTGGACTTCTGTCTCAGCCATAAAAGGAGTGAATTGTCTATGTACATGCTATCCTGTGTTCCTTAGAGTTCCACATTACTATTTAATAACTCTTGTTACTTCTTTTTCTCTTCAAATTACTCTATGATTTCTGTCCTCTGACTGGATACTGACTGATACAGTCCAAGACCCAGACATTCTTAAAGGGACATTTCACAAAATTTCAAGGCACAGATAATACATTTTATACAAGTTATCCAGAACAAAGAAAAAAAATAATAATTTTATGATTCTAGTGCAACCCAGCTTCTCAAACTAGATTAGGACAATACACAAACACATAATTCCATGTATTTCAATAGATAAATAGAAAAACAGTCCGTGGTACATCCAGGCAGTGGAATAGCTTTCAGCAGTCAAAAACAAATGAGCTATCAAGCCATGAAAAGACATGTGGGAACCTTAAATGTTTATTGTTAAGTGAAAGAAGTCAATCTGAAAAGGCTACAAACTGTATGATTCCTTTCTAACTATATCACATTTTGGAAAAGAAAAAACCGTGTAGACAGTAAAAGACCAATGTTTGTCAAGGCTTGAGGCAGGGGAAAGGACAAATGGAAGGAACACTGAGGTTTTTTTAGGTCATGAAACTATTCTGTATGATACTGTAGTGGTGGATACAGGACACTATACATTTGTCAATACCTATAGGACCTACAACACCAAGAGTAAACCCTGAAGTAAACTATAGACTCTAGCTAATAATAACGTATCAATAACTGCTCATCAATTGTAATAAATGTAACGTGCTAATAATAGAGCAAACTGGGGGAGGGGTGTGAGACAGTGCATAGGAACTCTTTAATATCTACTCAATTTTTCTGAAACTTAAAACTTCTCAAAAAAGTTTGTTAAAGAAACTCCACAGCAGCTCATGCAGCTCAATATCAAAAAAACAAACAACCCAATCCAAAAATGGGCAGAAGACCTAAATAGACATTTCTCCAGAGAAGATATACAGATTGCCAATAAACACATGAAAGAATGCTCAATATCATTAATCATTAGAGAAATGCAAATCAAAACTACAATGAGGTATCAACTCACACCGGTCAGAATGGCCATCATCAAAGAAACTACAAACAATAAATGCTGGAGAGGGTGTGGAGAAAAGGGAATCCTCTTGCACAGTTGGTGGGAATGTAAATTGATACAGCCACTATGGAGAGCAGTATGGAGGTTCCTTAAAAAACTAAAAATAGACCCAGCAATCCCACTCCTGAGCATATACCCTAAGAAAACTATAATTCAAAAAGAGTCATGTACCATATTGTTCATTGCAGCTCTATTTACAATAGCCAGGACATGGAAGCAACCTAAGTGTCCACCAACAGATAAATGGATAAAGAAGATGTGGCACATATATACAATGGAATATTACTCAGCCATAAAAAGAAATGAAATTGAGTTATTTGTAGTGAGGTGGATGGACCTAGAGTCTGTCATACAGAGTGAAGTAAGTCAGAAAGAGAAAAACAAATACTGTATGCTAACACATATATATGGAATCTAAAAAAAAATGGTCATGAAGAACCTAGGGGCAGGATGGGAATAAAGACGCAGACCTACTGGAGAATGGACTTGAGGACACGGGGAGGGGGAAGGGTAAGCTGGGACAAAGTGAGAGAGTGGCATGGACGTATATACACTACCAAATGTAAAACCGATAGCTAGTGGGAAGTAGCCACAAAGCACAGGGAGATCAGCTCGGTGCTTTGTGACCACCTAGAGGGGTGGGATAGGGAGGGTGGGAGGGAGGGAGGTGCGAGAGGGAAGAGGATGGGGATATATGTATCTGTATAGCTGATTCACCTTGTTATAAAGCAGAAACTAACACACCATTGTAAAGCAATTATACTCCAATAAAGATGTTAAAATAAATAAATAAATAAAAGAAACCCCACAATTTCATACCTGCCTCACTTATGAATATAATTGCTAAAATCTTAAAACAAATATTGGATAAACAAACATAGTATTATTTACATAACCATACGATGATGAAATAAGGTTTACATCACAAATAAAGTGGTGAATCCGCATAAAAATATGTTAATATAATTTAACATATTAATGGCCAAAAGGAAAAAAGTTACCTGGTCCTATTAGCAGGTTCAGAAACATACAGATGAAATTCAATACCAATTTATGACAAAAAGTATCACAAACCAGATTAGAAACTCTCTTAACATCATAAAGTTTATATCTTTAAAGTTGACATTAAATTCGTAATGGAGAATATAAAACAAATTGGGGAAATGTAAAAGTGTCTTTATATAGAGAGGATATAATAATTTCCATTGCACATCCAGCAGAATCAACAAACTATTATAAAGGAGTTCATCAAGCTTTCTGAAGATAGAAAAATCAATAGCATTTTTTAATTTCAGCAATAAGCAATTCAAACAGATAGTAGAAAATAAGATCCATTTTAAAAACTATAAGTATATAGAAATTAACCTTATAAAATGCACATCTTAACAGATAAAACTTTAACAACTTATTAAAAGTCATAAAATAGACCTGAATAAATGGAGAAATTACGACATCCATGGCGGGTTTGACTTAACATTGTAAAGATGTCAATTATCTCCAAAACTTTTTCTTAAAATTTCACCAGCACTGACTGCTGGATCCTTCTCCAAAATTCACTCTGGATAACTATGAAAGAGGGAGAGAAGCATGGATCCTGAGAATCTTACAACTATAACCACAAAACAAACAAAAAAATTGTGAGAAACGCATTTGAAGAGAAAAGAAGACTCATGATTTAAAACGGATGGAGAGGAGCTTCAAGATGGTGGAAGAGGAAGACACGGAGATAACCTTCCTCCACACAAATACATTAGAAATACATCTACACGTGGAACAACTCCTACAGAACACCTACTGAACGCTGGCAGAGGCCTCAGACCTCCTAAAAGGCAAGAAACTCCCCACGTACCTGGGTAGGGCAAAAGAAAAAACAGAGACAACGAATAGGGACGGGACCTGCACCAGTGGGAGGGAGCTGTGAAGGAGGAAAGGTTTCCACACGCTAGGAAGCCCCTTCGTGGGCGGAGACTGGGGATGGCAGAGCTGGGGAGCTTCAGCACCACGGAGGATAGCGCAGCCACAGGGGTGCGCAGGGCAAAGCAGAGACATTCCCGCACAGAGGATCAGGGCCGACTGGCACTCACCAGCCCGAGAGGCTTGTCTGCTCATCCGCCGGGGCGGGCGGGGCTGGGAGCTGAGGCTCGGGCTTCGGTTGGAGCGCAGGGAGAGGACTGGGGTTGGCTGCATGAACACAGCCTGCAGGGGGTTAGTGCACCACAGCTGGCCGGGAGTCCGGGGAAAAGTCTGGACCTGCCGAAGAGGCAAGAGACCATTGTCTTGGGGTGCGTGAGGAGAGGGGATTAAGAGCGCTGCTTGAAGGAGCTCCAGAGACGGGCGCGAGCAGCGGCTATCAGCGCGGATCCCAGAGACGGGCATGAGACGCTAAGGCCGCTGCTGCCGCCACCAAGAAGTCGGTGTACGAGCACGGGTCACTCTCCAAACCTCCCCTCCCGGGAGCCTGTGCAGCCCACCACTGCCAGGGTCCCGTATCCAGGGACAACTTCCCCGGGAGAACGCACGGCGCGCCTCAGGCTGGCGCAACATCATGGCGGCACTGCTGCCGCAGGCTCGCCCTGCACTCCGTACCCCTCCCTTCCCCCGGCCTGAGTGAGCCAGAGCCCCCGAATCAGCTGCTCCTTTAACCCCGTCCTGTCTGGGCTGGGAACAGACACCCTCAGGTGACCTACGTGCAGAGGCGGGGCCAAATCCAAAGCTGAATACCAGGAGGTGAGCGAACAAAGAAGAGAAAGGGAAATCTCTCCCAGCAGCCTCAGGAGCAGCAGATTAAATCTCCACAATCAACTTGATGTACCTGCATCTGTGGAATACCTGAATAGACAACGCATCATCCCAAATTGGGGAGGTTGACTTTGGGAGCAATGATACGTATATTTTTTTCTCTTTTTGTGAGTGTGTATGTGTATGCTTGTGTGTGTGCTTTTGTCTGTATAGCTTTGCTTTTACCATTTGTTCTAGGGTTCTGTCTGTCCGTTTTTCTTTTTTTATTACTTAAAATTTTTTTTCTTAATACTTATTTCTATTTTATTTTATTTTAATTTCTTCTTTCTTTCTTTCTTTCTTTTTTTCCCTCCCTTTGATTCTGAGCCATGTGCAGGACAGGCCCTTGGTACTCCAGCCACGCATCAGGGCCGTGCCACTGACATAAGAGAGCCAAGTTCAGGACACTGGTCCACAGGAGACCTCCCAGCTCCACATAATATCAAATGGTGAAAATCTCCCAGAGATCTCCATCTCAAAGCCAAGACCCAGCTCCACTTAACGACCAGCAAGCTACAGTGCAAGACACCCTATGCCAAACAACTAGCAAGACAGAAACACAACCCCACCCATTAGCAAAGAGGCTGCCTAAAATCATGATAAGGCCACAGACACCCCAAAACACACCAGATGTGGACTTGCCCACCAGAAAGCCAAGATCCAGCCTCATCCACCAGAACACAGACACTAGTCCCCTCCACCAGGAAGCCTACACAACCCATTGAACCAACCTTACCCACTAGGGACAGACACCAAAAACAACAGGAACTATGAACCTGCAGCGTGCGAAAAAGGAGACCCCAAACACAGTAAGATAAGCAAAGTGAGAAGACACAGAAACACACAGCAGATGCAGGAGCAAGGCAAAAACCCACCAGACCTAACAAATGAAGAGGAAATAGGCAGTCTACCTGAAAAAGAATTCATGATAATAATAGTAAAGATGATCCAAAATCTTGGAAATAGAATGGAGAAAATACAAGAAACGTTCAACAAGGACCTAGAAGAACTAAAGAGCAAACAAATAGAGATAAACGACACAATAATTGAAATTAAAAATTCTCTACAAGGGATCAATAGCAGAATAACTGAGGCACAAGAACGGATAAGTGACCTGGAAGATAAAAGAGTGGAAATAACGACTGCAGAGAAGAATAAAGAAAAAAAAAAATGAAAGAATTGAGGACAGTCTCAGAGACCTCTGGGACAAAGTGAAATGCACGAACATTCGAATTATAGGGGTCCCAGAAGAAGAAGAGAAAAAGAAAGGGGCTGAGAAAATATTTGAAGAGATTGTAGTTGAAAACTTCCCTAATATGGGAAAGGAAATAGTTAATCAAGTCCAGGAAGCACAGAGAGTCCCATACACGATTAATCCAAGGATAAACATGTGAAGACACATATTAATCAAGCTATCAAAAATTAAATACCATGAATAAATATTAAAAGCAGCTAGGGAAAAACAACAAGTAACACATAAGGGAATCCCCATAAGATTAACAGCTGATCTCTCAGCAGAAACTCTGTAAGCCAGAAGGGAGTGGAACGACATATTTAAAGTGATGAAAGAGAAAAACCTACAACCAAGATGACTCTACCCAGCAAGGATCTCACTCAGATTTGACGAGGAATTAAAAACTTTACAGACAAGCAAAAGCTAAGAGAATTCAGCACCACCAGACCACCTTTACAACAAATGCTAAAGGAACTTTTCTAGGCAGAAAACACAAGAGAAGGAAAAGACCTACAATAATAAACCCAAAACAATTAAGAAAATGGTAATAGGAACATACATATCGATAATTACCTTAAAAGTAAATGGATTAAATGCTCCCACCAAAAGACACAGACTGGCTGAATGGATACAAAAATAAGACCCATATATATGCTGTCTACAGGAGACCCACTTCAGACCTAGGGACACATACAGACTGAAAATGAGGGGATAGAAAAAGATATTCCATGCAAATGGAAATCAAAAGAAAGCTGGAGTAGCAATTCTCTAAAAGACAAAATAGACTTTAAAACAAAGACTATTACAAGAGACAAAGAAGAACACTACATAATGATCGAGGGATCGATCCAAGAAGAAGATATAACAATTGTAAATATTTACACACCCAACATAGGAGGGCCTCAATACATAAGACAAATACTAACAGCCATAAAAGGGGAAATCGACAGTAACACAATCATAGTAGGGGACTTTAACACCCCACTTTCACCAATGGACACATCATCCAAAATGAAAATAAATAAGGAAACACAAGCTTTAAATGATACATTAAACAAGATGGACTTAATGGATATTTATAGGACATTCTGTCCAAAAACAACAGAATACAGATTCTTCTCAAGTGCTCATGCAACATTCTCCAGGATAGATCATATGTTGGGTCACAAATCAAGCCTCGGTAAATTTAAGAAAACTGAAAGCGTATCAGGTAACTTTTCCGACCACACCGCTATGAGACTAGAAAACAATTACAAGAAAAAGTCCGTAAAACACACAAATACATGGAGGCTAAACAACACACTACTTAATAACCAAGAGATCACCAAAGAAATCAAAGAGGAAATCAAAAAATACCTAGAAACAAATGACAATCAAAACATGATGACCCAAAACCTATAGGATGCAGCAAAAGCAGTCCTAACAGGGAAGTTCATAGCTATACAAGCCTACCTTAAGAAACACCTCAAATAAACAACCTAAGCTTACACCTAAAGCAATTACAGAATGAAGAACAAAAAACCTCCAAAGTTAGCAGAAGGAAAGAAATCATAAAGATCACATCAAAAAGAAATGAAAAAGAAATGAAGGAAACAATCGCAAAGATCAATAAAACTAAAAGCTGGTTCTTTGAGAAGATAAACAAAATTGATAAACCATTAGCCAGCCTCATCAAGAAAAAGAGGGAGAGGACTCAAATCAGTAGAATTAGAAATGAAAAAGGAGAAGTAACAACTGACACTGCAGAAATACAAAGGATCATGAGAGATTACTACAAGCAACTATATGCCAATAAAATGGACAACCTGGAAGAAATGGACAAATTCGTAAAAATGCACAACCTGCCAAGACTGAACCAGGAAGAAACAGAAAATATGAACAGACCAATCACAAGCACTGAAATTGAAGCTGTGATAAAAAATCTTCCAACAAACAAAAGCCCAAGACCAGATGGCTTCACAGGCGAATTCCATCAAACATTTATTGAAGAGCTAACACCTATCCTCAATCTCTTCCAAAATATAACAAAGGGAGGAACACTCCCAAACTCATTCTACAAGGCCACAATCACTCTGATACCAAAACCAGACAAAGATGTCACAAAGAAAGAAAACTACAGGCCAATATCACTGATGAACATAGATGAACAGCAAAAGAAACCATAAACAAGACCAAAAGACAACCCTCAGAATGGGAGAAAATATTTGCAAACAAAGCAACTGAAAAAGGATTAATCTCTAAAACATACAAGCAACACATGCAGCTCAATAGCACAAAGACAAAGAACCCAATCCAAAAATGGGCAGAAGACCTAAATAGACATTTCTCCAAAGAAGATATACAGACTGCCAACAAATACATGCAAGAATGGTCAACAACATTAATCATTAGAGAAATGCAAATCAAAACTACAATAAGATATCATCTCACACCGGTCAGAATGGCCATCATCAAAAAATTCTACAAACA
>NW_020172779.1:10186245-10225315 GCF_003031525.2 Neophocaena asiaeorientalis asiaeorientalis
GAACAGCTGGGCTCGTGAGCCATGGCCACTGAGCCTGCACGTCCAGAGCCTGTGCTCCACAATGGGAGAGGCCACAACAGTGAGAGGCTCATGTACCGCAAAAAAAGAAAAAAGAGTTATGTACCAAAATGTTCATTGCCGCTCTATTTACAATAGCCAGGACATGGAAGCAACACTTTATTATAGAGCAGAAACTGACATACCTTTGTAAAGCAATTATACTCTAATAAAGATGTTAAAAAATAAATTAAAATAAATAAATAAACCGGCTGGAAACTGGCAGTGTGGGGTATTCTCACTGATACTCCTTACATCCTGCACTTACCTAGGTAATTTTGCTTAGCTGATGTCAAGAGACTATTGTAACATTAACCTACAAATAATGACTGAGCAATGACAGAAAATCATGATTCTACTTCATTTATAAATGATCAAAATAAGAAAATCTTAAATAAAATATTAGGTGATGAAATTCAACAATTATTTTTATAAGAATGTTAGATGTTTCATAATGCAACTTAACAGCAGCATACAACACCCTCCATCTTTCTGTTGATTCATCTTTCTGCACTTTTTTTTTTTTTTTTGGCTTAAAGGATCCTACTTTCTCTTGATTCTTCTCCTATCCAAGGAGTTATTCCTTCACAGTCTTGTTTTCTGATTTCTCCCCATTTTCCAAATCTTTAGCATTGAAGTCCACCATGGCTGTATTATCAGCCCTCTCCTCTATCTAAAACTTACTCCCTAGGTAATCCCAATCATTCTCAGGATGTGAAATGCCATGTTATCACTGATGATTTCGAAATTTAGATCCCAACTTTAGATTTGTCCCCTGAACTCTAGGCACTTTTATACAATTGCCTACTCCATATTTACTTTTTAATATCTAACAGACACTTAAATATCCTAAATCATAATCTTGATCTTCCTTCCTCTACTTACCCAACACCCTAATGAACCTTCTTCTCCTTACTTCTTCATTTTGTTAAATATCAATTCCAGTCTTCTTGGTACTACACCGTGCATTCATCTATAATTCCACTTTCTCTAATGACCCACATGCAATTCATCAGAAACTCCATTTAATACGCCTCCAAACATGTCAAGAATTGGACCCCCTTGCACCCCCACACTAATCACTTGTTCAAAATTTAATGATTTATTATTTGAAAGAAAAAAGCCTCTTAAATGATCTCCTTAAGCTCACCTGCTTGAAACCATTCTCTACATCACAGGGAGAGATTATTTTTTACATTTTAATAGAGTTTATTTATAGACTAATTTTAGGTTCACAGAAAAAGTGAGCAGGAAGTATAGAGGGTTCCTATACGGCCCATGCCTCACCATGCACAGCCTCTCCCACTATCAACACCCCACACCAGAGTTGTATATTTGTTACAATTAATGAACCTACATTAACACATCATAATCACCCAAAGTCCATAGTTTACACTGGGATTGAGTCTTGGTGCTGCACACTCTCTGAGTGTTGACAAATGCAAAACATGTATCCACAATTACAGTATTATACAGAATAGTTTCACTGCCTTAAAAATCCTCTGTGTACTGCCTAACCATACCTGCATCCCCTCTGCCTCCTGGCAACCACTGATCTTTTCAATCTCTCCATAATTTTGCCTTTCCCAGAATGTGATAGAGGTGGAATCATAATGTATGTAGCCTTTTCAGACTGGCTTTTTTCTTTGCAGGTTGACCTTTTCAAATTGGCTTTTCTTCTTAGCAGTACGCATTTAAGGTTCCTGCATATCTTTTCATGGGTTGATGCCTAATTTCTTTTTAGCATTGAATACCACAGCACTCCACTGTCTAGATGTACCAGTTTTTTATCCATTTACTGCTGTTACTACTGAAGAACATCTTGGTTGCTTCTAGCTTTTGGCACTTATAAATTCCTATAAACATCTGCGGGCATTTTTAAAAAACTCATTTAGATAAATACCACAAAGGGTAATTGCTGGATCATATTTTAAGAGTATGTTTTGTTTAATAAAAAGTGACACACTGTCTTCCAAATTGGCCGTACCATTTTGCATGGCACAGCCAGTGAATGAGAACTCCTGTTGCTCCACACCTTCTCCAGTATTTGATGTTGTTCATGTTTCAGGTGTGTTCATTTTTGTTTTAATTTGCAGTTCTCTAACGGCATATGCTGTTGCACATCTTTTCATATGCTTATTTGCCATCTGTATATCTTCTTGGATGAGATTTCTATTCTGATCCTTTTTAATTGGATTGTTCATTTTCTCACTATTGAGTTTTAGAGTCTTCTAAAAATGTATGTTAGATCATGTTACCACTCTTCTCAAAATAAAAATAATAATTTACCTTCATCAGGAACTGTTCTGAGTGCTATTCACATGGCATTCCATCCATTTTAAGATGTATTCTTTTCTTTTCACATGTTAACATTGTTTAAACTGTGATATATCTCACTATTGCTGGCCAAGCAGTGGTCATGATGTAACAGTCACGGCCTATGCATGTCCACCAAAACTTGCCAAAGTTTTCAGTATCATGGAAAAATATCTCAGAGGCAATAGTAGAGCCTTGCTTTAAACAAGTTTCATTACCAATGGTCTTACTGGAAGCAAGAATGATTGGTTGGAAAAACAAAGACATAGCTCTGAATGAAAGGGGTAGGAATCTAAAAGTTACTAATTTTTAGAAACATTTTAACCAATTCATGTAACTCTTAGTTGAGATGCTGAATGGTGATGTCCTAGGATGGTGGAAAAAACATAAAGAGACCAACTTTCACAAAGGCTGACACCCAGCATTGAATCATTTCGATATACATTTACATCTAGCTGATCTGTCCCTACTGTATGTCACTGGCTGAGAAAAAAATAAACATCCTTCAGGGAAAGGATCTTTCTCATTTTTTACACACAATCTCCAGAATACAATAAAAGTCACCAGGGAAGATGGGAGGAAGAAATTAATGACAGAAAACCTTCAAGGGATATAAATAATAGAGGTATCAAACAAGGACACTTAAATCATGTGATAAATATGTTCAAAAAATAGAATAAAAAGTAGACACTATCACCTGAGAAATGAATCAAATAGAAATTCCAGAACTGAAAAATAAAATGAATAAATTACAAACTTTATAAATGAGAATACAGAATAAACACAGGAGAAGAAATAATTAGAGAACTGCAAGTTAGGTTAAGTTAGAACAAAATATTTAGACTGGTCCCCTGGTTTTCCAGCAGATGAAGCAGGCCCAGAGAGGTTAAGTCAGTGCATCAAAATCATATCTCAGGGCTTCCCTGGTGCGCAGTGGTTGAGAGTCCGCCTGCTGATGCAGGGGACACGGGTTCGTGCCCCGGTGTGGGAAGATCCCACATGCCGCGGAGCGGCTTAGGCCCGTGAACCATGGCCGCTGGGCCTGCGCGTCCGGAGCCTGTGCTCCGCAACGGGAGAGGCCACAGCAGTGAGAGGCCCTCGTACCGCAAAAAAAAAAAAAAAAAAAAAAAAAATTCTCAGAGCTGAGCCTAGAATAGGGTTCCATGACTGCATGCCCAGGGCTCATTCTACTGGGTTGGCCAAAATGTTCATTCAGTTTTAAGTAACAATGAAAGACACATTTTTCATTTTCACGAAGACCTTTAGTGAACAACGTATTCACTAACTGAACGAACTTTCTGGCCAACCCAATACTATGTCTCCCATTTAACAACATTTTTCTCACCACTTGAGGGTCCAGAAAGTCTGATCTCTACAGAGTGGCATTCCCAAAGGAATGTTGAGAAACTGTAAGGGAGAGGACAGAAGAAAGAGAAGTTTTGGCAGGGGCTTCTCAGTACTTGGAGATAGGAAAAGTATGAAGGAACATATGCCAAGGTGTACTTGTTGCTCCCAGGGACACCACATCTTGTTCAAAGTGTGCCAGCTATATTAGGAGCTTTCCTTTTCCCCCTCCATTGCAACCAGTGAGAAATGGGTGCCCCCAGTTAGGAAGCCTACCAAAGAATGACATTTGCCTTGAAGGAAAGGCCTCTGTCAAGAAACCCCTACAAAGACCCCAGAGAAGCTGCTAGCTAGAGCTCACCTGCAACATCTTGACTCTCAGGGGAAGGCAGTTTAACCCAGAATTATAAGTCATTTGATAACTCTAATATGTACCTGTGAGATAGGCCAAGTGGTTCTTACCCAAGTGTGATTGGGCCCCGTATGCTAACACATATATATGGAATCTAAAAAAAAAAAAGGTTCTGAAGAAACTAGGGGCAGGACAGGAATAAAGATGCAGACTTAGAGAATGGATCTGAGGACTTGAGGACACAGGGAGGGGGGAGAGTAAGCTGGGATGAAGTGAGAGAGTGGCATGGACATATATATACTACCAAATGTGAAATAGATAGTTAGTGGGAAGCAGCCGCATAGCACAGGGAGATCAGCTCGGTGCTTTGTGTCCACCTAGAGTGGTGGGATAGGGAGGGTGGGAGGAAGACGCAAGAGGGAGGAGATATGGGGATATATGTATATGTATAGCTGATTCACATCGTTATCCAGCAGAAACTAACACACCATTTTTAAAGCGATTATACTCTGATAAAGATGTTAAGAAAAAAAAACTTATGTGTATAGGACCATTCATTAATGACAGAATATACATTATTTTTAAGTGCATATATAATAATTACCAAAATTTATTGCTCAGTAATAAAACACATCTAACTCTTTGGATTCAACGTTTTTTAAAACTATGTACTTAGGATGAACTTTTATTTTTCCTGTCATGTCTCCTCTGGGTAGCTCAGTCCTCATCTTTCAAGAGTGATTTTTAAAAGGAATTTATTGAGGAAAAAACTATCATTATAATGAGTCCCAAATATGAGCTTTCAGAAAAACAAGGAGCAGTCTTAATGGTATTTCTCTACTGAACAAGGGCTTGTGAATCAGAAGTCCTAACTCTCTCCCTCTCAAATGTAGGCAAACAACTTCAAAACATAAATAGCAAATAAAATAAGGAAGCCATTTATTTTCCAAAATGTATTATAGGTAAAATGGGGATAATCAACCATACAGTGCTACCTCATACGTTCAAGTTCAAGACAGCTTTCAAGATATAAGCCTTTTAAATTCTGCCCCTTTCTAAGAGGAAGGGCCTTATGCTAGTATTTTCAAGGAAGGCTTTTTGGTTCTGTCTGTTTCACCCAAGGACTCTAAATGGAACTAAAGGAACACAATGGTTCACAATGAATCTCCTCATTTTCAACCATCATTTATGAAGAATGTTTCCTGGATAGTGAGATTATCCAACACACTATTTAAAATAAATTGACAAAATCAGAGCAATCAGGAAACGGAAGAATTGAAAAGTGGCAGCTACCTTTTCTAACAGGTTTACTTGGGACTTACATATAATTCCTGTCTTTTTCAGTCCATTTTCCAAAGGGCCAAGATGACACCTCAATAAAATTTGTTATTTTACATTATATTGCAAAGCACGGAAAAACTATAAGAAAAAGACTTCTATAGAAATCTATACAAAGGCACTTTACATAAAATCTCAGCCTCTCTGAACTGGAAAAATTTGGGGACCAACACCTCCTGTTCTTTCATTACTTTGCAATGGCCTCTGTGGGAAGAATTTTCTCCAAATGTTTTACTGGCTTCTCTTTCTGCACCTCCTCTTTCTCCTCCAAGTATAGTACTTTCTTCACACATTCCTGCTTGGCCCAAAACTGGTCTAACAAAAAAGACACTTTTATTTCATCCCAAATGTAGGTGGAAGCAGGAAAAGGCTAACTTGAACTGTTTTCCACAAGGGCTGCTAGTCATTTCCTCAAGGCATGGGAAGTCCCAATAAAAGGCTCCATCTGGCAATATCAATTCATATTCATATTCGAAACACTGAAATATTACTTGGCATTACAGGGTAGGTCTACACTGCTGTCCAGCATTCCAACCTCCCAGCAGCTGGGTTGGAAAGCTCAAATATCCTCCAGCTCCAGAGGAAGTGAGGAGTCCAAAGAAGACCCTTCCTACTCTCAGGCATGGAATTTTCATCTCCATAGAACTCTCTCATGTTTCAATCTGTCCCCATTTCATGATTACATAATCTAGCCTCATAGATATAATGTCTCCTTATGTTTTAAACCCAAATCACATGTTTCTAGGGATTCTTCAAAGTTCTTTTGAAATGCATTATCTTTAAGTATGTCTAAATAATATGCATTTGTTTATACTATTATTGCCCAAGATTGGCTAATAGCAAATGAAAGCCAAGGCAGGTTCTCTCAGATTGGTATGGGCACTTGAATGGAGGGTGACTCTCATCTCATTTTGTTTGAGATTCCGATAGCATTGATTAAAACTCCAATGCTATATTTCTAAAATAGAACATTAAAGTGCCAGGGTACATGTTCATATGACCTCTGAGCCCTGTCTATGTCTCTCCACTACCATCCTCTTTGCGTGTACTTTCAAAAGCAGAAAATAAAGACAATTCTTCTATGCTAGTTGTATATGAATAATTCATAAATTCTATGCAACATTTTAAAATTTAATTTAATTTTTAAATTTATTTTTTAATTGAAGTGTAGTTGAATTACAATGTTGTGTTAATTACTGCTGTACAGCAAAGTGACTCAGTTATACATATATATACATTCTGTTTCATTCTATTTTTCCATTGTGGTTTATCACAGGATATTGCGTATAGTTCCCTGTGCTATACAGTAGAACCTTGTTGTTCATCTATTCTACATATACCAGTTTGCATTTGCTAATCCCTGACTCCCCATCCAACCCTCCCACCCTCTCCCCCTTGGCAACCACCAGTCTATTCTGTATGTCCCTGATTCTGTTTCTGTTTCATAGATAGGATCATTTGTGTCATATTTTAGATTCTACATATACGTGATACCATATGGTGTTTGTCTTTCTCATTCTGACTTACCTTACTTAGTATGATAATCTCTAGTGGCATCCATGTTGCTTCAAATGGCATTATTTCAGTCTTTTTTACGGCTGAGTAATATTCCATTGCATATATGTTCCACATCTTCTTTATCCATTCACCTGTCGATGGACATTTAGGTTGTTTCCATGTCTTGGCTATTGTGAATAGTGCTGCTATGAACATAGGGGTGCATGTATCTTTTTGAATTATAGTTTTGTCTGGATATATGCCCAGGAGTGGGATTGCTGGATCAATCCCACTAACTAAACTATGTTTAAGTTTTCTGAGAAACCTCCATACTGTTCTCCATAGTGGCTGCACTAACTTACATTCCCACCAACAGTGTAGGAGGGTTCCATTTCTCCACAACCTCTCGAGGATTTGTTATTTGTGGGCTTTTTAATGATGGCCATTCTGACTGGCGTGAGGTGGTACCTCATTGTAGTGTTGATTTGCTATGCAACATTTTTAACTTGTTGGTTATAAAGCTAACTTCTCATGGGCTTCCACTTCCATCATCACCCACCGAAATACGAAGAAGTTAATGGGAAGTCTAGAGATTTCCACTAAAAATCACACAACACATTTACATTTGTATATACAAATGTAAAAAAAGATGAAAATAAACAAACAAAAAACTCCCAAACCTCAGTCTTCTAAAAGATTTTTCTTGACATTACAGTTCGAAATTGCCATTATTGGAAATGAGAGCAAGATCTAACGAGGGCAAGATAGAAGCATTTTGAGGCATCTCTTACGGCTCAGCTGAAGCCTAGGGACAAAATATTTATTGAGACACCAGTTTTCAAGGTCACATGATTTTTTTCTTCCAATGCTTCTGTGCAACTCAGAAAATGTAGAAAGTTGAATTGCTTTAGGTTTGAAGCTTCACTAGGTGAGAATGACAGAAGAATAATAGGGCAAGTTGTTCTCAGGTACTGGCTGGTTTTATTTTTTGAATGGACCATTTAACCAAGCCTAAGCTTTATAAAGTATATATTAATTGACAATATTTATTAGATATCTACAATGTGCCAGGCATATCCTTATTTTACAGATAAGGAAATTAAAGCAAAGTTAAATAAATGGCTTGTCTCACAGCAGCAAGTAATGGCTGCTATTCTAGCTCAGGTCTGTCTGATACTAACTGCACACACTGACTACTTCACTATAAGAAGGCAGGAGGGAGCAGATAAAATAAATTGGAAGAGTCTGTGGAGAAGAGATCTGAATGTGATTGAACAACAGGATTAAAAAGAGTAGATTAGTAAAAAAGAAAAACAATAACACACACACGCTCTGAATAGAGATTAAGAAGTTAGAATTTCAAACGTTCTCCCATTTTAAATAAAAAAGAGAAACCAGTTGTCCTGTGGTTAAAGTGAATCAAATAATGAAAATTTTTTCAGAGGAGATGAAAGAAGAGGGAAGTTCATTTTAAGGTTCAACTTACCAGGATAATGACTTCCATTGAGTTGGAGAGGTTATGTTTACTCAGTTTCCAAAGTCTTTATTAAAGGAGAAGTCAGGATAGATACCAGTAACGAGAAGGGATAGAACATACAGGGCTGAATTGGACAACAGTAAAATAATTAGGGATTTTCTCATAAAACTGGAAGCATAACTATCTAGAAGCCTTATCATTGAACAGGAAAGATGTCAGTTCTGCCTTATGACCTGAGTTTGTGAGGTGGTATGTGTGCAACAGCAGCACAAATTTCCTCACACTTAGCAATGAAAACAACACATTTCTTATTGCACAGTTTTTGTGGGTCAGTAATCTGGGAATAGTTACCTAGGCCTCTGCTTTAGGGTCTCTCACAAGACTGCAATCAAGGTGTCAGTCAGGGCTGAGTTCTCATAGGTGTCAGCCAGGGCTGAGTTCTCATCTGAAGGCTCATCTGGGGAAGGACCTACTCCCAAGCTCTCCTAGCTGTTGACAGAGTTTTAGTTCCTCATAGTCTGTGGGATTGAAGGCCTCTATCCCTAGCTGGCTGGAGGATGCCCTAAGTTTTTGGCCAAGTGGGTCCCTCCAACATGGTAGTTTGCTTTATCAAAGCCAACAAGGGAGAATCAGCTAGCAAGATGAAACTTACAATCTTGTAAACTAATCATGAAAGTGACACTTCATTGCCTTTTCCATATTCTATTAATTAGAAGCAAGTTACTAGACCAGTTCATGCTCTAAAGGAGGGTATCACATGGGGTGTGATTTCCAGGAGGCAGGGCTCATAAAGGACCATTTTAGAGGCTGCCTGACACGTGGTGTGTAAGAAAATGAGAAGCCTTTCCTTGAAAAGATGGCTGGGAGGAACATCCTCAGAATTCAGCCAGGTTTCAGCTAAGGACAGGAACTATAGGGAATATCAAATGGAAGTTTGATGACTCACAATGGGATAGCAATTCTAGTCGGTGCAGAAGAAAGGTTTGAGAGAGAAGAAAACCAGGAAATTGAGTGAGAGTAAAAGAAGTACAGAGAAACATGACTAAGAATTTTATGACCAAAGGGGCTTCTGACAGGTAATGGGGAATGGGCTATCATGTTCTATTTTCCTGGATATTCGAACTGGAATATGGTTAAAGGAGGCATATACTCTGACTTGTTCTCAAAAGTGAGTTGTTACATGCATTGGTAAAAAGCAGTCTGGAATTAGAGGTGCAACTTCTATTCAACAACCAAAACAAACTAGCTGATCATATGGTAGCCATACCAAAGACTTTGAATTCATCCCTTACTTCCCTGTTTACAACTGTACTTAACAGCTCAGCTATCTTCTATTCCTATGAGAAAAGAAGTGAGAGGATGAATGGCCCTACAAATGTGAAGACAAAAATGAGGCAATGTTGTTAAGGGGGTGGGAGGAAGTATTTGAACAGCTCAGCCAAACTGGGAAAGATGTTCTCATCTGGTTACCCAAATAGACTCTGGGGATCATGAACTGATTTTTGCAGCTTCTTCTGTTTGGTTAATGACATATAAACTGAGGTCTAATGATTTCAGCTCTTGCTAAATTATAGTAAAATCAAGGAATAAGAGGCTCTGTCTCTCCCAAAAACCATGACCTTCTTAGGGTGGCCACCTTTGATGCCTATACACCACTAGGACTAAAGGAAAAATCAGGTATTTGAAGTGTGAAAGGAATGGGAAACACGGTTTCCAGCTCTGAGATATAGGGGCCCATGAGCAAGGCCCAGAAAGCGGAGTTCATGGAAAGCAGGAGAAGAAACATGGACAGCCTTGGAGCAAGTTCCCTGGGAGCTGTTCCTTGAGAGCTCTTACCTCTGCCCTCCTGACTTAAGAGTGCTGTAAATTGCTGTGCAAATATGAGAAGATCAGGGTCCTCTCCTCAGAATCCTTACTCCCATCTCATTTGCCTTCCCATACTCAAAAATCTGTATTTACCTTAAAACTGACATTATGGAATGCTGATAGAATTAAGTAGATATCTACAGCTTCTAAATTCTTCCATCACCTATAATTAAAAGACAAAATCAAACCCTTGCCCCAAACTTCCTTTGTATTACTAATGATGAGTACACCCTCTCATATTATATATGAGAATATAAAATATCTCTCTTTCAATAGTACTCTCTCCAGGGTAGTCATATCAGAACTTTTTATTGTCACTTTAAAGAAGATATTCTAATAATTATTTAGCATTCAAAGGAAGTTTCCAGGCTATGGGCCTTAGGCCTTTGGAGACTTGGGGTATAGGGAGTTTCCAAAAGTGATTCCATTGACTTTAAAAACATTATTGAAAAAATATTTTCAAAAGGCCTGGCATTCAGTGGGATGTTTCTCTGTCTTTTTATCTGTCCACGGGGTAACTTCTGAGAAGAATTCTTGGTGACTGAATTAAACACCAAAGTACCATCTTGTTAGGACTTGGCCACAAATGCAAATCCAGAATAATATCCTTTTGTTTCTCATCACCTAAAACAAGTTTGTGAATAGAGGTAGGGCGTAAAGAGAGAGAAGCCAAACCCCACAGTGTCTGTTCCATTGTTTGGAAAGCTTTGAGAAGTATTGCTTTGAGTGTTTTGCCATTTTCCTTTTAAACCAGGGAATTTTTTCTAATGTACTAAAACACTGGAGTAATACTGGTGATAGAATTGAAAAAGAAAATTGTCTTTGGGGGAAAATACAGAGATACTAAAGCAAATTTATTAGAACTGAGGAGGTAAGTGCCGTTTCTTAGGATTCATGGATTTCTTGTCATTTTATATTTGATTTTAAAAGAAAAAAGGTTTTTTCCACTATCCTAACTTTTCTGCAAAAGAAACAAAGACAAAAACAAAAAAACCCATGCAATTCTTCATTCTTATCTATTTCCTGGGATCCATTAACCATTAATAGCTCTCATGCACATTTACCATTTATGTGCTTATATAAATATTATTTGATGTCTCATATCCATTGCAAGGAAGAAAATGGAGCATATTAGGTGTGCTTCTACTTAACATTTCCATTTTCAAGGCAATCCATATATTGGTTTTAATAAAACTTTTTATTTTAATTCAAATAAGAACTTATCTACTGTCCTTGAAACTTAATCTACTATATAATAAAAATTTTAATGCCAAATATAATTTTTAAAAATAAAGGACTAAGTATATTTATGACCTTACATAGGGTAGGGTTTTGGTCATGTAAACAAGTTGGTTTTGGGAAGAGAGAAAATAGAAACATACTTCAAAATTTGTCTGTTTTTTCGATGTTATTGAATTACTGCCATAAACAAAATAGAACGTGCACTATTTCAGATAGAAGGAGAATCTTTTTTTTTTTTTTGCGGTACATGGGTCTCTCACTGTTGCGGCCTCTCCCGTTGTGGAGCACAGGCTCTGGACGCGCAGGCTCAGCAGCCATGGCTCATGGGCCTAGCCGCTCCGCGGCATGTGGGATCTTCCCGGACCAGGGCAAGAACCCGTGTCCCCTGCATCGGCAGGCAGACTCTCAACCATTGCGCCACCAGGGAAGCCCAGAAGGAGAATCTTTAAAGCAGCAGTCCTAACATTTTCCCTCCCAACTTTTATATTTCCTTTGTTTTGCTTATGATCTGATTATTTCTACTGTCTTGTTGGTTCCAGGGTTGCTTTCTTTCTCTTTAATGTTCTGGTCTAATTTGGTGGCTTGGGGCACCCTTTCTTTGATTCCCCTTAACACCAGAAGGCAATATTAAATAATCAAAATAATGTTATTAAACAGTAGGGGGAGCATAAGGAAAAGATGGAAACCAATCATAATAACCACAAATGCAATCAAGCTCTCTAAATATAGACTCCATATTCTCTTTAGGATTATTATATTTTTAGATTCCATATATATGTGTTAACATACAGTATTTGTTTTTCTCTTTCTGACTTACTTCACTCTGTATGACAGTCTCTAGGTCCATCCACCTCACTACAAATAACTCAGTTTCGTTCCTTTTTATGGCTGAGTAATATTCCATTGCATATATGTACCACATCTTATTACCCCTTCATCTGTCAGGGGACATTTAGGTTGCTTCCATGTCCTGGCTATTGTAAATAGTGCTGCCATGAACATTGTGGTACATGTCACTTTTTGAATTATGGTTTTCTCAGAGTATATGTCCAGTAGTGGGTTTGCTGGATCATATGGTAGTTCTGTTGTTAGTTTTTTAAGGAACCTCCATATTGTTTTCCATAGTGGTTGTATCAATTTACATTCCCACCAACAGTGCAGGAGGGTTCCCTTTTCATCACACCCTTTCCAGCATTTATTGTTTCGAGATTTTTTGAAAATGGCCATTCTGACCCACGTGAGGTGATATATGGAATCTAAAAAAAAAAAAAATTGGTACAGATGAACCTAGTTGCAGGACAGGAATAAAGATGTAGACATAGAGAATGGACCTGAGAACACGCGGTGGGAGGGGGAAGCTGGGGCGAAGTGAGAGTAGCATCGACATATATACACTACTGCATGTAAAACAGTTAGCTAGTGGGAAGCAGCAGCATAGCACAGGGAGATCAGCTCAGTGCTTTGTGATGACCTAGAGGGCTGGGATAGAGAGGATGGGAGAGAGGTTCAAGAGGGAGGGGATATGGGGACATATGTGTGCATATGGCTGATTCACTACAACAGAAACTAACACAGCATTGTGAAGTAATTATACTCCAGTAAAGATCTATTTAAAATAAAAAAGATTATTATAGTTTACTCCCCGAAAGATGTTAATAGGTATGTTTCTTATTGCTCTTGAATTCCCTAGTATTGGTCTGGGCTCTGTCCCTTGAAAGCTAACTTTTATTCATTCAATCCCCTTCAAGTCAAAGTTAAACAAAAGACTGTTATCTAATTCTTCTTCTTCCTTCCAACCCTGCTCCATTTTCCTGAGGGAGAACATCTATCCATTCAATACATATTTTAAAAATGCTTCCTATATGCTAAGCAGTGTTCTAAGTGCTGGGCATTCAGCAATAACTAGGATGAATAATATCAATAACCCTCACTTCCATGGATCTTATATCCTAGTTGGGAGACAGGCAAAATCAAACAAAAAATGTGACCTGAAAGAGAAACAGAGTGATATGATGGAGAGAAGGACCAGGGTCAGAGAAGGGAAACTGCTTTAGTAACATTGCTCAAGAAATCTTCTCTGAGGAGGCTGCATTTAAGCTGCCAGTGGAACTGGGAGAAGGGGCGAACTGTGAGAAAACCTGGGGACGAGACACCTTGAAGAGGGAATGGCACGTGCAAAAAAGTGTAGGATGAATGAGCTAGTGATGTTGGAGAACAGAAAGAAGACTAGTGGCTACAGCATGGTGAGCAGAGTTACACGTGAGATGGAAAATAGGCAGGGACCAGACCTCTGGCAGGGCTTGGTAGGTCATGGTAAAGGGTTCAGGTTTTATTCTAACT
The DNA here is from genome assembly GCF_003031525.2 of Neophocaena asiaeorientalis asiaeorientalis. NCBI lineage: Eukaryota > Metazoa > Chordata > Mammalia > Artiodactyla > Phocoenidae > Neophocaena > Neophocaena asiaeorientalis. Next base: position 10,200,075 of record NW_020172779.1, read on the forward strand.
GTCATCAGAAGCCACTAGGAAGAAGAGAGTGGTATAAATACCTCCTCCATCAAATAACCAACATTGATTATTCTCAGGAGATTTTTATTTTGAACAAGTTACACTTATCAGAGCCCACCAAAATTTCCATAACAAACATGCTCTGTGATTTTGAGCATTTAACTTTATTTCAGTGCCTTGGTATTACCATTTGCAAAATGGGGTATAAAATTCATTAAAGTCTTAAGATTCAGGAGTCAGATAACTTGTTATCATTGAATTTCATCGTGCCCCAAATTCTCATCTATAAAACTTAGAAAATATCTGCCCTGATTATAATGATCAAAGACTCTAGCTGTAAAATATCTTTGCAAATACTAAAGTGTATACACATGTAAGTAAAAGTTACTCTATCAATAAAGCTAAGAAGGAAAGTGGACCAGGTAAAGTGGTTTATCCAAATAATCTCTTAAATTATACTTCTAAAATTGTATTATGTTGAACTTGGAAAAGATATTAGATGCTCCTAAGTCATAAATATATCAACAGAATCTTCATAAAATACTTAAAATTTTTATTTTCATTTTATACCAACAAGACTTCAAAATGGACAAAAGTACTAAAGAGAAGAATTTATGTGAAAACTTCTGAATTCCTATGGGAAAATATACCATAACATTTTAAGATATTGTTATCATTTCATGATTTTCAATATACTCTTCTCTTATTTGAAAATTAAATGCATGAGGACTATAACTTATCTGTCATTAAATGCTGTCAGCCTCTGCGTTACCAGAAAGATATACTTTGTAAAGAGAAGTAAAGAAAGGATCATTCTCCGTCTCTCTTCTCCCTGGGAGAAAGTATTATATTATAGGTTCCCTGGTGTGTCAGGATGGTTTAATTTATGAATATCTCCCAGAGAGTATCCATCATGACTCAATCAGATTGCATGTATATTTCATTCCATCATTCAAAAGTTAGTGACTTATAGATGGTCAATGGGGGTGTAGTATTTTGATTAAAGAAAGTAACTGCTGATGTTGCATCCTCAGAATGTCAGAAGAACTGGAAATAGTTCTTGCTAAATTCTGTAGCAGCAATGGCAGCGTCACTGCATGAAAAATTCAGTTCTCTTAAGGGGAAATCCTTAAGCCATGTAATTTCCACAAGGATGATTAGTTTCAATCAGAAAGTATGGTATAGTGATTTCACTGATGGAAACAAGAAGGTGATTGCAACTCAAAGAAGCAGATTCTCTCCAGGGTTCGAATCATTTCTGAGTAGTGTTGCAGGAAGCAATACTAACACTTTCAGGTCATCAGAAAAATGCATTATTGTTGTCAAGCACTGAAGTACCCCCACAGAGGTATGGGTGAGTTCATCCATCTTCCTGAGAGCTTAATTTACTGCTGGGAAGAATTGACTTATGACTCACACAGGGGGAGTGGAATTCATATGTACTGAGCACCTACTATAATTCTAGCACTATGAAACACACCTTTAGGTGCATTGTCTTATTTAATTCTCAATAAAGTCTAGAAAAGGATGTTAATAGTTTATAGATAAGAAAATGGAGGATAGATAAATGACATAATGCTTTCTAGGTCACAAACACAAGTAGCAGAGCTACATTTGAACATAGATAGGTCTGCTACGAAATTTCATGATGTCTCAACCATATAGTAACACCATTGATAGAGCCCAGAAAGCAAGTTGCCATCTTTCATAGTCTTACACTCAACCCTCTCTCAACCACCACCCTCAAACACACCTACCAGTTTGATATAGGTGTTGGCTATAATATACTTGACTGGAAATCTGGGCTTGATCAGAGTCCCATATTCTTCCCCAGAAATTTCAAGTTCTTGAACAGAGAAAAGTTTGATGAATTATCCATTCAGCTGTCCATCTACTGCCAAATTCCTATTGGGGAAAATAAATGTTCAAAATTATTTTTCTCCTATTCTATGACAAGAAAAAAAGGAGAGAAGTGAAAATCAATTGACAAGATCAGGGAAGGCAGAAGCATCAGAAAAACTTTGAAGAATGGATCAGGCTTCAATACATAAAGATGGCATAAGAAATGACATTCACAGAGTAGAGAATAACATGAAGAAAGGCTAAGAGGGAGGCAAGTCAGGAGAAAAAAGTTAAGGAAGACTTAAAGATGTCTCAACTCCCAGAGTTACAGAAAATGCTGTGATATTAACTAAAATTAAGAAAGCTAAAGACTGGTTTGAAGGAGACGACAAGAAAAGTTTTGGACATATTAGCTATGTCATTTGAGTCATTCTTCCAATTTTTCAGGCTAAAAACTTGGTAGCCATCCTTGACTCCTCTTCTTCTTTCACTGTGTTGCAATCTGTCAGCTAATTTTGTTGGTTCTACCTTCAAAGTGTATGTTGAATTGAACCCTCTTTTCACCACATCTATGCTAACTATGGCCTTAGCCACCAGCCTCTTTTACCTGGATTATTATAGTAGCCTTTTTAAATGGACTAAATGCTTCAATGAAAAGATGTAGAGTGGCTGAATTGATAGAGAAACAAGACCCATATAAATGCTGCCTACAAAAGACTCACGTCAGATCTAAAGACATACACAGAATGAAAGTGAGGAGATGGAAAAAAGGTAATGAAAATGGAAATGAAATGAAATGCAAATGAGAAGAAAGCTGGGGTAGTAATACTTATACCAGACAAAATACACTTTAAAACAAACACTGTAACAAAAAACAAAGAAGATCATTACATAATGATCAAGGAATCAATCTAAGAATAACAATTATAAATATATATGTATATATATAAAACACAAATATTAACAGACAAAAAGGGAGAAATTGACAGTAAGACACTAACAGTGTCATATATGACAAACCCACAGCTAACATCATATTTAATAGTGAAAAGCTGAAAGTATTTAATCTAAGATCAGGAGCAAGACAAGGATGCCCACTCTTGCCACTTTTATTCAACATAGTATTGGAAGTTCTAACCACAGCAATCAGACAAGAAAAGAAATAAAAGGAAAGAAAGAAGTAAAACTGTCACTTGTAAAACTGCTGATGACAAACTGCAGATGACATGGTACTATACATAGAAAATCCTCAAGACACCACCAAAACATCATTAGAGTTAATCAATTAATTCTGTAAAGTTGTAGGATACAAAATTAATATTCAGAAATCTGTTGCATTTCTATACACTAACAACAAACTATCAGAAAGAGAAATGAAGAAAACAATCCTGTTTGCAATCGCATTAAAAAGAAGAAAATAACTAGGAATAAATCTAAGGAGGTAAAAGACCTTTACCCAAAAAAATTATAAGACATTGATAAAAGAAATCGAATATGACACAAACAGATGGAAAGACATATCATGCTCATGGATGGGAAGAATTGATATTGTTAAAATGACCATACTACAGATTCAATTTACAGATTCTAAGCCATCCCAATCAAAATACTTATGGCATTTTTCACAGAACTAAAGCAAATAATTCTAAAATTTGTAATGAAACACAAAAGACCCCAAAGAGCCAAAACAATCTTGAGAAAGATGAACAAAGCTGGAGGTATCATGCTCCCTGATTTCAAACTACCGCAAAGCTACAGTAATCAAAACAGTATTGTACTGATACAAAAACAGGCACATACATCAATGGAACAGAATAGAGAGCCCACAAATGAACCCATGCTTATATGGGCAATTAATTTATGACATAAAAGGCCAGAATATACAATGGGGAAAGACAGCCTCTTCAATAAATGGTGTTGGGAAAACTGGACAGCTACATGCAAAAGAATCAAACTGGGCTACTCTCTCACACCACACACACACACAAATTTTAAGTGGATTAAAGACTTAAATGTAAGACATGAAATCATAAAACTTCTAGAAGAAAACATAGGCAGTACACTCCTTGACACCAATCTTAGTATGGATATGTCCCCTCAGGCAAGGAAAACAAGCAAAAATTAAAAAATGGAACTACATCAAATGAAAAGGCTTTTGTACAGTGCACAGAACTGCCGATAAAATGATAAAAAAGTTCACCTACTGAATTGGAGAAGTTATTTGCACATGGTATATTTGATAAAGAGTATATCCAAAATATAAAAAGAACTCATACAACTTAACATCAAAAAAAAAAAAATTAACAATGGGCAGAGGATCTGAATAGATATTTTTCCAAAGAAGATATACAAAGGCCAACAGGTACATTAAAAGATGCTTAACATCACTAATCATCAGGGAAATGCAGATCAAAACCACAGTGTCCTATCACCTTACACCTGTTAGAATGGCTATTGTCAAAAAGACAAAAAATAACAAGGGTCAGTAAAGATGTGTAGAAAAGGGGACCCTCATATACTGTTGGAAGTGTAAATTGGTGCAGCCACTCTGAAAAACGGTATTGGGATTCCTCAAAAAATTAAAAAGAAAACTACCATACAATTCAGCAATTCCACACCTGGGTATTTATCTGAAATAAACAAAACACTAATTCGAAAAGATACATGCACCCCTGTGTTCACTGCAGCATTGTTTACAGTAACCAAGACATGGAAGCAACCTAAGTACCCATCAATAGGTGAGTGGATAAAGGTGATATATATATATATATATATATATATATATATATATAATTGTGACAACATGGATGGACCTAGAAGGATTATGCTAAGTGAAATAAGTCAGACAGAGAAAGACAAATACTGTATGGTTTCATTTATATGTGGAATCTAAAATAGAAAACAAACGAACAAACACAACAAAACAGAAACAGAGTAATAGATTCAGATAACCAACAGGTGGTTGCCAAAGAGGAGGGGCTTGGGCAGAGGAGAGAAATAGGTGAGGGAGACTAAGAGGTACAAACTTCCAGTTGCAACATAAATGAATCACGGGTATAAAATGTACAGTGTGGGGAATATAGTCAATAATTATGTAATACCTTTTTATGGTGACAGATGGTATCTACACTTATCTTGGTGATCACTTTGAAATGTATAGAAATATTGAATCAATATGTTGTGTAATGGGAACAAACATAGTGTTGTATAGGTCAATTATACTTCAAAAACAAACAAAGGAACTCATAGGAAAAGAGATCAGATTTGTGGTTAGCAGAGGTGGGGGCTGGGGGGAGGGGGACTTGAATGATGGCAGTCAAAATGTACAAACTTCCAGTTATAAGATTAAATATGTAGTAGATATGTAATGTACAATATGATAAGTAAAATTAACACTGCTCTACGTTATGTATGAAAATTGTTGAGAGTGAATCCTAAGAATTCTCTTCACAAGGAAAAAAATATTTTTTTCTATTTCTTTAATTCTGTTTCTATATGAGGTGACAGGATGTTCACTAACCTTACTGTGGTAATCATTTCACGATGTATGCAAATCAAATCATTATGTTGTACATCTTAAACTTATATAGTACTCTATGTCAATTATATCTTAATAAAACTGGCAGAAAAAATATAATGTTGGTTGGTTGTGGGGTTTTGTGGTGGTTTATAGCATTTTTTAATTTAAATTTTTTTTATTTTTTTAAAACCATGAGTCAGTATCGGATTTTCCAAATTGGCATGTAATAAGAAAAATCAGATATATTTCATCGGGGTATAATGCCCCTCTTTTCTGATGCCTTCTGAGGAAGTTCTTCAATCTGATTTCCAGCTCATTATTTCATTCTTCAGCTATTTATTCCACGTATTGTGTTTTCTATATCAAATTTACTATTTTCATACCTAATATTTCCATATTGTTCTTTTTTATAACCTGAAGTAATGGTTTTATAGCATCCCTTAACCCCTTTATATTTATTTGACTTCAATAAAATTACTGAGGCTTCTGTTTCAATAACTCTTTCATTGTATAATTTCTTGTGTGTGCGTGTGCGCACGCACACGTGCACACACGCACTTTATAGAGGTTATTTGATCAAGCATCTGATTATTTTGGCCTGTGAGCTCATGTTCCCCAGGAGGAATCAGGTAGCTACTTTATCTTGTAAAGCGTATTGGGGAAGACCCAAAAGCTAGGTTCTGGTCTACATCCTCCTATCTGAATATAAGAAGTGGAAGGAGGGCCCCCAGTGAGTCCCAGATCTTGCAGAGTTTACCCTCCCATTTGCTGCCACTCTAAAACTTATCTCTTCTGAATGCACACATAAAGTTTTAGAAATAAGCAGCACTGAATGAGGCAATCTCCAACATTCCAATCCACCAATCCTAAGAGTTTGAAGAGGGAGGAGGTGAACAAGACATTACTGAAGGTGACTAGTCAATTCCCATCTATGTTCATCACCCCATCAGGGCCATGCTCTGCCCTAACATCACCCCCACTGATTTTTGTGGCCTGGAATGCTGCTCCCAATATGTGGAGAAGGAGGAATTAACTATTGCCTCTGAGACAACTTGGGGAGAAAGAAGATAAAAAATTTCGTCTAGGGACTTCCCTGGCAGTCCAGTGGTTAAGCTTGGAGCTCCCAAAGCAGGCGGCATGGGTTCAGTCTCTGGTCGGGGAACTAAGATCCCGCATGCTGAGCAGCACAGCCAAAAAATAAATAAATAAAGAGTGGGAGAGAAAAAAATAAATGTTGTATTCTTTAAAAGAAAAAAAAAAAAGAATTTCTTCTAACCCTTACTCCACCTTCCAGTGAGACCACTTCCACCCCTGCTGTTGTACCCAGAAAGCCTTCAGTCTCCCAGGAATTTATGTAAGGCAATTATTCCTTTTTTTTTTTTTTCTTCTAATCCATGCTTCTATATTGCTTCTATATTTACTCCAGAGTTGATTTGAAAGGAGGAAGCCATGCTGATTTTCCACCTTCAGCATGCTCAAACAACACTTAAGCTGCCATCTTTGTCAGTGGAATTCTCTGTGGTCAAGCATGTAATAGAACCATCTCAAAAATTAAAAATTGTATTTATGACTTCATGCCTAGAACATAGGATTGTCTTTAACAGCTGAGGAACAATGGTCTTTAGTGATATGTAGCACTGTCCAATACTCATTTGGAGAAAAAAATTTACTCTGGCCCACCCTGGTCGTGTCAGGCCAGCTGCCACCATCACCAATGAGAAGAGGATTCTAAATAAGTGTGGAGTTGGGTTTGCTTCATTTTGTTATTTTTCCCTTTGGAATTTCCACTACATATTTGTCAGAGGTCATAGCGTTATGTTCTTCATTTGAATAATCTCTCAGCCTTGACTATATCTGTCCATAATATTAGACAGTATGTCCAATTTAAATGCACATTCCTACAATTTCACCAGAAAACTGACCCCTGGGACCACTTTGGGCAAGCATTGTGCATCTGGCATCCTCTGCTGTGCTTACTCTATCTCTCCAAAAGCTATTTGAAAGTCATTTCTTTATGTAAATGCAGAATTCCTATTACCTTCTTTCTTTGTTCTCGTGATGGCAAATTAAAAGAAGCAAAGGACTGCCTTTTTGGAGTCTCTACTCCTATTTTACTATTGGCTTGCTCATAATATTATAATATTTATTTAATATATATTACATACAATTTTGCAATTACATATAATATTTGTAATTAAATAAACTACATATTATATATATTATATAATATATAACAGCATATATTATATATTATGAAATATATATTGTTATATAAATATTATATAAATACATATTTATTGCAATTATGTAACATATATTCTTATTATATATTATAATAAATGAGATAGTCCTCACTAGAAGAATCCATAGTATCTGAAAATTATATTTCAGAGCCATCTAAAAAATATTAAGAGGCATTTTAAGATGCCTTGTGGCTTCTAAGTAGGACATTTGATAACACCATCCAAATACCAGAAGTCTAATAACTCATTATGATAGCAAACTACTTGGCAGAGACAAACTGGGCTTACATAAAAGCAGGAGTAAAGTTGCTTAGATAATAAATACCAACTCTTTAATCTCAATTCCAAACCACATCAAAATTTCTAATTCTGACTTTATTTGTGCAACATTTTTTAAGCTTTTATTTAAAAAAAAGATGTTGGCCACCTCCTCAAATACTTTTGCTAAAATATTGTTAACTGGAAAAGAGCATTATTTATTATAGCTCCTTCCTTTTCAAACCCAGTAACCACAATTTTATTTTCAAGGAAGAGAAACTTTATTTTTTCTAAGTAGATCCAGGTCCCCACTGAAAATGCTAATGCCTAGGGGCCCAAGTGACTGAACCCAAAGGAATCTTTGGCACCTCAGCACATAGCCTCAAGGCATCCAGGTTAATAAGCCATGTTTAAGGTTAATGCCTGTTCTTACACGGTCATCAGTCCTCATTAAAAAGAGCTGCCACGATGGGATTTGACACACCTGTCAATCAGTTCTACTCTAGAGACCAACAACCGGCAAGAACAAAAGCTAACACCAGAGGGAAAGTAAAGGTCAAACACTTTTGACAGTTTGATGTACATGAATCAGAATTTTATACTAGCCAAACTAAGTTGCTGCTACTTTTTCTGGCCATTCCTGTGCATATATCAGATTGCAGTGTACTTATTCATGTTTTATTGCATACTAGAATGAATTTTCGATTACTAATAGTTTATATCATTACTCGTGTGGGGTGTTTATAGTTAGTAATACTATTAAATAATTAGTGCATGAATTTTCATATGTCCAAATATGTCCACTTGCAATATCACAGGATCAGCATAATGACTACTTGCAACATGGATCCACTTCCAAGTGGATCTGCTCCCATTTCCAAATCAACTCTGACTCACTCAATCAACATTTAGTGAGAGCCTACTACACACTCAACACTACACCAGGCTCTTAGGATACAAGACTGATTTCCCCTCTCAAGGAGGTTAAATGAGTGAAAAGTGTAGATTCTTACAAAATATTCTTCAATTTATATTACTACTCTAATACATACATAGTACTCAGAATTAAGTTCATGCTATAGGAAAAAGAATTGTAAAATGCTTTGAAATAAACATATCTGGGTGTCTTCGGCAGAAAGCTAAGCATAGTCTAATCACATTTTTCTAGATTATTTAATTCTGTGGACTCTCTGAGCCTTTCATTGTCTTCGAGCCATTTTACAACTCTCTAATTGGTAGATAACTGATAGCAAGTAAATGATTCTTTTCCACAGACAGGAAAGAGAATCTTGTCTAAAGTAAATACAATTGATTCTCCTACCCTTCCCTCATTTGCTGTTCCTTCAACCTCATCCCTCACACCTCCAGTTCCTGACATAAGCCAGCTTTGCATATATTTGTAAATTAATTTCAGCATTATTTACAGCTCATATGTGAGGTTTTTTGAATTCTTCTTTTGAACCGATTATAATCACCTTATCCTTACCACATGATGAGTTCAATAAAATCTTTGACGTATGTCCATTTGTATGAGAGTCATGATTACATTTGTTTTTGAAAAAATACCCTTTATCAGCTTTCAAGGTATTTTAAAGTAGGCAACAAACTGTCAAACCAGCCTCAACGTCAATATCTCCTCATTCCCAAATACCCTCTGCCTTACTCCATTCAGGCTGCTACAGTAAAACACCACAGACTGAGTGGTTTATAAACAGCAGAAATTTATTAGTCACAGTTCTGAAGTTCAAGACCAGCATGTTCAAATTCTGGTGAAGGCCCACTTTCAGGTTCATAAATGGGGTCTTCTTGTTGTGTCCTCACATGGTGGAAAGCATAAGGGAGCTCTGTGGAGACTCTTTTATCAGAGCATTAATCCTATTCATGAGACCTTCACCTTATAACCTAATCACCTCCTAAAAGTCCCACCTCCTAATACCACCAGATTGGACATTAGAATTTCAACATACAAATTTGGGGGGAACACAAACATTCAAACCATAGCATCCTCCATCCACCACACATACCTCCAATCCCTCTGAATTAATATATATTCACTGAGCACATCCGCACTTAGTCTCTCATTGTTGTCGTTTATTCTGTTCGTGTTGTATGCTATAAAACTTTTCCACTTTTTCATACGTTCATTTTTTACTCATTTATTACAATTCATTTTAAAAATCACTTCTGTAAACGTCTCCCTAATTGCCCTAAGTCAAACTAAGTTTTCCTCTGTGCTCCCCCAGCACCTTGTCAATACCACTAGCATAGCACTCATCACACTGTATTATAATTATTGCATGTGTGTCTGTCTCCTTTCTTAAACATAAACATAAACTCCTGGAGGGCATGTCTTATTCATTTTCACATCCACATCACTTAGTTAGAACCTGGTGCATAGTCAATACTCATCACATGTTTAAGGAGTAAATGAAGAATTAAATGATTGAATGAGTGATCACTTACAATCTCATCATCATCATCATGCTCTTAATCCTCTGTATACGCATTTCCATTAATTAGTGCATTGTGATAGATCCTCTCTACATGAGAAGCTGAACGTTGATTAATGCAAAAATATTTATTTATGAACATCAGCATGCACATTGGTAGTCAACACCAAAGAACATACCAACATTATGATCAAGGAAAAAAATAAACACAAAATTCCAAACTCATAAATATCCTTTGGTCTCAAAGTTAATTGGTAAATTGGTTGATTAGAATCTCAGGCATAGTTTCCCACAGTAACAATATAACGCCAAGTGTTTAGTTCCCCAATCTAGCCTACTAAAACCTCTTGATCCTATGAAATATTTGAGAATATATCTATATGCAATAAAGTAATAGAAAAAATATCACAGACTTAAGAGACCCCAGCATAGTGTCTTGACACGCAGCATACCTTTGCTAACATAGCTGGCTCTTGAACAACTCGGCGGCTTAGGGGCACCAACCCTCCATGCAGTTGAAATCCATGTATAGTCCGCCCTCCACATCCACAGTTCCTCCATATCTGAGATTCATCTGTATCCATGGTTCTTTGTGGTTCTGCATCCAGATTCAAGCAACTGTGGATTGTGTGCTACTGTAGTATTTACTATTGAAGAAAATCTGTGTACAAGTGGACCCACACAGATCAAACTCGTGTTGTTTAAGGGTCAGCAGGGATTAGAATCGAAAGAAAATAATTTAATTTACTAAAATATCACTTTTCGATTATTTTGAATATAGGTGTTTGAGGAAGAAATTGGCTTTATAGAGTAGAAAGATAGATTAGATAAATAACAGAATATTTCTGGACACTTTGACCTATGTTTGGTTGGAGAAAACTGATACTTCACTACTTCTAATTTCATTTAAAAATTCATGACTTTTCTTTTCCTTAACTGGGGTGTTATAATAACTTTCATTTGCTTTTTTTAAAAGGTTCTATGGCTTTAAATGTTGTTTGTGTTAAGAGAAAGTTGGTTGTTCTTTATTTTGTTGTTATTGTCATGTTGTTGTTGTTGATGGTGGTTTCCCAGAAGAGAAAAAGAAAGAGAGCAGAAAAAAGAAAGCAAAAGTAAGAGAGAAGAAGGACAGAGGGTTAATAACACAGAAAGAAGGAGAAGAAGAAAAGGTTCTGAGAAAGGGAAGAAGAGGCAGTCCTATGCTGGTAAACTGGCTGAGACAAAGGGAAGCCTTGATTTGTATGGTTTGAAATTTCCACAGTGTAAATATTCTCGTCATGCCTGATTTCAGGTTACCAGGATGACATCCTGAACACAGAGATGGAAAAAGAAGTGTCCAGTTGGTGTCCTCCGTCTACCACACGTGTGCTTTTGCTAGTTAATGGAGACTTACAGGCCAGCTTCAGAACACCACTGGGAAAGAGAGTGAGGAGAGAGAGAGAAAAAAGAGGAAGACAGACATAGCATTAAGAGGAATTTAAGAATGAGTTGAGGGGAAAGATTGATGTTAAGAATGACATGTCTGGTGACAATCAGGTTAGTAGAGGAATAAGCCAGGTGTGAGAAAAGTCCCCTCTCCTGGAATCCAGAAAAAAGAAATCCCTATATGTGATCTGGTAGCATAATTTTTCCAGGAGACTCTAGTTATTTCCTCCCACCCCCATGTAGATATTCCCCCAAGAAACCTTCCCAGAGAGAGAGAGATGATTCCTTTAAAACCAGTCCTTTTCATATTTTAATGTCCATAAAAATCCCCTGAGAATCTTGTTAAAACAAAGATTCTGGTTCAGTAAGTCTGGGATAGGCTGGAGATCCTGCATTTGAAAAGCTCCCAGGTGATGCTGGTGTTGCAGGAATATAAACCACAATTTGAGTTTCAAGCTCTAGTCTAGCCTCTTGACCATGTGTTTTTTTTAAGTGAGAGATGTAAATCTGCTTATGTTTCATGCGAAAACCTTGATCTTCATGAAGTGCCACATCCTGTTCCCTAAAAGTAATGACTTCATCATCATAGATCCTGATTAGACACAGATGATAACAATAGTAATCATCTTCATTTCTAAGTGCCATTAGCTAACTTCCTATCAATAGCTAATAAATGTTCTCTTTCTCACACATTATCATAAATACAGTTCTTTATAACAAAGAAACCCTCTTTCCTTTTATCTCATCTGACAACTGGGCCATTTAACAAGTTCAGCCTATAGTTGTACTTTCTGTCCCTTCCACTATGGTTCAAATGTTTGTGTCCCAAATTCACATGTTAAAATATTAACCCTCAAAGATGATTATCAGCAGGTGCTGCCTCTGAGTGATGCTTAAGTCATGAAGATGGAGCCCTCATAAATAAGACGAATGCCTTATAAAAAAAGACCTCCCACACCAGAACCCCCTAGCCCCCTCACTGTGTGAGGACACAGAGAGAAAGCACCATCTTCGAACCTGGAAGAGGGCCTTCCCCAGATCCCAGCCATGCTGGCAATGTGAACTTGGATCTTCTCAGCCTCCAGAACTGTAAGAAATAAATTTCTGTTGCTTGTAAGCCACGCAGTCTGTGTCATTTTGTTATAGCAGGCTGAACAGACTAAGACACTTCCATTTACCATTCTCCCCCAAGGATAACCATAGCTTTAACATCAAACTCCTGCCTTTAGAGTTTAGGAAGGGGATAGGGAAATCCAGCAAAATCGTTTTTCCTTTACAGGGCTTCCTTAGGCTAATACCTAACTTCCTCTCCATGTTGTCACTGTCAATCCATTTTAAAACTACCTTCCCCATTTACAATAGTCTCATATTTCTCAACTGTGAAAAAAGGTTGCTTATTGGAAGCAAACTGCACTATAATCAGTAAAAATCAAGCCAGGGAGACAGAGAGCAAAAATGCCCTGAGGGAAGTAGGAAAAATGAAGTAGAGAAGAAATGCTGGTTTTGCCAATGTCTTGCCTTGTCCACTAAGGTGACATCATCATCCATAGGCTGAGAGAAATGATCTCGGGTCCACAATGAGGAACACAAGCTTTAAATGATACATTAAACAAGATGGAATTAATTGATATTTATAGGACATTCCATCCCAAAACAATAGAATACACATTTTTCTCAAGTGCTCATGGAACGTTCTCCAGGATAGATCACATCTTGGGTCACAAATCAAGCCTTGGTAAATTTAAGAAAATTGAAACTGTATCAAGTATCTTTTCCGACCATAACACTATGAGACTAGATATCAATTACAGGAAAAGATCTTTAAAAAATACAAACACATGGAGGCTAAACAATCCACTACTAAATAACCAAGAGATCACTGAAGAAATGTGTGGCTGATTCATTTTGTTGTGGAGCAGGGGCTGACACACCATTGTGGAGCGATTGTGCTCCTGTGAAGATATAAAAAAGAAAAACAAAAAGCTTTCAGGCTGTGATTTATTTTCCCCTGCTGTTATACTATTTAGATAGGCTGGTATTCCAATCGTTGCAGGACCAGAAAGAGGAGTAACTGTAGGATTTTTCATTTACCTCCCACTATTAGATGAATAAGGAAGCAATACATCCACAGATCCATTCTTGAAACCTGGAGTCCATACATGTCTCTTCACTGGTGGTCTGGTGAGCCCCTGTATAGGAGAATGTTCTGTACTTCTATTAGAACAGCCCATTCCCCTCAACTTTTAGATAATGATATTTTACTAGGAACACAGATGGGAGCCTCTGGAGAAGGGAGGTTCGTTATCACACCCTAAGACCCCCGTATCAGATTCACCTTGCTTCTAAAAGTGTCAAATCTATTTCTTTTAAATATCTGGATTTCTCTTCATTTTAATGGTAGAAATGAAATGGTATTATTTTATACCTTTTTCAATTTTTCCAGGCTTTAATAAAACATTTAAGGCCAATCCAAGAAAATTAATTATGTTAAAAATAAAATTCAATCAATATTCCAGACAGTAGTTTTAGATAATGATCTAATCCTAGCTCATATATTCTGTATTTCTTTACTAAAATTATCTTTTATAAATTGAAGTATAATTTACAGTGTTGTGTTTGTTTCAAGCATACAGCAAACTAATTCAGTTATACATATATATTATATATATATATTCTTTTTCAGATTCTTTTCCATTATAGGTTATTACAAGATATTGAGTATAGTTCCCTGTGCTATACAGTAGGCCCTTTTTGTTTACCTATTTTATATACAGTAGTGTGTATATGTGAATCCCAAACTCCTAATTTAACTCCAGCCCCCATCCCCTTTGGTAACCATGAGTTTGTTTTCTATGACTGTGAGTCAATTACTGTTTTGTAAATAAGTTCATTTGTATCAATTTTTTAGATTCCACATATAAGTAATATCATATGAAAAAGAAATAGTACATGGGGAACCATGCGTTTAAAATAATGCTATCCTGTTGAGTTATTGATCTGCACTGCACATATTTCCTGGTCATAGGCAGCTTCCACACAGAAACATCTGGATGCAAATTGGAGAAATCGATTACTCAGATCCAAGTGGGTATATCTATTTCCTGGTAGCTGGGTAATTGACTTGTAGCTGGCCTCCTACAGATATAGCCCAAAGTTATTTTGACAAAGACAGAATAAAGTGATAGTTTTTTTAATGCTGCTAAGAAAAAGATCTTTGCAGCCGTGCTTAACATTATTCAGGTAGCCACCATGACAACAAAATTATAATTGTTATTTGGTCACATGGAGATGTTACATGAGCCCTCAGATTAATAAAACAATGGAAAAATATATCAAGATATTGTCATAATATCACCCGATATTTCGCCTCTGGTAAATTTCCTGAGGAATTCACCTGCCCATGTGTAAAACAGCTATGGAAAGGTGGTAATTTTCCAGGAATAAGGGGAAGCCAAGTATAGGTTTAGAGTTTGGAAAATACTAAAGTAAATTTTAAAACAGTTTTGAAAAATCATCGTTAGTATAAAAATCCAATGTTAGAACTGTTACTCTGTTACTTAGTCTTTGAAACAAGAATATAAATATTTTAAGTGTAAAATAGGTCAATTTGGATATTTCTTTCCTTTTAATAGACTTTTGTTCATTTCATCTGATCCTTAGCTTCTCTAGATCCCTGGAAGGCATGAAGGAGTCTTCTCCATGCAGTTAATGAGGAAAAAAGGAAGACTTGGGGGAGGGGAGAATCAAGAGGGAGAGCAGGATGGAAGAATGAGAAGAGACACACCTCTCCCTACACTCAGAAGACACTGTTGCACAGCACCATTCCATCCTGTCAGATAGCTTCCCACATAAAAGCCATCTATAAAGGGAAGGAGGTGGCAAAGCAAGTCATTGATAGCGCGCAGTGAAGTTCATCTCTGGCTTTATTAGGAAGAGAAGTGGAAAGAAGCTTAAGGCTCTCAGCAATTTCAGGTGTGCTGCATTGCCCAGATGATGGAGAGACCTTGCTTACTCTGTCTGAGCACATCCTGGTTCCAAAATCTGCAATGACTCCCTAGCACTTCTGAAACTGCAATGTGATTTGAATTACCTGGGAATCTTGTTACAATGCAGATCCTGTTTCGGTGGGTCTGGATTCTGCATTCCTTACAAACATTTGGTTGATGCCTGCTGTTGGTCCATGGTCCATGCCTCAAGTTCCATCATGCCTTGCCTCATCTCCCTTTCCTCTGGCCTTCACCCACACTGCAGCCAGGCTAAACAACTTGCTCTTTCCTAAACAGATGTTCTACCCTCCTGCTCCTATGCCTCTTCTTCTTCTGACTCCCTCCCTAAAAGTTCTCCATGTCCGCCATACATATGCCTCCAGGAGTAAAATTTAAAAAATGTTTTCTATTCTGCCATGCTGCTAAATCTGTTTCAAGGCTAGGTGTGCAACTCCTTGTCCCCCTAATTTTGCAGGCTGCTGGAACACTTAACTCTATCTCCCCATCACACTTTCTTTCATTTGAATATATACTGAGGTGTACTAAACGTCCATGCTGAGGGTGAGAATTCTGAGATGAACAGACCTCTTGCCCTCCTGACAAGCTGGTGATGGGACTATTTGGAGACAGCAGGGGTGCAGCACACTAAATCAATACAATATGGCGGTGCTCTTAGACAGTAAAGCATTAACTGCTCTAGAAGTGAAGAACTGAGTTTTAAAGGGGGATATTACAAGGCCAAAAAGGGAATAACTACTCTCCAGGCAGGAAGAAAAAACCCCAAAGCAACAGCACATAAAGGAAAGAAGAAATGGAGAGGGCAGACAGCAGAAGCAAGAAGAACTACAACTCTGCAGCCTGTGGAAGGAAAACAACATCCACAGAAAGATAGACAAAATGAAAAGGCAGCGAACTATGTACCAGAAGAAGAAACAAGATAAAACCCCAGAAAAACAACTAAATGAAGTGGAGACAGGCAACCTTCCAGAAAAAGAATTCAGAATAATGATAGTGAAGACGATCGAGGACCTTGGAAAAAGAATGGAGGCAAAGATCGAGAAGATGCAAGAAATGTTTAACAAAGACCTAGAAGAATTAAAGAACAAACAAACAGAAATGAACAATACAATAACTGAAATGAAAAATACACTAGAAGGAATCAATAGCAGAATAACTGAGGAAGAAGGACGGAAAAGTGACCTGGAAGACAGAATGGTAGAATTCACAGCTGCAGAACAGAATAAAGAAAAAAGAATGAAAAGAAATGAAGACAGCCAAGAGACCTCTGGGACAACATTAAACACAACATTTGCATTATAGGGGTCCAGAAGGAGAAGAGAGAGAAAGGACCCGAGAAAATATTTGAAGAGATTATAGTCGAAAACTTCCCTAACATGGAAAAGGAAATAGCCACCCAAGTCTAGGAAGCACAGAGAGCCCCAGGCAGGATAAATCCAAGGAGAAACAGGCCAAGACACATAGTAATCAAGTGGACAAAAATTAAAGACAAAGAAAAATTATTGAAAGCAAAAAGGGAAAAACAACAAATAACATACAAGGGAACTCCCATAATGTTAACAGCTGATTTCTCAGCAGAAACTCTACAAGCCAGAAGCGAGAGGCACGATACATTTAAAGTAATGAAAGGGAAGAACCTACAACCAATATTACTCTACCCGGCAAGGATCTCATTCAGATTCGACAGAGAAATCAAAAGCTTTACAGACAAGCAAAAGCTAAGAGATTTCAGCACCACCAAACCAGGTCTACAACAAATGCTAAAGGAACTTCTCTAAATGGGAAACACAAGAGAAGAAAAGGACCTACAAAAACAAACCCATAACAATTAAGAAAATGGTAATAGGAACATACATATTGATAATTACCTTAAACGTGAATGGATTAAATGCTACAAGCAAAAGACACAGGCTCGCTGCATGGATACAGAAACAAAACCCATATATATGCTGTCTACAAAATACCCATTTCAGACCTAGGGACACATACAGACTGAAAGTGAGGGGATGGAAAAAGATATTCCATGCAAATGGAAATCCAGAGAAAGCTGGAGTAGCAATACTCATATCAGATAAAATAGACTTTAAAATAAAGAAGGTTACAAGACACAAAGAGGACACTACATAATGATCAAGGGATCAATCCAGGGAGAAGATATAACAATTATAAATATATATGCACCCAACATAGGAGCACCTCAATACATAAGGCAACTGCCAACATCTATAAAACAGGAAATCGACAGTAACATAATACTAGTGGGGGACTTTAACAACTCACTTACACCAATGGACAGATCATCCAAAATGAAAAGATACAGGAAATGCAAGCTTTAAATGACACAAGAGACCAGATAGATTTAATTGATATTTATAGGATATTCCATCCAAAAACAGATTACACTTTCTTCTCAAGTGCACGGAACATTCTCCAGGATAGATCACATCTTGGACCACAAATCAAGCCTCAGTAAATTTTAGAGAATTGAAATCATATCAAGCATCTTTTCTGACCATACTGCTATGAGATGAGAAATCAATTACATGGAAAAAACCGTAAAAACCACAAACACGTGGAGGCTGAACAATACCTTACTAAATAACCAAGAAATCACTGAAGAAATCAAAAAGGAAATAAAAAGTACCTAGAGACAAATGACAATGAAAACACGATGATCCAACACCTATGGGATGCAGCAAAAGCAGTTCTAAGAGGGAAGTGTATAGCAATACAAGCCTACCTCAAGAAACAAGAAAAAAATCTCAAATAAACCGTCTAAACTTACACCTAAAGAAATTAGAGAAAGAAGAACAAACAAAACCCAGAGTTAGTAGAAGGAAAGGAATCATAAAGATCAGAGCAGAAATAAATGAAATAGAAACAAAGAAAACATTAGGAAAGATCAGTAAAAGTAAAAGCTGGTTCTTTGAGAAGATAAATAAAATTGATAAACCATTAGCCAGACACATCAAGAAAAGGAGGGAGAGGACTCAAATCAATAAAATTAGAAATAAAAAAGGAAAATTTACAACGGACACCATAGAAATAGAAAGCGTCATAAAAGACTACTACAAGCAACTCTATGCCAATAAAATGGACAACGTGGAAGAAACGGACAAATTCTTAGAGAGGTATAACCTTCCAAGACTGAACCAGGAAGAAATAGAAAATATGAACAGACCAATCACAAGTAATGAAATTGAAACTGTGATTAAAAATCTTCCAACAAACAAAAGTCCAGGACCAGATGGCTTCACAGGTGAATTCTATCAAACATTTAGAGAAGAGCTAACATCCATCCTTCTCAAACTCTCCCAAAATACTGCAGAGGAAGGAACACTCCCAAACTCATTCCATGAGGCCACCATCACCCTGATACCAAAACCAGACAAAGATACTACAAAAAAAGAAAATTACAGACCAATATCACTGATGAATATAGATGCAAAAATCCTCAACAAAATACTAGCAAACAGAATCCAACAACACATTAAAAGGATCATACAACATGATCAAGTGGTATTAACCCCAGGGATGCAAGTCTTCTTCAATATACGCAAATCCATCAATTTGATACACCATATTAACAAATTGAAGGATAAAAACGATATGATCATCCCAATAGATGCAGAAAAAGCTTTTGACAAAATTCAACACCCATTTATGTAAAAAATTCTCCAGAAAGTGGGTATAGAGGGAACCTACTTCAACATAATAAAAGCCATATATGACAAAACCACAGCCTACATCGTTTTCACCACTATTATTCAACATAGTTTTGTAAGTCCTAGCCATGGCAATCAGAGAAGAAAAAGAAATAAAAGGAATACAAATTGGAAAAGAAGTAAAACTGTCACTGTTCACAGGTGGCACGATATTATACATAGAGAGTCCTACAGATGCCACCAGAAATCTACTAGAGCTAATCAATGAATTTGATAAATTTGCAGGATATAAAATTAATGCACAGAAATCTCTTTCATTTCTATATGCTAACAACGAAAGACTGGAAAGAGAAATTAAGGAAACAATCCCTTTCACCATTGCAACAAAAAGAATAAAATATCTAGGAATAAACCTACCTAAGGAGGTAAAAGACCTGTATGCAGAAAAGTATGACACTTATGAATCAAAGATGACACAAACACATGGAGAGATACACCATGTTCTTGGATTGGAAGAATCAATATTGTGAAAATGACTATACTACCCAAAGTAATGTACAGATTCAGTGCAATCCATATCAAATTGCCATTGGCATTTTTTTCAGAACTTGAACAAAAAATATTAAAATTTGTATGGAGACATAATGACCTTGAACAGCCAAAGCAGTCCTGAGGGAAAAAAACGGAGCTGGAGGAATCAGACTCCTTGACTTCAGACTATACTAGGAAAGATCACAGTAGGATTTATTTTGATCCTCCTCCTTGAGTAATGGAAATAAAAACAAATGGGACCTAATGAAACTTCAAAGCTTTTGCACGGCAAAGGAAACCATAAACAAGACGAAAAGACAACGCCCACAATGGGAGAAAATATTTGCAAACGAATCAACGGACAAAGGATTAATCTCCAAACTATATAAACAGCTCATGCAGCTCAATATTAAAGAAACAAACAACCCAATCCAAAAATGGGCAGAAGACCTAAATAGACATTTCTCCAAAGAATACATACAGATGGCCAAGAAGCACATGAACAGCTGCTCAACATCACTAATTATTAGAGAAATGCAAATCAAAACTACAATGAGGTATCACCTCACACCAGTCAGAATGGGCATCATCAGAAAATCTACAAACAACAAATGCTGGAGAGGGTGTGGAGAAAAGGGAACCCTCTTGCACTGTTGGTGGGAATGTAAATTGATACAGCCACTATGGAGAACAGTATGGAGGTTCCTCAAAAAACTAAAAATAGAACTACCATATGACCCAGCAATCCCACTACTGGGTATATACCCAGACAAAACCATAATTCAAAAAGACACATGCAGTGCACTGTTCATTGCAGCACTATTTACAATAGCCAGGTCATGGGAGCAACCTAAATGCCCATCAACAGTCAAATGGCTAAAGAAGATGTGGTACATATATACAATGGAATATTCCTCAGCCATAAAAAGGAACGAAATTGGTCATTTGTAGAGACGTGGATGGATCTAGAGACTGTCATGCAGAGTGAAGTAAGTCAGAAAGAGAAAAACAATATCATATATCAACACATATACGTGGAACCTAAAAAAATGGTACAGATGAACCAGTTTGCAGCACAGAAATAGAGATACAGATGTAGAGAACAAACGTATGGACACCAAGGGGGGAAAGTGGTGGGGCGGGGGTGGTGGTGTGATGAATGGGGAGATTGGGATTGACATGTATACACTAATATGTATAAAATAGATAACTAATAAGAGCCTGCTGTATAAAAAATAAATAAAATAAAATTTAAAAATCTTAAATAGGAAGGAAGAAATGGCACTGTATGTGAGGAAGAGTGAAAGGCTGCTATGGTAGAAAAGGCAAGGCAAAGTGTCCAGCATTGAAGCTGATGTCAGTTTGGTTTCCACTGCTGAGATTCTCTGACTTCTTCTCAAGGGCTTGAGGCCAGGCAACCCTCCTTCAATATCTTCACTCAACAAAGTCCCATTTGGAATTCTGGAAAACCACAATATAATCTCTGAAGATACACACAGAATTTCTGAGCTGGTGAAATATTAAGACTACTTTCTCAGTCCTTTGGCATTGCCTCACCCATAACTCACACATCCACATCTTCAGGAGCAGCCATTTCCATCTCCAATTTTTTGTTACACCAGAAGCAGATTCTGAAGCAAAGAATTGAGTGCAAGTAGCTTATTGAGGATATGAAGACCAGTAGGGAAGTTGGAGAAGTAAGACAAGGAAAGGAAGACAGTCAATATATTATCAACCTGCTACCACTGAAGGCAACTGGAGCTTGATCCCACTGGAGAAACCCGAGAAGCCAGTGTGAAACATCTCTGAGTTACCCTACCAGAGGGACAAGGGAACTGGGGGTGTTTAGACATCCATCCCCACCAGTCACTGACTGAGGGCTGCTAGGGCTGGGGTGGCACAGGAGTTACTTCTCTGGCTCTTCTGGTCTGCCACGCATGGCAGAAGAGTCTCCTACAGAAAAAGGAATCTCTAAGGCAAGGAAATGCAGGAGCTAGCTGGCGGAAGAATGGAGGGTCCGTGATGAACTGCTCAGGTAGGGGGGCTATGAATGGAGTGTTGCAAGTGTCTGCCATATGCCCCACATGATCCACAGCCAAGCCTCCTTCCTCCTTGCTTGCTACCACCTCCAGCCCAATTTTCCCAGCATCTGACTTTGCTGATGCATTCTCTTGTTTTGGGTTCTCCTCCATCTGAAGCTTCTCTCCCTACCTGCTGCTCAGTACAGTGAACACTGAGGTACTCAGGAAGTGTTTGTGGAATTCCATCTGATGACTCAAATCCAATGGGCCACCTAGTGAATTTATTTTAACATGATACTGAAATGAAACTGAAATGACTTTACATTAGGTACATATATTACCACTTGGTCAACATTTGTATAATATCCTAGCTCTCTGGTAATTGATAAAACTTGTGAGAGCAGATTTTTTTTTGTCGCTAAGCTTACACATTCTGATTCCGTTATATCACCATGCCGCACTTAGTGGGTTAAATTACACTGCCGCTTCTCTTCCTCAGTTGTGCACAGTCCTGCAATATTAGGGAGGTTTTACTACATTCTTAAGCCTCAAGTATATTTCCCAAGTGGTCTGCTTCTACATGCTCTTTTTTGCATCTTATTAATGGCATCAGACTTAAGAACCTGAGTGACAGCTGCAGTATTTGCCTCTTAGCCATTCACCCATCTTCTACTAACAGAGTGGAGAACTAGCCCCTCCACCCTCAGACCGTGTGCCTCAGGTGTATAACATCACCTGTGGCTCTAGCATTAGTCATGTAGCTCAGGACTGGCCAATCAGAGCACTGTAATCACTTTGGCCACTGTAATTGGTTCTCATGGGCACGTGACTCATTCAGAGCCAATGAAATGCAATATAGTATTTGCTGAAATTGTTTAGAAATCTCTCCTTTTCTCTTGGACTTGAACTTGGGAAGATACTGGCCTGGGACTGCTGGCAGCAAGCTTATTGTCAAACTTGAGTTTGGGAACAAACATAACACGAAGGAGAGCAAAACTGAGAGATGAGGGAGGCTGAGACTACATGACCAATCCAGCCAAGCTTGAAGCCAGGGGTCTTTCTGGCCTTAACGCTTCCATACGATAACAAATCTCTTTTGGTTTATGACAGTTTGGTTTGGGTTTTCTGTCATTTGCAACCAAAAGATCTCTAACTGATAAAGAACCTGAGAAACCTGGTTGTAAATCCCAATTCTGCCTTTTGCTAGCTCAGTTTTTAAAATTTCAGTTTCCTCGTTTTTCAGATGGAGATAAAATATGCCCCTGACAGGGATGTTGCAAAGATGAAATGAGATGATGTACACAAGCCTCTCTGCATGGTGTGTTCCCCAAATGTAGGAATCCATAAACTGAGCTCCCTTCTCTCCCCCACCCACCTCCCAGCATTGCTCCCTGTCCTTCCCTAAGCACATACCAGCCCAGTAAAGGTTAATTTATGTACGTTGGCTGTATTCTAATAATTAATAAAGCCAAGGAAAACGTACTCATGGAAATCCTGGTGTTCAAGGACCCCATGAGCAATACACCAAACATACCCATACACAGTACCCATGCAAAGGCTAGGAGAAGCTCCCAGCTAACCTTACACTGCGCCCGGGAGAGGTGGGCCATTCCTGTCACTTGTTTTCTCTAGACCTCAGTTTTCTTCCTTCTCAAATGAGAGGAATAATAAAGAGATGGCATCTAAGGTCTCTTTCAGTTCTGAAATACTCCATGCCTCATTTCCTGAATTGCCTCCCCTTCTATTTAGTAGAGTCTAAAATCCCCACACTTGTATTCAGAGCATGGCCAAGACTGTGGTGGGTTCTCTAGGACAGAATATATGAGTCTATGTTGAAGATGAGGTCTCTCTGACTTTAAAGACAGCTAACCCTTCTTCACAATGTTGCAAAGAGTCAATGTGATTTTGATTGACTATTTGCCCTTTATGCTCCCAAAGGTTCTGGTGTTTCTGATCACCAGCTAAGTTGTAAGGGGAAGGAGTTTTAACTCTCTGGCCACCAAGGGAGCTAGTTTTATTAGCCTGCTCCAGTGGATGGAGGAACAAAAGAGCTCTTTTTGGAGAACTAGGGATTCTGATTTCATGCCTGCTTTTCCAGCAAAGTTTCACAGCTGTGTCTGCAGCCAGGTTTGTAGCATAGCTCTCATTATTGGGGTGTGCATAGCCGCAGCTATAATATCCGGAAGGAACATTAAGGCTGTCTCTCCGCACACACCTTTTAGCATGTCAGTAGCAAATATCTTGCTAGTAGCCCTGAATTTTGACAGCTCTAGAAGAGAACGTTTTCCACAGTTATTGTCCTTTAAGGAAAGTAGTTTTATGATGGACTCTAGTGCAATTTGCCTGCTTTCTTTACTAATTCAAAGTTCAAACCTTGATCTGTTTCTTTAGAAATTGAAAATACAAAACAAGCGTCTCAAGGAATAGCTCCAGTGATGCTGCAATTACTATTTTATGGCTCTCTGAAAAGGCATTTGTTTGTGAAAAATACAATTATGTCATTTAGTTCCTTCCAAACACCCAATGGTGGGTGAAGAAGCATCAGAGGAGAAAGTGAACAGTTCTTGGAAGGGGTAATTGTTGGAAACATACATTTAGAGCAAGTGACTAGACCAGTACTGGCTCTTTCAGAGGGACAGAAGGATGACTCTGGCATGTGCCCAGGGCAGACATCAGTGTTTCCTAGCCTTAGTAAGAAGCATACATGCAGAGTAAAACTAACTTACCTAAAGAAATATGGATCACTCTGGATTGAATCTTGCTTAGTGCTTGAACATGCAGGCCTGCCCTCATTTCAGACTCCATATTTGATGTCAATTTTCACATGCAGATGAGCCTCTTGAATGTAATGTAATAAAGGGAATACCTAAAGAATATCGTTTGCAATTGATGGGATCAATTAGGTATTATCAGTGGTCTTTTATAGCCTGAAAAGTCTCAGCAATCAGTTTTGATTACTCTTTTTAGGCTATTTGTTGTACCCATTAAGTATATTATATTTGTCTATTTTACTATCTCCCATCAACTCCACCCCAGAGTATGAGCACCTTAAATACTCCATCCTATACTTAGCTCAGTGAGCTCCTAAAAGCTCTGGGTTCCCAGCACCTAGCACATATCTGATCCTTAATGAAGACTTATTGGATGCATTGATTTTCCAAACTGGTCTCCAGCTATATATCTTAATGCATTATTTCTAATAATTTCATAACAACTTCTCTCACAATAACAGGGCAATCAAATCAATCAACAGAGTGTGTGTGTATATATATATATATATAT
>NW_020172779.1:10225402-10275842 GCF_003031525.2 Neophocaena asiaeorientalis asiaeorientalis
TATATATATATATATATATACACACATACTTGTGAGAAAGGAAACTCCTAGGCAGTGACCAAGACCATGAAGTTTAGAATTATGCATGATTTTGTTTAACCCCCTGAAGTAGCTTCTTTAGAAACAACCTCTATAATACTAGGTATATATACTTTTTATATACATAAACAAAGAAATAGATATAAGGATGTCCATAGCAGCATTGTTTATAATAGCAAGAAATATGAAACTATTAGTCAGCAATAGGGACATAGGTACACAAGTTATATAATGTGCATACAATGGAGAACTCTAACAGCAGTGAGAATAAACTGAGAACAGGCCATACTAACATGGATGGATCTTTCAAGCAATGGTGAGTGAAAACACCAAGATGCTGAAGAACACATGCAATTTTATAGCATTTCTATTAAGCTGGAAAACATGGAAATTATGTACTGATTGAGGACACCTCCTTATGTGGTAAAAGTCTAAAGCATTTCATGGGAATGATAATTACTCTATTAATCAGAGTAGGCTAACTCACAGGTTCACTCCTCACTTGTGTTATAGTTAAATGATGTCGGTAGCAAAAAAAAATTTGCTCTACACCGTCACTCAGGGAACCAGTATTGTTCTTTGTAATTCCTCCTCTTTGTAAACTTCTGGACCTTCTCCATGCTGCCAGCTAAGGGGAGAGCTTGGAGGATTACTCAGGAGGTTTCCATGGGCCATATACAGAAGGGATATACTTCACTTCGTTCACGTTCTATTGGTGAGAATTTGGTCGCATGCTCTGACCTTGCTGCAAGGGAAGTTGGCAAATATAGTATGGCTGCATGTCAAAGAAGAAAAGAGAAGGGGCTTTTGAGTGGATTTCATTGTGATTACAAATGGGTAGGTGGGGGAGTGAAATATATTCAGGGGAGAAGAAATGGAAAGTTTCATCTATACTGCTGTGCTTTATTTCTTAAGTTGTGTGGGATACATACTTGTGTGTTTATCATATTTTTCTTGAAACATTCTTTTTTCTGAAGTATGTCATAATACAATAAAAAACATTACATTATATATAATGTAAAGTCTCTAACCAAGGAAACTAGCATTGAGACCTTCAGGAGAAGTGAATCAGAATTCTAATCTCTAATCCTGGAAAAGGAGTGGGGATTTTGCAATTTAGAGCTATATAGGTGTACAGGGTTGATTCCTATTTATGCTAGGTTGTCCTTTGAACCAAGACTGATTCTGGAAAGGAGTAAAATAAGCACCAGTAATTCTACTGGAGAGGGGCAGAAGAGTCCAAACACTCAATTCTCTCCCCACCGTTGTGGGTCCTTACATATACCTCCTTATGAAAGAACCATAAGATTTCAGAGCAGGAAGGGCCTGAAGAGGGTGGTATTCTTACCAGCTTTCTACCAAGGGCAGGGGTCTCCTCCAGAATCTTTGGCAGGTCATCACCTAGCCCCTACTGGAACACTTTCAGTGAAGAGTGTTCTAGGCCTTCTCCATGGGCCTAACTGTCCATTATTTACTCCCTCAGACCCTACTTTCTGCCAGGAGAGGGAAAGATAATCCAAGGTAACCTGCACTGTGTTGTCAGATGGATTGCTTTTCTTGGTAAAGGTAATGGCCTTTCAATATCTTAATCCAATAGATGGTCCCATGGCAAGCCTGATAGGAAATGCCTTAGAGCACGTGAAAACTTCATTAGAACTTGCAGGCTTGCTCACTTATTAATCTATTTCCAGACAATTTTTTTCTGCTATTGCAGACACATGTGTAAGATCAAAGTTAATTTTTTTTTTTTTTTTTGCGGTACGCAGGCCTCTCACTGCTGTGGCCTCTCCCGTTGCAGAGCACAGGCTCCAGATGCACAGGCTCAGCGGCCATGGCTCATGGGCCCAGCCGCTCCACGGCATGTGGGATCTTCCCGGACCGGGTCACGAACCCGTGTCCCCTGCATCGGCAGGTGGACTCTCAACCACTGCGCCACCATGGAAGCCCCAAAAAATATTTTTGACTATCTAAAGTTGATATTCAGTCTATGTTGGGGGTGGAGGGGCAGTCCTATCTATGGTCGTAAGTGTGATATTTCCTTACTTAGTGTTTCTAGGGAAACTTGTTTATGCCTCTTTTTTGATACTTCGTATATTCTGCCATCAATGAGAGAGTGACATTTGAATATATTCCCCTCTAGTATTTGATAAGTTCTTCACAGACCGTATATGAATCAGCCACAATCTCTGGGCCACAGAAGATGACCAAAAATAAGGGGAAAATATGGACATAAACATTAGAAAATTAATGAGGGAAACAACTGAAAGTACTGATGGGATGTGCAACTACTTTTATTCCATAGGTGTTATTAATGACTAACAAGCTTCATAATAAAAAATAAATTATAGTGGGGCTCATACAAGATTTCAATGAGAAGCTAGTTGAATACCTAAATTACAAATCAAAAGGTTTTCAGAACACAGGTACAATGGCAACACTAAAAACTCAAGCTATTAAGACTATGAAATTCTTCCCTTTTTCTAGACATTAAAGTCAGCCATATCCATGTGCTAAAATTTATGAATTTTTACATTTTTACAAAACCAGAGAGAGAAGATTGAAAGTAGTGGTTCCCAACCCTAGACAGTAGTGTCTAGTTTTTTTGCGCATTTATTTTTATTTATTTATTTTTGGCTGCATTGGGTCTTCGTTGCTGCACACGGGCTTTCTCTAGTTGTGGCGAGCGGGGGTTACTCTTTGTTGTGGCACGCGGGCTTCTCATTGTGGTGGCTTCCCTTGTTGCGGAGCACGGGCTCTAGAGCACAGGCTCAGTATTTGATGCGCATGGGCTTAGTTGCTCCGCAGCATGTGGGATCTTCCCAGACCGGGGCACGAACCCGTGTCCCCTGCACCAGCAGGCAGACTCTCAACCACTGCACCACCAGGGAAGCCCATGGGAGGAGGATTCTTAACCACTGCGCCACCAGGGAAGCCGTAGTGCTTAGTTTTGAAAGCTGCAACCTTCTCCTTCCCAACTGAGTATAGATCTAATTGAAAGATAAGCACAAAAGTCAGATAAAAATGAAGGCTTAAAAGTCTTTGGACAAAGTGCCTTGCTAATATTTTCCTGAATTGATAAACCACCCAAAACCAGAGACCACCCCATAAAGACAGACCCAGCTCAACTGTGCTTGTGGCATGGCTAAGAGATAATGAGAAAAAGTTGAGCCATGCTCCTCTTATTCTCCCAGATCACCAATCAGAAGAGACTCTCTTCCTGAGGGGTCCGTGATGGGATGAGAGACCCCAAGCGAGCTACACCAGTGGAAATTTCTCACACAGAAATAGAACAGGAGGTAAGTAAATGTTTTCTATGAACAAAGTGAGATTCTCAAATTCTGTCTGTAGTCTGATAATTCATTCCCCTTAAAACATGGGAATGTGCTAGTACTCTGACTTTTGTTCATGACCCAGTAGAAGGCTCTGTTTGACACGTTCCCTGGAAGCTACCCATCCTTCCGACACCAAGGAGCAACAGGATTTCTCCTCCTGGTAGCCCCAGTGATGATGCTGATAGATACGCAAAAACATGGTTTTTCATGGTTAATAAATATGTAAGTAGTTCTGAGCTTCAATAGAAAGGCACAAAAAGAGTCAGTGAGCATGAAATAAAGCTGCTTAGGATTCTGCTGACTGGTCTGGGGTAGAAATGCTGCAGGCTGATTGTACACTTCTCTGTCAGGGCCTGAGAGGCTCAAAGGGATTCTTCTGGAAAATCCCAAAGAATCGGGCTTATACACTTATGGTTGCTAGTATTCCGTTGTTAATGTGCAATTCTATCTGAGGTTTCAGAACTATTTCAATTCAATTTGAAAAAACAATATGACGCCCAAGAAACACGTCAATCTTTTATAGTATAATTAGATAGTCTTTTGTGGCTTTGCTCAATGACTCTAAAGTAAATACATACACATATATGTATTTGTTCTGTGAATTGATATATTTATGTATGCACATCATACATTGTTAGTTATTAGAGGTTTCTTATTCATAGATTGTTCTAAGTAAGGTGTGCCTCTTTGAAGATCAAAACTTCTCAAATATTAAAGGTTTTATATTTTAAAACTTTCTAAGTAGATTTCCTGAATTACTAAAAGAAGATTCTGAGGAAACATCTTAATTTTATCATTATAAACATAGATGGCTGTGAGAGGAACTTGGGTTTTGAAATATTTAGAGACATGTAATGGCCCAGTCTATGCTTACAATTTCTCTGTCATTATCAGCTATTCCATATTTTTAACATAAAATTTACACACAGTGAGACACACAGATTTTAACTGCATAATTCAATGAGTTTTGATAAATGTTATACCTGTGTTACCACCACCCTGATCAAGACATAGGGCACTTCCATCCCCAAAGGGAGTTCCCCTGTAGTTAATCCCCCTCCCTCCATAGTCAACCCCTATGCTGATATTCACTCCACAAATTAACATTGTCTGTTCTTGAATTTTATATAAGTAGAATCAATGGTATGCAGTCCTTTATGTCTGGCTTCTTTCACTCAGCATAACACTTTTGAGCTTCATTCATGCCGCTGCATGTATCTGTAGTTAGTTTTTGTATTGCTGATCAGTATGGCATTGTTAGAATAATCACAGTATGTTCTTCCATCCTCTATTGATGGATTTGTGAGTTATTTCCTTTTTTCCTGTTATGAATAAGGCTGTAGTAGACATTTAAATAAAAATCTGGATAAGAAACTGGATAAATACATGGAAAAAAAGTGGGGCTCCTACATCAAACCATGTGCAAAAAATTAATCTGCAATAGATTATGAAACTAAATGTAGATGCTAAAACCATAAGGCTCCTGAGAGAAAAAGACCTTGGGATAGGCAAAGATTCTGCAGCATAAAAAGCCTTTGACATAAAGTAAAAGTAGATAAATTAGACTTCATAAAAATAAAAGCTCATCAAAACACACTATTAAAAAATGATAAGTTATTGTCAGTGTATTATAGGCATTGACGTGTACTGGCAATACATTTGACACAGGAATTGTGTCCAGAATAAATAAAGAATTCTAAAAATCGACAACAAGAAGACAACACGCTAGTGAAAAGTTGACAGAAGACTTGAAAAGACACTTCACAATAGAAGATATGTGAATGGCCAATAAATACATGAAAATGCTCAACATTATTAGTCATGAGGGAAACGAAAATCAAATAACAATGACATACCATTTTATACACATGTGAATGCTAAAATTAAAAAGACTGACAATGCCAAACGCTAGCGAGAATGTGGAGCAATCAGAACCCTGTATATTGATGATGAAAGTGTGAAATGACAGCATCACTTTAAAAATGGTTTGCAATTTCTTGGAAATCTAAACATATATAACTACCCAAAACTCCATTTCTAGATATTTACACAAAAGCAAAGAAAACTTAGGTTCCACTGCTTTTTAGATGATTTTATACAGGATTCTTTGAAGAGCTTTCCTTTAAGGTCCAATAGAAACGCACAGACAAGGGAAGCCGACGTTATTTGAGCACTTGCCAGGCATTGTGCAAGGCCAGTTACACATGTTATTACAGGAGAGATGTAGCTTTCCCAAAGGTAACAAGTAAATAACGGATAAGGCTTTCTTTCCTTATTTTATGTATTCATCAAATATTTCATAAGCTTTTATTGGTCTTGGACACTGTTCTGAGTGCTCAACATGCTGCATGAAAGAAAATAAAAGATTAGATTTCTGGTCTAGTGATATTTTAAGTTTTTGTGGGGATTGAGGAAGCATAAAATATCAAATTAACAAATAAATAAAAAGGTGGTGGCCCCTGATAGTAAGAACTACTGTGAGGCAACTGAAACAAAGTAATAGGATAAAGAGTGATGGTAGGTGAGGGACCACTAGATAGGGTAGCGATGGAAAATGTGTCTGAGGAGGTGATGCGTTTGGGATGACATTCCCATGATGAGAAAGAATCAGGCACAGGAAGATCTGGAGAAGAATAATCCAGGTAGAAGGAACAGTGGGAGCAAAGGTCCTGAGATTAGAACTAGCCTGATTCGTTCAAGGAGTAAATAGAGCCTGGGTGACTGAAGAGGGTGGGTGACAGGAGGGTGGAAAGGTAGGAAGGGGCCAGACTGTACAATGCTTTAGATGCTATGGTAAAAAGTTCAAATTTTATTCTAAACTCAAAGGTACTCCATTAGAAGATTTTAAGCCAAGGTTTTAAGATCTGCTCCAGGGACACTGGCAAGGCTCAACTGATGATAACTACAATCATTGCAGCAGGATCTGACTTGAGGGCTGATTATATCACTTTTTAAACTAAGTCAAGTACACATTCAGTTATTAATTTATCTACTCAATAAACATCAATTGAGCACTACTATCAGCCAGATACTTTTCTAGACAAAACAACACAATCACCAACTGCACCATCAAAACCCCCTGCCCTTATGGAGTTTATGACCTATTTCTATGCTTCTCTAACCTGGTTGCATAATTAGACTCACCTGGGGAGTGAGACTTAAAAAGGAAGAAATCAACTAACTGAGCCTTTTACCTTTTTCATGTCTTCAGATTATTTTAACATGCAAACTGAGGTGAGCACAAACACTCTTTTCTCAGACACATGGGGGCAGCATAAGGTGGTTCTAGAGGTTTACAAAACAATTCTTTTAGCCTTGTTTTCAAGCAAATATTGGGATAAAGCTGAAGCACAAATAAGCTTCAAAGTGCAGCGCCTGTATTGGCCAGCAAGCAGCGGAGCTGAGATTTGAATCCACATCTTTTTGAATGCATAGCAATACTTCTTCCATACACACCGGCTACAAAATATTTTTTAAAAATAAATAGCATCCTCTTAATTGCTCCTTAATTTTTCTATTTAGTATCTCAATTCTTTTGGTTCTTACAAAAAGCTTTAAGAAAAGATCATGTATAATTACGAGCAGAGTTTTAATCTTATATTTCAACCCTGGAGTTGATTACAGCAATGTCATGATTTAAAGAAAAGGATGAAGAAACCTAGAATAACATTTGTTCCTGCACTGAGTCTGAATATTAAGTTTGCTCAAGATTTAGCTCCCCTCCCTTAACCAGCCTAACAGGAGAACTATCAATAAATAGGTTTTTGCTTCCATAGACAGAAGTCGGCCCCTGACATAATATGTAAATTTGTGGGATATTTCCATTTCCAAGTTGTCCTTATTTTAAATAAAGATAGAATTCAAAGAGAAGAGATTCTCATAATGAATAAATCCTCATTTTTGCTTGGTACCAATTTGCATAACACAGGTGACTTATGTCTAACATGCTTATAGGAACAAATCAAGAAAAACAAATTTCTCTTTCAAACCCAACTGTAATTTTATATTTTGCCAAATATCAGCTAATGTGGAACTTCAAGGAATAAAGAACAGTGGGAATTTAACTAGAGACTCAAGTGACTGTCTTTATTAAAATTCAGTGTTAATATAAAATGTGACCTCTAGGAGACCTACTTTGTCAGTGCAAATAAATAATTCACTTGTATTGGCACAAGTAAGTGTTTTGCATGTGCATGAAGAGGTTGATAAATCTTTATTAGATATCAACATCCTTTGCTATCAAGAGATTTAAAATATGTTACTGGAAGAAATTAGATCAAGATGTAAAGGCTGCCTTTAGTTGAATTTTTGAACAAACATTCATTTTGTTGAATGGAACAGGTCTGAAAAAAATTCAACATCTGATAATTGTGTCTCTAGATGTTATTGTCACCCTCTTTACCTAAGTGGGCAGCCTCTCATTCTGGCTCAAGTACAGTTGTCCCTAGGTATACTCGGGGAATTGGTTCCAAAACCAGCTCCCCATTTCCTCCCCCACGGATACCAAAATCCTAGGATGGTCAAGTCCCTCATATAAAATGGTGTAGTACTTGCATATAACCCATGCACATCCTCCCATATACTTTAAATCATGTGTAGATTACTTATACTACTTAATACAATGTAAATGCTATGCAAATAGTTGCCCTTGCAGCAAATTCAAGTTTTGTTTCCTGGAACATTTTTTAAAAATATTTTTGATCCCCAGTCAGTTGAACCTGCTGATGTGGAACCCATGGATATGGAGGGCCGACTGTATAGTTTTTAGCAAGACTCAGTACTTTATTGCATCCATGTACTCTCCTCTCCCATCCAACTCCACAACAATTAATAGGTGGTATTTACATCATATACCATTATATGAAAAAATTAGTAATAATTAAAACCAAAAATTGACATCTTGATTCTTTCCCCACAATGGCCCTCTCTGGTAATTATCTGCCTTAGTGCCCTTCTTTCCTTCCCTTCTTCCGTCACAGGGTCTAAAACTGACGCCATTGTTCCCAGCACTTCTGCCCTAACACTAAGCTTCTATAATTAGGGTGGATACTGGTCCAAAGCTGCCTTTGTGCAAATTAGACAGAGGCAGTGCCCCTGGAGGACATAACTCCTTACTTAGCAGGAAAGCAGCTAGGTTGGATTTCAATTTTGATGCCAGTCTAGGCACCCCAGTGGCCCTGTGAATATCTCCTGAGATTAACCAAACCTACCCTCCTTAGGATGAAGCTTAGTAAACTTCTGTTGTTACTGAGTGTATTTTTCAGGGGCTCTCTGAATACCCTAAATTTCTAATTAAAGAAGTCAAACAACAAAACCAATTTTTTCGTGGGAGAAGGAAGGGATTTCTGATGTTGAAACAACAACAATATTTTCTCCATATTCCAGCAATTAAAATAACATCTTCAACCCCAGCCCCTGTTCCAGGAAGACCTAGAATAGGAAGAAGAGGGCTTTATTCAGCCTTAAAGGTAAGACAATGAGTTTAAAGCTCAAAATGGAGGAGAGAGTAGATGCCAGCTGTCACTCTCCGTGTTTTTTTTCCTAAGTCTTTGGAACACAACCCTGAGATTGCTTAGCTAGTTTCTTTCCAAGTTATTTCTTTCTTTTTTTTTTTTTTTTTTGCAGTTTGGGGTGGGTTTTTTTTGATAGAAACAACATACCAGTAGTAATTAGGAATAATTGTGACTATACACATAAACAGTATTATTAAGATCCATACTGAGTGAAAAAAGGTTTGTGTACACGAGCCAGAGGATTTAACCATTTTTAT
Source organism: Neophocaena asiaeorientalis asiaeorientalis (assembly GCF_003031525.2). Lineage (NCBI taxonomy): Eukaryota > Metazoa > Chordata > Mammalia > Artiodactyla > Phocoenidae > Neophocaena > Neophocaena asiaeorientalis. The sequence goes on from NW_020172779.1 coordinate 10,234,544, forward strand.
GAAAAAAATCTTCTCAAATTTGGATACTCTCCATGTGCAGCAGTAAGGAAAAAAGGAGTGGAAGAATGTTCCTCAACAGATCAGACAATGTCCAGCCACACCGGGGAGGACAATCTGCTGAGTCCGACAATTCAAATGCTAATCTTATCTGGAAACGCCCTCTCAGAAACACTCAGAAATACTTTTTAATCTGGGCACCCCATGGCCCACCTCATATTAACACATAAAATGAACCATTACCTTCCCTTTTGGGTGTCAAAGGAGGCTCAGTGGAGAGCCTGGACTTGTACCTCCACCCGAGAGTAACAAGACAGCGCCCCCTGACCCCCTTCCTTGCTAGAGTGGTATCAGAGGAAGCTGGCTGAAATAAAATCTTTAAATGAGGTCCAGAGTCTCATAACATAATATGAAAATTTCCGGGTTTCAAGTGCAAAGCACACATCATCTCAAGAACTGGAAAGATCTCAGACTGAGAGAAAAAGATAATTTACAGATGCCAACACTGAGACAACAGAAATATTGGAATAATCTGATAAGGATTTTAAATAAACCTTCATACATATGCTTCAATGAAAACTACAAACAAGTTTGAAACAAATGAAGAAATAGACTTTCAGGACTTCCCTGCCAGTCCACTAGTTAGGACTCAGTGCTTTCACTGCCGTGGCCTGTTTTCAATCCCTGGTGGGAGAACTAAGATACTGTGTGGTGTGGCCAAAAAAAAAAAAAAGGAGTTTAAACAAAGAAATAGATTCTCAGCATAGAAATAAGAGATATAAGGAAGAACCAAATGGAAACTTCAGAAATGAAATATATAGTAGCTGAACTTCAAAAATCAGATTGGGTGAGTTTAACAGCAAAATGGGGGGAGGGGAGAATAGGAAAGAATCAGTGTTTACATGACATAGAAACCACCAAGTCTGAACAAAGAGAAAACAGATTAAAAACAAAGAAGGACCAGAGCCTCAGAAACCTATCAGACTACAATAAAAGACCTAGCATTTCTGTCATCAGTATCACAGAGGAGAGGAGAGAGATGGTGGGACTGAAAAGGTTCTCAAAGAAATAATGGCTGGAAACCTCTCAAACTTTTCAAAAGACTTAAACCTACAATTTAAGATACATAAGCCTCTTAGATAGCCTCATCCACCAGAGGGCAGACAGCAGAAGCAAGAAGAATTACAATGCTGCAGCCTGAGGAACAAAAACCACATTCACAGAAAGAGAGACAAGATGAAAAGGCAGAGGGCTATGTACCAGATGAAGGAACAAGATAAAACCCCAGAAAAACAACTAAATGAAGTGGAGATAGGCAACCTTCCAGAAAAAGAATTCAGAATAATGATAGGGAACATGATCCAGGACCTCGGAAAAACAATGGAGGCAAAGATCAGAAGATGCAAGAAATGTTTAACAAAGACCTAGAAGAATTAAAGAACAAACAAACAGAGATGAACAATACAATAACTGAAATGAAAAATACACTAGAAGGAATCAATAGCAGAATAACTGAGGCAGAAAAACGGATAAGTGACCTAGAAGATAGAATGGTGGAATTCACTGCTGCGGAACAGAATAAAGAAAAAACAATGAAAAGAAATGAACACAGACTAAGAGACCTCTGGGGCAACATAAAACACAACAACATTCGCATTATAGGGGTCCCAGAAGGAGAAGAGAGAGAGGAGGGACCCGAGAAAATATTTGAAGAGGTTAGAGTCGAAAACTTCCCGAACATGGAAAGGAAATAGCCACCCAAGTCCAGCAAGCGCAGAGAGTCCCATACAGGATAAACCCAAGGATAAACATGCTGAGACACATAGTAATCAAATTGACAAAATTTAAGACAAAGAAAAATTATTGAAAGCAGCAAGGGAAAAACGACAAATAACATACAAGGGAACTCCCATAAGGTTAACAGCTGATTTCTCAGCAGAAACTCTACAAGCCAGAAGGGAGTGGCATGATATATTTAAAGTGATGAAAGGGAAGAACCTACAACCAAGAATACTCTACCCGGCAAGGATCTCATTCAGATTCGATGGAGAAATCAAAAGCTTTACAGACAAGCAAAAGTTAAGAGAATTCAGCACCACAAAACCAGCTCTACAACAAATGCAAAAGGAAGTTCCCTAACTGAGAAATACAAGAGAAGAAGAAGACTACAAAAACAAACCCAAAACAACTAAGAAAATGGTCATAGGAACATACATATCAATAACTACCTTAAACGTGAATGGATTAAATGCTCCAACCAAAAGACACAGGCTTGCTGAATGGATACAAAAACCAGACCCATCTATATGCTGTCTACAAGAGACCCGTTTCAGACCTAGGGACACATACAGACTGAAAGTGAGGGGATGGAAAAAGATATTCCATTCAAATGGAAATCCAAAGAAAGCTGAAGTAGCTATACTCATATCAGAGAAAATAGACTTGAAAATAAAGAATGTTACAAGAGACAAGGAAGGACACTACACAGTGATCAAGAGATCAGTCCAAGAAGAAGATATAACAATTATAAATATATATGCACCCAACATAAGAGTACCTCAATACATAAGGCAACTGCTATCAGCTATAAAAGAGGAAATCAACAGTAACACAATAACAGTGAAGGACTGTAACACCTCACTTACACCAAAGGACAGATCACCCAAAATGAAAATAAATAAGGAAACAGAAGCTTTAAATGACACAACAGCCCAGATAGATTTAATTGATATTTATAGGACATTCCATCCAAAAACAGCAGATTACACTTTCTTCTCAAGTGCGCACAGAATGTCCTCCAGGATAGATCATACCTTGGGTCACAAATCAAGCCTCAGTAAATTTAAGAAAATTGAAATCAGGGCTTCCCTGGTGGCGCAGTAGTTGAGAGTCTGCCTGCCGATGCAGGGAATACGGGTTCGTGCCCCGGTACAGGAAGATCCCACATGCCGAGGAGCGGCAGGGCCCATGAGCCATGGCCACTGAAGCTGCACGTCCGGAGCCTGTGTTCCGCAATGGGAGAGGCCACAACAGTGAGAGGCCCACGTACCGCAAAAAAAAAAAAAAGAAAAAGAAAATTGAAATCATATGAATCACCTTTTCTGACCACAACACTATGATATTAGAAATGAATTACAGGGAAAACAACATAAAAAACACAAACACATGGAGGTTAAACAACATGTTACTAAATAACCAAGAGATCACTGAAGAAATCAAAGAGGAAATCAAAAAATACCTAGAGACAAATGACAAGGAAAACACGATGATTGAAAACCTATGGGATGCAGCAAAAGCAATTCTAAGAGGGAAGTTTATAGCTATACAAGACTACCTCAAGAAACTACTAGAGCTAATCAATGAATTTGGTAAAGTTGCAGGATACAAAATTAATGCACAGAAATCTCTTGCAGTCCTATACACTAATGATGAAAAATCTGAAAGAGAAATTAAGGAAACACTCCCATTTACCATTGCAAAAAAAGAATAAAATACCTAGGAATAAACTTACCTAGGGAGACAAAAGACCTGTATGCACAAAACTATAAGACACTGATGAAAGAAATTAAAGATGATACCAACAGATGGAGAGATATACCATGTTCTTGGATTGGAAGAAACAATATTGTGAAAATGACTATACTACCCAAAGCAATCTACAGATTCAATGCAATCCCTATCAAATTACCAATGGCATTTTTTACGGAACTAGAACAAAAGATCTTAAAATTTGTATGGAGACACAAAAGACCCCAAAAAGCCAAAGCAGTCCTGAGGGAAAAAATCAGAGCTGGAGGAATCAGACTCCCTGACTTCAGACTATACTACAAACCTACAGTAATCAAGACAATATGGTACTGGCACAAAAACAGAAACACAGATCAATGGAACAAGATAGAAAGCCCAGAGATAAACCCACGCACCTATGGTCCACTAATCTATGACAAAGGAGGCGAGGATATACAATAGAGAAAAGACAGCCTCTTCAGTAAGTGATGCTGGGAAAACCGGACAGCTACATGTAAAGGAATGAAATTAGAACACTCCCTAACACCATACTCAAAAATAAACTCAAAATGGATTAGAGACCTACATGTAGGACTGGACACTATAAAACTCAGAGGAAAACATAGGAAGAACACTCTTTGACATAAATCACAGCAAGGTCTTTTTTGATCCACCTCCTTGAGTAATGGAAATAAAAATAAACAAATGGAACCTAATGAAACATCAAAGCTTTTGCACAGCAATGGAAACCATAAACAAGACGAAAAGACAATGCTCACAATGGGAGAAAATATTTGCAAACGAATCAACGGACAAAGGATTAATCTCCAAACTATATAAACAGCTCATGCAGCTCAACATTAAAAAAACAAACAACCCAATCCACAAATGGGCAGAAGATCTAAATAGACATTTCTCCAAATCAGACATATAGATGGCCAAGAAGCACATGAAAAGCTGCTCAACATCACTAATTATTAGAGAAATGCAAATCAAAACTACAATGAGGTATCACCTCACACCAGTTAGGATGGGCATCATCAGAAAATCTACAAACAACAAATGCTGGAGATGGTGTGGAGAAAAGGAACCCCTCTTGCACAGTTGGTGGGAATGTAAATTGATACAGCCACTATGGAGAACAGTATGGAGGTTCCTTAAAAAACTAAAAATAGAATTACCATAGGACCCAGCAATCCCACTACTGGGCGTATACCCAGAGAAAACCATAATTCAAAAAGACACACCAACATTGCACCCCAATGTTCACTGCAGCACTATTTACAATAGCCAGGTCATGGAGCAACCTAAATGCGTATCAACAGACAAATGGATAAAGAACATGTGCTACATATATACAATGGAGTATTACTCAGCCATAAAAAGGAACGAAATTGAGTCATTTGTTGAGACGTGGATGGATCTAGAGACTGTCATACAGAGTGAAGTAAGTCAGAAAGAGAAAAACAAATATCATATATTAACGCATGTATGTGGAACCTAGAAAAATGGTACAGATGAACCAGTTTGCAGGGCAGAAGTTGAGACACAGATGTAGAGAACAAACATATGGACACCAAGGGGGGAAAAGAGTGGTGGGGTGAGGATCGTGGTGTGCTGAATTGGGTTATTGGGATTGACCTGTATACACTGATGTGTATAAAATTGAGGACTAATAAGAACTTGCAGTGTAAACAAACAAGCAAACAAACAAAAAAACTAATACTAAACTTTCTTTGGGTTATTTGTATGGATATATGTTAATATAAATGTTTCAGACATTACATGAAATTTCTAAAAATCTTATATTTTCTGGTATAATGTTATGTCATAATACTAGTTATTACTTTAAAATGTATATCTCAGAAATAACTAAATTTCCTTGTCAATTGCATTATTATAACTTTCATCAAATCTTTAACCATGGTCATTTTTAAGTCTTTTGTCATTTACAGACAGTTCTGGGTGTACTCTTATGCTTTTGCAAAAATGTTCCTATAAAAGTGTTTCATCTTCAAGAAATTCATGGAAAAGACTCTGACAAGTACAGGTTTCTGGTAACTGACTATACTGCTGAACTGAATGAATAAGCATTTTCAGAACTCTAATGGAAAACTGATGAATTCATAAAAGTGCTAACAAAAGATCAAGATGAAAAAAAATTAATTACACGGGACTGAGTGAACTGATGAGGATGATTATAATTTTGTGACTTTCTGTTTGAATAAAAAAAAAAACCCACAAGGACTCAGAGGCAAAAAATATACAAATCAACTTTCACTGCAAAGTAAAGGAGCTGTTGCAGCGGAGGATTCCTGGACTGAATGTCAATATTATGACATAGTGTGAGTGTGTTTCGTGTTCGGTAATTGCAATCATTGTTGCTTTTGTTGTGGTCATCCATTTACAATGCTTGGTATCAGTTTATTTATCTCTTGTAAAAATAAAATACAGTGTGTGTGTGTGTGGAAAAAAAAAAAGAGGAAGTTGGATCAGTAGTTACCTCTCTGAGGCATTAATGAGGGATTGAATTCAAAGAAGTCTGAGGGAATTTTCTAGGATAATGGAAATTTCTATATCTTGATAGGTTGATATTTGTCAAAACTCATCAAACTATACTCTCAAAATGTATGCATACTACTGCATATAAATTACACCTAAATATAGTTGATTTTTTTAATGTAAAAAGAAAATCTGAACATAGATAACATGTTGTAGTTCATGAATATCAAAAAATAAATGTGGATCCATCCACTGCAAAAAAAAAGAAAAAAAGAAAATACTAATGTGGAAAATGAATACAATACACATACATTAATACATACCATTACAAACATGGTTATTAACTTTAGAAATTATTTTCTGAAGCATTTAGATGAAATATACTTGCAAAGAACAGGTTCTCAATAAATGCATATTAAAGGCAGGAATTTATAATGTGATTCAAAAATGTGACTTCCAGGAAATTTTTGTGGGTAGGGAAAAAGATCCATCAGCATAAAAGAGCTTTTTATAGAGAACATGATGACCTGTAATTCTTTCTACTTTCTCTGAAAATGGTTTTCAGTTGTTATATTATGACTAAATTGAGATTTAAAAAACTAATTGATTAAATAAAAAAATAAGTAAATAAAATAAATGGCTCCCCCTGGGAAAAGAAGAAACAGGAGAGGGAAACAAGGAGAGTAAATTTCTCTGGATTTACTCTAGTTCATGATATGACTTTGGAACACATTAACATTTTGCATAATTTTAAAAATAAATAAAAGTAATATCTATTTATCAAAAGTAAAATAAAACAATTGACCCCAATAGTATACTGAGTTAGTGCCATAACCACAAGAGAGAAAATATTTCAAATGATTTTACAACACAGTAATTTATTAAACATCTTCAGCTTATGTACCCTAATGACAAAATGAACTGTAAAAATATCTGAAATTGATTTTAATAATCATATTGTTGATGGTAGTGTTTATATTGTTATTCTGAGTCTGTTGTGTGTTAACTATGTGAGAAAGAAAATGAATAGTTATACTGGTGTCATTGATAAATACAATGCTTGACATAAGAGAAAAGAAATAGAGCTGTACAATCAAAGATATTAAGTAAAAACTATGTAGTCATTTGATTTATAAGTATCTATTTAAACTCATGACAATTTATCTTTGCCTCCCGCCTCTGTCCACTGAAAGGGCTTAGAAATAATAGCCAACCCTATTAGTAACAAGGAACACCTTTAGCACCCCGACTGTGGTCTTCCACTTTTAAAAAAACTCGAGGATCTCTAAAATATTTATGGATGAAGTGATAAGACGATGTGATGCCAAGATAGAAGCTGTAATGTCTAATAAGGTTGTGCTGAAAGGTCTTATGGGCTCAAGAGTCAAGTTAAGAGACTCCTACTGAACAAAGATGGGATAATTTGGGCATCAAAAATAATCACAACAGGTTGAAACATTTCAGTCATGGGTTTATCTTTGAATTTATAAAGTTGTTAAAAGGAGCAGAAAATTACCTCATTCTCCTTTGGAGAATGTTACAGAAATGTCTCATTTATTTTAAAAATGAAAAAATAATGAAGGAAAAGAATCAAACATTTATTCTTCCTTTCCTATAAGAACTTGTCTCAGGGAGACCAAATAGCAGACAAGGGAAAGTTTCTTTATAGAAGCATTTTAGCTGACAAGTGAAGGAATGGTAGAATTGGGATGCTGCCATATTGCAACCCATGATGTTAGAGGCAAGGATGGATGATGGATCATCTAGGCAACAATGACACTGGCAGTTGACATCTCAGACAGCTTGCTGATGGAGGGAGGTACAAAACACCACCTATGGGGAATTCTTGCCAAAAATCAAACTGTATCTGGAACAAAGCTATAAAACCAACCACCAATGTAAAGGAAACATGAGGGACAGAAGAACATGTTAGACGACAGAAAAATCCAAACTGAGAGGAACTCTAGAGACTAATGATTTGGTTTCTTTAAGAAATAAATAAATAGTGAGGGTCAAGAGAGATCAAGATCATGAAAGAGAAAGAGAAGGAACAAGGAAGCAGAATGGGGAATCTATAGACTTAAGCATTTAAGAGAAGTACAAACCATTGCATTGCAATTTACGCATCTTACTTTAATTCTAATTCAGAGTATGAAAAAAAATTAAGATAAGAGTAAAATGTGAATATCAGCTTGACTTTTTTAATATTCAGAAAGTACTGTTGATTTTATTCTACATATGATAATACTATGGTATTATGTTTTTAAAAAGAATTCTTAACTTTTTGAGAAAAACATTAAGGTATTTATGAAAGAAATACTATGATCATTGGGATTTGTCTCAAAATAAATGAGCAGGGGACTGCATGGAGATATAGTTACAATAGTTTTACCATGAATTGATAATTGGTAGAGTTGGGTGCTGGGTAAAAGGTGTAAGAGTGCTGGATATAATCTGTTCTCCCAAATTTGTATATGTTTGAAATTTTTCATAATAAAAGAGTTTGTAAAGTATTATCCAGGATGAGGACAGTGCCTGTGGTGGGTGTGAGGACTATGAGACCGAAGCAGTCTGAGGTCATTGAGCTCAAAGCAGGAGGGCAGGGTTCCAAGAGAGCATAAGAATAATGGTCATTGTATATAGTAATAAAAATGAATAAACTACAGAAACAAGTAACAACATGAATGACCCACACAAACAGGGTATTGAATCAGACACAAAAGACTACATACAATATGATTTCATTTATATAAAGTTCAAGAAAGGCAAAATTAATCTATTTTCTTTTGGGATACATATAAAAATGGACAATTATTTTTCTTGCAAAAGTAGGGATTATACAAAATGCCATAATACTGGGTTCTCCCTGTGGGGGAGGCAGGGACCTGTGACCAGTCAGGGGTGCAGAGGGTCTTCTTGGGCTCTGGCAGTGATCTCGTTCTTGACCTGTGCAGTGTTTTCCTAGGTGTTCACTATATAATCGTTTAAACCATACATGTATTTCTGTACCTTTATATATATATATATATATCTTTCCAAAAGGAAAAACAAAAGCAATGATTTATAAGCACCATCATGGAGACAAGAAGCCTCAACACCCCCCAGGATTAGGCTGAACCTAATCCTGAGATACCGTGCAGAGGTGCAGGAGGAGGACCTGCCCCCTTGTAGAGTGACAGAGTGCAGAAGAGCGCGTAGGGACATTGGTGAAATAGGGGAATGGGAAGTGTGTGCTTCTTGCATCAATGAATCCAGAGGAGATGACCTTAGTCCAGGAGGCCAGGGGTGACCAGGATATTAGAAAAAATGGGATAGAGGGAGCTGAGTCTAAACAACAGTCCTCAAAATTCTCAATGAACTCAAAAATAGTTATTCAGTGTTCAAACTGGCATAGGACTCCAGGTTTCCGCTGGGTCGCATTTCTACCAGCAACTTCACCCTGGTCAAGGAGGTGAGCTGCCAGCCCGTGTTGAGGCCACCAGGGTCTGTGGGACCTGACAGCCACCAGACACCCCTGACCCATTGATTTGCATCTTTTACCTCTATTTGGTAAAAGACCATGTTTGCTGCAAGTACCATTGTAGCTCCAGAGCCCAACACAGTGCCTGGAAAACTGTAGATGCTTTCTAAACCCTTATCGAATGAATGAATAAACGAATGAAGAGTTCCTATTTCCTGTTTGTAGAAGTTGAGCCTAGAACTCTTCCATAGAGAGGATCTGGTGCCAGCAGAGGAACAGATTGCTTAATACTCAACACAAATACTCAAAGCTAGTAGAGCTGTTTTCCATAACCAGCCTGATCATTCCTTCCACAAACTCCTCTGCATTTTTGGAACCCAGATTTCCACAGCTGGGGTTAAGATATGGTGAGGAAGGGAATGAAGTAAAGGTTCTCATTCCTTTACTAAGTGCTCATTCTACCTTTTTTTCAAAGTAAAGTGCTGTTTAGAAATGATTTCTAGGGACTTCCCTGGTGTCGCAGTTGTTAAGACTCCACACTCCCAATGCAGGGGGACCGGGTTCAATGCCTGGTCCAGGAATTAGATCCCACACGCATGCCACAACTAAGAGTTCATATGCCACAACTAAGGAGCCCGCCTGCCACAACTAAGACCCAGAACAACCAAATAAATAAATATTAAAAAAAAAAGAAATGCTCTCTGAGTAAAAGTGTTGTAGGGAAGAGGAGGGAAAAGTTGTTTAAAGAAGTTGCAGAACCACAGGGAGGGCGTAAGGGAGCAGCCACAAATCGAAGCAGACGGGAAAGTGGTAGAAACAGATCAATGTTGCGACTGACTGTTTTGCATCTCCCACGCCTGGAGTGACACAGAAAGAGAAAGCAAGCTTCAGCGCTCTGGATAATTAGAAAAGGGGCAGGGGAGGGAGGGGAGGTATGAGGGGAAACTGGCAGAGTGATAGGAACTTGTTTCAGTGACTAACAGTGAGCACCCACAGCCCTTACCCCTGTGTGCCTGGTGCAGTAGCCGCCTAACCTGTCTCCTTGCCTCTGGCTTACTCCAATCCAGCCAATACCCCCCACCCCATTCCAGATTAACATCAAAGTCAAGAGACCTGTGTTCCAATCAAGCCTTAGAAGCACTCTGTCCAATAAAAATATAATTCGAGTCACATATGTCATTTTACATTTTCTAATAGCCACGTGAAAAAAGTAAAAAAGGAAGAGTGACGTTATTTTTAATAATACACATTATTTAACCTAATGTATCCAAAATATTATCATTCCAACATATAATCAATATAAAAATATCAATCAGTTATTTTATAGTCACACTAGGTCAATGAAATCCCCTGTGCCTTTCATGGCGATAGCACACTCCAGTCAGACTGGCCCCATTTCAAGTGCTTCCTAGCCATGTGTGGTGTGTGGCTACTGCACGGGACAGGGCAGAGCCCCTGTGTGACCTTGGGCATGCAACCTCACCTCTCTGAACCTTGTTTTCTTCCTCTGTAAAATGAGGGTTAGGCTTAGAGGATTTCTAGGTTACCTTAATATATTATGGGCACATTTTATCAGCAAAGTTAAGCTCTATTTCATAGCAAAGGTCTCTGACCATTGGTTGGGAGATGTGCAGCAGCCTTTGATGATTCCAAACAGTGATACAGACCTACTTAGATGACAAGGAAGGAGGCACATGGGACAGTCCCTGTAGCCAAGCCATTGCCTCACTATCGACCAGCATGCCATAAATACAAATCTGTTGCTAGAAATGTCAAGCTTATGACTTCACATCCCAAAGGGTTCCTTTGTGGTGCTCCCTCAATCTGCAGAGATGAGAAAAGGGCCATTAAATTACAAAAACCGTTCGGCTGCAACTAACAATGGGGCATCAAAAGGCAGAACTTTTATAAGCAGGAAACCCAAAGACTTAAGGGTCCAATTGGTTGCATTGTTTTAAGTTCCTTAAGAGAACTGAACTCATACTTTCTTCTAGAATGTGCACTGCTGGGAGTTACACATCTACGGTGCTAGTGGCAAAGGGGGGAGGTCTCCCTTCCAGTAAAAATTCTTCCAGGAAGATTTTTTCCATTGCCAAACTCTGGGAAGACAAATTTGTGTTCCAGAGTTAACTGGAACTTATCATGGAATGCAGATAACTTATTATGGAATTCTCCAGAAGGTGTCCTGGTCAGATCGAATCCTGCCTCACCTACACTCTGGCTGCAGCTAACCTCGCTAAGTGCATCTTCCCCCAGCCTCCTACCTGTTCCACTTGGAACCTCTTCCCCCCGCCCCACTGCAGCCACACAGTCCTTCTCCCTCCTGGCCATGCTCTGCCTTTGCATATGCCGTGCTGTCCAGCTTGAATGCTCCCCTGCCCTTCTCTACATTGCAGAACAAATCTCAATATTCAAATCACAAATCACTTAGCGTTTTCTTTGTGAAGCCCATTCTAATGCTACCAGGAAGAATAAGAAGGGACTCCCTTTGTGTTTCTACAGCTATTTGCACGATGTCAGTGCCATAGCACTTGACAGTGACATGCACCAAACTCACCATCTCACGGAAAGGGACAGACCTGAGTTCAAATCCTGACTCTGCCTTTTACAAGCTTTGTGCTCTTGAACAGGTTACTTAACCATTTCAGGTATCTCCTAAATAAAATGGAAGAAAAATAACTACTTAATAACACTGCTAGGTTCTTTTAGTTCACAGGATGTTCTGCAACAGTTTTTATTAGCACTAGTGGTATTGGAAGCACCAGATGTTTATGCATTAGTCCCTTCAAAAGATATTTATTGAGCACTTACTAAGTGTTGGTACTATTCTAGATGTAAAGGAGAGATCCAGACAAATGAATGACTCATTTCCTGCCTGAGAGCAGCTCATTATCTCAGTAAGCAAAGCCTCAGTCTTTGATGCTGGAACATAGGAGCCCTTTTCCCTTGTTCTGTCTCCTGGAAGGCGAGTAAACAGTCAGTGACTGCCTTTGGTAACTCAGCTCTGTTAGGATGCCTATTGTTTGACTGTAAAAAGGAGACTGCAGGACGTAAACAGGACAAAGCTCTTTTCAGTGAAGCAGGCCTCAGTAGGAGTCCACACAGAACCAACAATTATATCACAGCCTTAAAGATGCCTCGACCCTACTTGCCTTGTATTTACTTCCCATTTCAGTGAAGGTTTTGCTCCACCCAAGAACTGGGAGCCAAGGCTGAGCACCAGAAGGGCTGGTAAGTGGTTTAGGGATGGCTGCAATGAAACCTATTTTCCTAATAGGTCCAGTTTTCTATTAGCAAAATGAGAGGACATGCATGAGTTCAATCTGATTTAGCCATGCCTCCTTTAGGCAGAGTTAGATTTGGGAAGACAAAAACCACATTTTTTTCTACGACAGATGTCCTGGAGAGAACAATGGCTGTCCCTCTGTAGTGCAGGGCTGCAAGGGAGGGGCATCCAGAAGGGCTGCACTGGAGGGGGTGCTGGTGGGACGGGGTCAGGGGCAAGACTCGGGAAGCAGAGAGTCTACGGAAGGGTGCGTCCTAGCAGGGACTTAGAACACAGGAGTCCAGACAGTTCCTCAGGGTGTGAGGAGTGACTCTGGTCTAGTAAGCTCCTCTCTGACATTGGCTCTGGTCAGCAGAAGTCTTCTATATGCCCTCTGACTGTAGAGAGGGCACTCCTACCCCACTGGTGACCAGTGTAAGTCAGAACTGGCTCAGGAAACCCTGATACCGGATACCTTCAGATGACAGAATTGGGAGGGTTTGGGCTGTGTTCACCACATGTGGCTTACACAGCAAAGCAAACTTCAAGATTGCAAAGCAGAACCTGGGTTGTGGTGCGGAGGGGTGGCTTTCCAATCCCACCTCAGGTGTGCCATCAGGATGAATCCTTTAGGACTTTCTTCTCCAGGAAACTCCACCCTCCCCCAGGGAACTGGATGGCAGCTGCTCCTGGTACACAGTAAGCTGTAAGTCTGGTCATGGTGCAATGCCACGGGTTTGCTTCCCAAGAGAGTTCCAGAATGAGAAAGTCTAATCATGCTTGCTACCTTCTTTATCTCTAATAACTTTTCTTTTGTTAGCAAAGACACCTGGGTTCAAACATAAGCATCTAAGAAAGAGAAGATGAGAGACAGAGACAGAGAGAGAGGAAACACCCCAACACTCTGATTAAAAACAAAACAAAACAAGTCATTTAAACAAGGACAGAAGCCTCCATTAGCTGCAAAACTGCCCTAAACAAAATAACACCTGGTGACAGGTAGTGACATTTATGCAGAAGAATGGGAGACAGAAATACTGACCCAGCATTCTGAGCACCATGTCATTAAAAAGATAGGGGGAAATGAAGCCGCTTCTTCACAAACCAAGCAAAAATCCAAAATAGAGCCTGAGGAAGTGAATGGGTAAAGAAAAGTGCTCCACAGCACCAACAAGTTCCTTCTGTCGGGGTCACCCTTGGAACTCAGGGAGCTGAACTCAGACATACCCCTGGGGACACAGCCAAGGGATGGGAAAGGGAAGCGACTGGTAATTAGAAGTTCAGGGGGTGAGTCTCAGATCTGCCTCTGAGGGATGATCTCAGGAAGTCTTTTAACACCTCTCGACCTGTTTGCCAGATTGTAAAGCATCCTCTCTTCCTTTTCTGTGCCTGGGTAATGTGGCTTTTCTTTCACATTTTGCTTCACATATATGGTTTTTTTCTTCCAGACCCTAAGATCCTCCTTAGGTAAAAACTCTGTCTTTTCAGTTTCATTTTCTTATGCCCAGAGTCTACTTGGTTCAGAATGAATGGAGGGAAGGAAGCAAGGGATGGAGGAAGGAGAAGGGAGGAAGGGAGGGAGGAAAGGGTGGGACTGCTGAGTGAGGAAGCATGGAATAGTGCCAACTTAACTGCTTCTTTAAGTCAAACCTGATGGGATCTGGTGCACCGGGCCCTCAAGTCAGACTGCACTGTACCATCTTTGGCAAGTTTCTAGGCTCTCTGAGCCTCAGTCTCTTCGTGGACACAGGAAGGATTATGATGCAATCCATTTCTCAGGGCTGTTGTGAGCGCTAAATAGCATAGTGATGGAAACTGCTAATCACAATGCCTGACACTTACAGCTACCCACTAAATATTAGCAATTATTGGTACGTGAGAGGAAGTAATGAAAATGAAGCCAATATTGTTGAACCAAGTTGGGGGATACAGAGCCCCATCTGCTCTCCCTTCCTCCCCTCCCCCACTGTGCTGGAGAGAGCCCCTGTGCTCCCTTTGGATATTAGAAATCGGTGGAAAGCAGTGGAATCACCATGGAAAGGACTCAAGCATGGAAACCAGAACTGGGTTCTCATCCCAGATTCGTTACTTAGAAGAAAGCAAAGTCACTTAACCTCTCTGAGCTTCAGTCCTAATATGCAATTTAGGAATTAAATATGTCTGAAAGTTGTCGTGAGGATGAAACAAAGAAATGTATGCAGAGCATTTAGAACAGTTCTGGATACTTCGAAGGCGCTCAATGAATTTGCTTCCATCTCTGTTAAACACTCTTCTAAGGGCACAGTAGTTCATTGCTATTCTCCAGGAGAGTAGAAAAAAGCCTCCTACTGACATGGTTACAAAGGAATTTGACAACACCCAGCCCCATTTCAACACTTGAGGTGGCCCTTTCCCATGCTTGATGGACAGCAGTAGGTACCTGGGGTCTCCTGCAGCCAGACTTGGCTGTCAGCCTGCTGCCAACATTGGGGACAGATTGTAGTCTATAGAACTGCCCCTTCCAGAGGCCAGCCGCATCCTTTGCAGACAGCAGAAAATGCAAATCAGGAAATGTAAGGCTTTTGAAATGATGTAATCAATTGTCAGACTGGGACGCTGCAAGGTGACTGGGTGACTCTGATCAAATATGAAGAAAAGAAAACCCCACAAATTCCTAACAAAACTTTCATAAAGGACTCAAGAATGATAGCTATCTCATTTCAAGAGAGCAACCTGTTGTATAGAGAAAGAACATTTCCAAACACACTTGGCAGTGCAATTTCTGGCTCCAAGATGGAGGGGAAAAATGAACATTCCATACAGAGGAAAGCAAAGATTCCTGGCTATCCCATCCTCCCACTTTCCTCTTTCCCTCCAAAATCAGAGCTTGACGATAACTTCTAAAATGGAAGTACAGAAAGAGAGGGATCAAAGAAATGGAGAATATTAGCTTTAATTCATTAATTCTTTCAACAGATTTTTAAATGTTCCTTTTTTTGCTAATTAACTTTGTATTATGAAAAATTTCTAACATGTATAAAAATAGAATAACCTAACGAATTCCCATGTATTCATAACCACTTTCAACAATTATCCAATCTTTTTCTATCTCTACCTGCACTCACTCCTCTTCCTCCTGTGCTACTTTAAGGAAAATCTCAGACACCATATCATTTAATCCATAATATTTCTTCCCAGATATTTACTGAGCACCTTCTGTATATCTTTATCAGTGGGCAGGCAAAAATATCAATAGATAAGGAAGACCCCTTTCCCTCACAAAGTTCATTGAAGGGGGACTTAGATCTTAAAACATGTAAATTTGAGGCATTTATTTTTATAACAAATATCGCAGAGTATGAGCTATGCCAGGCACAGTTTTCACTGTTTTATAATATTTACTTATTTAGTGTAGTCCTCCTAACTCCCCCATGAGGTAGGTAATATTACCTTCCCCATTTTACAGATGAGAAAGCTGAGGCACAAAGAAGTTAAGTGATTTTGCCCAAGGTCACCTAGCCAGTAATAGGTGGTGCTGGGGTGCACAAAGTGCTATGAGGCACAGCAAGAGAAGTAGATCATTCTATCTGGGGCCATTGAGGAGTGAGTAGAAGTTCCCCATGCAGACAAACAGAAGAAACAGCATGAGCAAAGGTCTAGAAAAAGAAAGAGGTCAACACAAACGAAACAAGAATTTTGGAGGCAAACCAGAAATGACCAGAAATGGAACTGGAAAGGCAGGTGAGGCCAGGCTCTGAAGGGCTTTTCTGAGCCGTATTAAGGAGTGTGGACATTCCCGTGGCCTCAGGACAGCCGGCAGAGATTAAGCAGGTGAATGATAAGATCAAAGCATATTAGAAAGATAACTCTGAAGACTGCATGGAAGAGAGAATGTAAGTGAAAGAAACAGAAAGGCTACAAATGTCCAGGTAAGCTGGGAGGTGATCAAGCCTGAACCAGAGCAGTGGCCGTGGGAATGGAATGAAAGATATGAAAATAGGAATCAAGTGACACAACGCCAGTTGGGACTCTTCCTGTTTCTCAGAATTTTGGCAGAAACCCAAAGCTCTAAACAATAAAGAGCAAATACTGGCAAATTCTGAAAAGAGAAGCCGTACACATCAGCGAAGAGGCTAAGAAGTGGCCAAATCCCTTCCTGAATCCTTTAGCCCATCACCCACCTCCATTCCTCACATAAGAGCAGCCTAGAGATTTTTTCAGGAGAGCTTTCTTTGCAGAACATTGTTGAGAACATAGGGAAAAGTCTTCCCTGCCAAGCCTAGAAAGCGAACTCCAGTGGTCTCCAAGATCAGCAGGGGTGCAGAGTAGTGAGAAAATTCTTGAAAGGATGTAACAGGTATGTCTTAGAGTTTGGTGGGACAGAGTAAGTTGTCTGGTTCTTACTCTGGCATAGGGCTGGCTAGAGCTGCCACCAGAGCTAGAAGCTGCAGCAGGAGAGGCCTGGAACTCCAGAGTTCACAGACAAAGACATCACTGTCTCCATGAACTGAGAGGCAGCCTGCCTGGGCTGCGGTTTCCCAGGAGGAAGAGGCTAGAATTGTGCCGAGAGTTGGGGTTCACCATTATAGTGAGAGAGGACTGGTGAACAGTGCAGCATGAGAGCGCCTTGAAGGGAGGGGGGTGTGCAGAAAAGATTAACATAGCAGATCTGACTGCTCTCCTATGAAAGACCTGCTTACAAGGTCAGCCCTTGACTGGCCGTGACTGTGTCTAGGAACTCGGAGTGTTCCCAGTGTTCCAAGAACTGATAACAGTTCTGGCTCCCTCTGCCTAAATTGTCTGTACAAAACATATACAGTATACTGTTTATACTCAACACCTGCTTTCCTTCTGGGAGTCTAGAATTTGGTACGTGCCAGGCAGAGACTGCCTACCGACCAGCCTTCTATAAAAACTCTGGGTGCATGGTCTCCAATACACTTCCCTAGTTGGCAAAATTTCATACACTCCACTGGGAAGGATTTCACAGACTCCACTGGGAAGGACTTTTGGAAGCTTGTGCCTGGTTTCCCCAACTTTGCCCCATGTGTCTTTCCCTCTGCTGATCTTGCTCTGTATCCTTCTGCCATAGTAAATTATAGCTGTGGGTGCCAATATCAGCTGAGTCCTGTATGTCTTCCTGGTGATTCATCAAACATAGGGATGCCTCCAAAGAACCTACCTTGTCCCCCAAAAGGAGCAATACCAGCACTTGGGTGTCTGCCAGAAAGACGGCACAGGTGTCAGGTCTGAGAGCATCAGTCATGTAAAACGATTTTTAGATTTTAATTTCTCAGTTTTCTCCTTGAGCTGATCCTGGGGAAAGCAGAAGCAGCATGGGGTGTCGGGGAGGAGGGGAGAAAGAGCAAATGAACAGGAGGAGAAAATGAGCAAGTAGGATACAAAGTGAACACCCCTCCCACTTTGCAGATTATAAAAATGTGAGTCTGACCTGAGCTGGGGTGGAGAGGGGTAGGACCAAGGGGTTTGGAAGGGAGGAGGAGGGGAAAAGTACTAAACTGAATCAGAGATTAAATGTTTTTATTTATAATATCTGAAAGTGAGACTCATAATAATTGAAAGTAACTAGAAACAGGTGAGAAAAGCCATGTGATCTGCCTGAAGTGTGGTCAAAGATGGGAATGAACATCCTGAGAGTGCATTTGAGGACAATATGGAACTAGAATAAATCAATTTCTTGATTAATCCTACCAAGTCCAGCTCTTTCCAAAGAACCAAAACCCACTTTCCAAGCACAAGCTCAATAAAAGCCCATGAAGCATACAGGTAAACATGTTCATCTCTAGTTAAAAGAATACTGGCTGTGAGCCCTACCTCTGCTAGCTCCTCGCCATGCGGTTTTTGGAGAGGGCTCCTCATCTTTCTGATCCTCAGTTTATGCTCTCACAAAATGTGCACTTGAATATCAACTTCACACGTGGGACACTATGGGAATAAATGAGAAGAGACAAAGTGCCTGACACGTTTGAAATATTTGGAAGAGGTGGGATACTGCAGGGTTGCGTGTTTTCAGGGCCTTAGCTCTGTGTGGGGGCTTGAGTGCTTGCCTCTTTGCAGAATGTATAGTTGGCAAAGCTGGGATTGACGAGGTCTGATTCCTCTACTGCCCCCCGCAACTGAGTCAAGCAACCACCAGGCACTGGTCCCTCTTATAAACGCGGGTCACCATGTTCCCCATCACACATCTCCAGGCTACTGTTTTGCTCAACAGGAATTTGGCTGGTGTTTCCTTTCCTATAAACATCAGTATAATGACCAATTGAATTTTATTTTTTCAATAAGAACAGATATCTCTACATCCTTCCAAGCAAATCCCCATCCGTGCCTTAGATAATGCTGATATGCCTGAAATTCAAAGCAGAGAAAATACTGGACTCAAACAAAGCAAGCAAAAGAAGGTGTTTCTCAAGCTAAGACAGCATTGCAAGCCACCCACCATGGCCGTGGGATGTTTCTGGGAACTGGAGGACCCACAGTCCTCTACTCAGCTGCGAAACTCAGGAGAGCCTGGTTCCCTCCAGAAACTGCCAACCAACAGGTCTTTCTGCCAACAAAAGCTGGAAACGCTCCTAGCACACTTCTTGGGTTTCCCTCTTATCTTTTTTGATGCATATTTAGCCCCGGTTGGAGAGGAGAATGCAAAAGACATAGAAACACATACATATAGCAAATATGTTTTGGGCAAACTTTATGCCTCTCTGACCTTCACTTTCCTATTCTGAGAATGAGGAAGACAGACTAGATCAAGGTTTTCAGCCTTGGCTGCAGCTATGACCATCTGGGAGCTTTAAAAGTACAGATTCCCAGGCCCGCTCCTGCCCAATTAAATCAGAACCTCTGGAGGTAGGGTTGGAGGAAGGGTGTTTTTCAAAAGCTCCCAGTTAATTCTAATAGGAAGCTACCACTGGGCTACATGATGCTTGTGGTTATTCATCTAATATTCATTTTATGATCCTTTATTTAAAGTGACCATAAAGCAATTGGCTGGCTTCCCACACCTCTCATGAAAAGGGATCTAAATGCTAAGGTTTCTCTTTGTGTAGTAAATGAAATCTCGGCCCGCTTTGTGGACAGACCAAGTCATGTATGATTTTAGGAATTTTTCTAATGCTAAACATCTGGGAGGTAATGATGAAATGTGAGACCAGAGGAGTAAAAAATTGAAATGCTTACAGAGTATGGCTAGTCACATAAATGCGTGACTGAGGCCAGGTATAATAATAGAGACAGAGAGGGCTGGGGTTTGTGGAACCAAAATTGTGTGACCTGTCAACTTTCACAACCTCCCTCTCTTCTCCCCTCTCTCCTCTTCTTCTCCCCCTCACTCCTTCCCTACCTCCCTCCTTTCTCTCTTTCTTTTTCCCTTTCTTTCTCTTTCTTTTTCTCTTTCTTTCTTTCTTTCTTTCCTTCTGTTTTTCCTTCTTCCTTTCTCTTCCTTCCCTCCCTCCCTCCTTTCTCTCTTTCTTTTTCCCTTTCTTTCTCTTTCTTTTTCTCTTTCTTTCTTTCTTTCTTTCCTTCTGTTTTTCCTTCTTCCTTTCTCTTCCTTCCCTCCCTCCCTCCCCTCCCCTCCCTCCTTTCCCTCCTTCCCTTTCTTTCTTTCTCTTTCCTTCTTTTCTTTCCTTCTTCCTTTTCCTTCCTCCCTTCCTTCCTTTCTTCCTTCCACTCCCTCCCCTCTACTCCCTCCACTCCTTCCTTCCTTTTCTTTTCTTTCTTTCTTTCTTTCTATCTATCTATCACGTTGACAGAATGAAAGATTAACCTGCAGCATGGTTAATTCACTGGTAGGTCACCTCTTTGAGACCCCTATTCAAGATATTCTGATATATTAGGAAAAAAAAATAATAAAAATATTCCAAAAGCATCTGCCTCATTACTAGCCCTCCAAAAGACACCACGTCTTCACTCCACGTTGCAGGGAACAATAACTTTGAGAGACAGACAACAAGACTTACTGGCAGACATTGCTCCAAACCTACTCAACCTCCTCTCCTTCATGCATCTCCATGGTGCTGCCAATGTGGCTCCATCATCTTAAATCAAATATCTACTTATAGCCCTTTGTTTTCTGTGTGACATTCTGGTTTCCCTCTTGGGCTTATTGCACCTCCTTCTCAGAGAGAATTTTGACCAGCAAACTCCACTGATGATTCCATGTCCTACAACTTCATGGATGAGAGCCTCTCCAATCTCCCCGACCCTGGAGGGCCCTACCAACCAGCTGTCCTCTAACTCAAGGTTTCTCAACCTCAGCATTATTGACATTTGGGGCCAGGGGAGGGAGAGCTATCCTATGCATTGTAGGATGTTTAACAGCATCTCTGACCTCTACCCACTAGATACCAGTAACAACCCCCCACCCCCACCCCCCAGCGGTGACAATCAAAAATGTCTCCAACATTGCCAAGTGTCCCCCAGGGGACAAAATCTCCCTGGCTGGAGACCCACTGCTCTAACTGCACACAGTGTCCCAGTGCCTGCAAGGAAAATGGTACAGTGAGCTCCATCAGTTTGGAACACAGCCAGCATAATAACCAAGCTTCCAAAAGAAAGGCCCCAGCTGAAAAGGAAACAAGCTCCAGTATGATCAGCTGTGTCAGTCCCATTTAATTGTAAATTTGGACAGGCTCTGCTGAGTGAAGTACAGAATGTTTCTCGCCTTGGGCACTGATATTATATTAGAATAAAAGCAACCCGAGAGGCGTTTGTTTTTGTGGAAAGTGCGTGCATGGGCAAAACTCTGCTCATCAG
This sequence comes from Neophocaena asiaeorientalis asiaeorientalis, assembly GCF_003031525.2. Taxonomy (NCBI): domain Eukaryota; kingdom Metazoa; phylum Chordata; class Mammalia; order Artiodactyla; family Phocoenidae; genus Neophocaena; species Neophocaena asiaeorientalis. The sequence goes on from NW_020172779.1 coordinate 10,256,023, forward strand.
ATTGTTTTGAATTAGTGTGGAAGCTATAAATAAAGTGTTTTCTCTTTTTTGGACCGGCTTTGATCTCTCGTTATCCCTCCCTTTTCAGAACCCTTTAAAGGCAGCTTTCATTCAGATCCTTCATCAGTCAAACAGGCGGACTTCAATAATTGCACTCAAAAGCCTTGGTTGCGTTTTGCACGCAAGCCCCACATCAGTCAGCCCAACAGCCCACCACCCCCAGATGCCTGTCCCCTTAATGCCCCTGGAGAACGGAAGATGGATGAACTGGGCTGAGGGAACGAGGATAGGCATGTAATGTGAAGAGACACGTTTGACTGACATTTTCCTCCTGTGTAAGGTTATTGAACAACTGTGATTGAATCACTGCAGTCGCAATTCTCACGTTCCCTGGAGCAAGGGGCGCAAATGAGATGTGTCTCCTCCTAGAATGAGAGGTGTGATCCCGAATCCTTGCCTCCCGTTGGGTTGGGTCATAAATAATTGAATCCTCTGACAGCACCCTGCAACTCTGCAACTGCCAGAATGGCTATTAGAAATATCCCCACATGTGAAAGATGACATGAGCTTCCATTGCCATGACACAGTCGAGTCCAAAGGAATTGAGCATTAGTGTGGCAAATAGTTATGGGAGAAAGTGTGGTAGGGAGAAGGGAATGACCCCTCTCCTAAAGTAATCCCAGTACTGACTCTTACTTGCTTTGTAGTGTGAACCCCTCAGAGACTCAGTTTTCTCACATTTGAAATGAGAGCAATCGTATTTCTTTCTTAAGGTCATCAAACGTTTTAGAAATCTATAATGGCAATGCCTGGCATATTGCCTGGTCCATTGGACACGTTCCTCCTCCGCCTCGTCATCACTGTCATCACCATCATCATCATGTCTGTCATCATTTCTTCTTAGAGAGATTAATGGGTTGGTGGTTATGGGCTGTATTCGTCTCTCTTCATGTCAAAGAAGACTCTAGTTATTCTTTTCGTAGGATGTTGAGGGGAGAAGGAGAACTTTCCCCAGGCTTCTTATTTCTAGAGAGAAGTGGGAAATTCTCTAGAGGTCCAGGCTTGCAAACTTCCCATGACTGAGTGGCTAACAGCAGCTTTCAGAAAGACTTAGTTCAAAGGTCCAGAAGGCTATGGAGCAGGTTGTGCAAATGAGTATGTGCTTCCTTGCCTTTCCTTTCCTTGAAGAGCCTGGGCTGTGATTTCATAGATACTGAAGACCCTCATGTCATCAAACATCCTCTTCTCTCCAACTTGAATGCCAGGGTGAGTAAGAAAACCACTGTGGATTAATGGGTAGGCCATGGGCAATGAAGACAGATGCACATGGAATCAAACTCTGATTCTTCCATTTAATAGTTGCAGGACCCTTACCACCTTTAAGCATTAGTGTCCTGTTCTGAAAACGTGGGTGGAATAATTCTTATTTCACAGAGGATTATCTTCTGGCTCAGTCCCTGCAAGGATGTGTGACAAAGTCCCGGAAGCAGGATTGTGCTCAGTGGAGGGAGCCCATTAAATAAAAATTTTCTTAAAAGTCGAGGCTGTCAGATGCTGAGACCAAGACAATTCTGCTCCAAGTCAGAATTGACCAACAGTGAGAGGAGAGTATTTCCTTCTCCTCCACACAAGGTCGTGGCCACACAATGTAAGGCTGGAGGAAGAACTAGAGGGTGGACTCAACTAAGGATATGGTCTTAAGATGCAGCTACTCCCAGGCACAAAAAATCAAAGAGACATAAGGTAAGATGACAGAAGAGTCAGAAATGCTTACATATTCCGGAAGAGAGTCAAGGCCCTCTGTGAGTTCACCAAAGACAATCCAAGAGATTCCTAGACCAGAAAGGGAGGATTAGGAAGAAGCAAGGTCCCATATATATTATTGTTTAGGATAATGTCAGAAACTACTGCCTGTCTATTGGGACCCTTTGATATTTCCAGCCGGTGTGCCATGGAAAACAGGGGCTACACATGGATTTACAACTGCTCACCCTTGCAGCAAATAAGAAAATATGCAATGCTAGGTCTGTTGGAAAGGCAGAATTCTGTTAAAAAGTGCCTTCCTAGGAATCAGGAGTCCAGTTCCTAGATCCAGCTCTGCCCTTCATGCGAAGCTTTGGATCCAGAACAAGCCTTCACCGATTTGACTCTCATTCGTGAAATCAGCTGAATTTGTTATACAACCCTCATCCATAAGATAAAGTTGTTGAATTTGGTAGTACTCCTGTGGCTCTTCTATCTGAAGCATTGGGAACCTGGGTCTGAGGTTCTCGTGATGTACCTGAGTCAAAAGGAAATAGCTGTCCCTCTTGCAGTCGTAATGCTGGAGAAGGGAGGAAAATCTCCCTACACCAAACCCAGCAACTAGCCCAAAGCACGCAAAGAATTCATTTAATCCCGTCACATAATTTGGCATTCTCTGGCCTCTCAATGAAGTGAGGTTAACGCATTGATCTTCCCAAGGAAAACACAATATCCTGGAGAGAAATCCAATTTTAACCAAAATGACATATGCACCTCGGAATGACATTTGCCCCCTATAAGGCAGTTCGCCTGCCCTAGTATTCAGACTTAAATCACTCACCGAAGTCTCCCTACAGACCACGGGGAAACAGAAGGAAAAAGAACTTCACTTTTCAGAGACTTTAAAGATTTTCCTCATTTGGAGTGTGTGTGGAAATGCATTTTAAGCACAAATCTTTGAAGCAAATTGGAATCTTGACCACAAGGAATGAAGGTGGCTAACCTAACTTGAAGACTCCACGCAGGCAAATGTGTATTGTGATTGTGTAGAAGAAAGTCCTTTTCCTCAGGACATTTATGCTGAAAGGTTTAGGGCTTAAGAGTCATTTACATGTGCGTCTTCCTCTTACATGGTTCAGAGAAAAGAGAGGAGCAAGAAAAGAGAGGAGCAAGATAAATCAGATGTAGCAAAATGTCAGCAATTTGTGAATCTAAATAAAATAAAATGGGTGTTCATTGTAATTTTCTTGCAACTTTTCTATAGGTTTGAAACTTCAAAATTAATATTTGGGAAAAATGAATTGGTACTGATTCAATGTTATTTCACTAAAATAATGTCACTCTTGAGTAAGAGGACTGTGTGTGATGAGAGAGAGGTTACGTTTTTACTTGGAAAGACTAGGAATTGCTGGTAAACTCTAAGCCATAGGTAGGTGGCCGGCTTGTGAATGTCATCTGCATGCATTTTGAAGTGTAAAAGGAAGTAGACATTGCAATTTACAGAGAGATCATTGTCACCTTAGGTGTGGTTTGTCAGCCTTGCTTTGCCATCAGTAGTCAGTAGCCGACACGAGAGTCGCAGGATTTCCCTAATGCTCATCGTTATGAATCAGTCTCCCCTAGCGTCCTCTTGCCTCAGTCCAGAAATGTTTTGGTGAGTTCCTAGTGGCCCCCCACCCACTTTCTTTGTTGAGAGGAGTTGGTCCTAGGCGCTCACATTTGCCCCTTCTTACCCTCACCCCAAGTCACAGGTGATCAGACTAAGATTTGACACCGGAACTAAGCTGGACCTGTCAGGTTTCTCTCCCACGAATCTCAAACACAGAAAGTGAGTCTGATCTAGAGAATCTGAGCTGAAAAACCACATAGGACCAGAGCAAACTATAGGCAAAAGCAAGCTGAAGTTATGAAGGAGCAGAAACCATAAATGTGCAGAGAAATGTAGTTATCTGTAAAGGGGAGAAGAGGGGTGCGTGGAGAAAAACAGAGATGACAGACCATCACACCCCAGAGAGTCACAAACAGCATAGAAGTGGCACCATCTGAAGGACTCTCCACTCCTCAAGCTCCGTTTCCCATTATGCCTGACTTCCTCCCACCCCGACCCCAGGGCAATCCTCTCTTCTGCCTTTCTTTGAACTAATCAGGATAAGTTTCAGTTCGTTGAATGTACCATTTTTCCTGCAGGATGTGACTTGCCCTCTCTCGCCCTTTGGTTGGGGTCCTATCATCCCACCACCTCCTCCTTCAGCAGACATCCCTCAGCCAAAAACTATTCATTCTAGTCTGCACTCACCCGTTCCCGCCACTCTCATCCAATCCAGGTCTCTGAGCCAGCTCTGCACCTGGGCTCACTTGAACAGTGACATGATTTATTTTACTATTTCTTTTGTTAATGTACGAATTGGTGGGATATTTGTTCTATTTCTAGTATACTGATTGTCTTAGGGATTCTAGTGGGCCAGGGACAGGGGCTGCACTACGTATGTTTGTATTATAAAAGTAATACATGTCCATAATAGAATTCTTGTGGAAAAATAGAAAAGGAAAAAAGAAGAAAGAAAAGTCATTTATAATTCCATCACCCAGAGATAAGTCCTATTCATATTTGGGCTTATTTCCTTTCAGACTTGACTTAACATAATTCAGATTAAGCAGCACATACAATTTTGAATGCTCATTTCCCTTAAATGGAAAGTATCAATATTTATCTGTATTTTAAAAGTTCTGTTAAAATATCATTTTAAAAGCTGCATGACATTCCATTTTATATAAAATATGTAAAAATGTATAAACATATAAAACAATCTAATTACACATGCTCCTATTGTTGTATATGTTGGTTGTTTTCATTGTTTGCTAATATAAATAACCCTGGGAAACACATCTGTGTGGCTTTAGATTCTTGATGCAAATTGCTAAGCTGGTTTCCCAAAAGGCCTTGCTATTTGCTCTTCCTCCGTTGGTACAATACTTCTCTTGCACAGAGAAGCTCTGACATTTACGAATTTAATTATGAAAAAAAAAGGTAGCTCATATTTATTTGCATTTTTGAAGACTACTAAGTTTAAACTTTTTTCATTTGTAATTTGACTTGATACAGGGCAAGTAAGTGTGCAGTAAGTTTTGTTTCACTGGATGAAGGTCACATATGTTATACTGCACAGAGTAGAGTCTTCGGCTGTCCTGCATCTCCGAATTTAAAAAAAAAAAACAACCTCACCATGTGAGCAAGTCAATTATTAGTGCTGTGCTGATAGCATTAGTATCACAGAGCTTTGCCAATTCTCCCAAACGGAGAACCAAACTTGAGTGGTTCCATATCTAAATGGGGAAAAAGTAAATGAATAATATATAAGGGAAGATTACAACTAAAGCAAAATTATTACAATATACTTCTGTAAATGACTTTTCATTTCATTGTTAGTACCTGGTTTCAATAGGCACTCTTATAATATGGTAGATTTGAAAAGAGTTTAAAGATAAGAAGCTTTGGTAATGTGGTCTAAGAGATGGAAACTTCCACTTCTTAGAACTCTACATGGATATCCAATGGAAAAAAAGAGGGTCTAGGCTAAAAGAATTGAATTCTCTCTTAGTTTTGAAAATGTTAAGACAGGAAATGCATTGGCACTATCTGTTTATGTAATGCACAGTTATTCAATAATTTTCACTAATTAAACCCCTCCAATGTCTGACCAGCTCTTTTCCTGCTAGAAAGGACAGCCTCTTTTTCCTCCAAGGTCTAGATCAGAATCACTTTTCCTGAGTTCCCAAGAGATGGAATGAAGGCAATGGGAAGTCTAGTGACACATTTAACATTGTGTTAAGATCTAGAGGGGGAAGGGGAATTGGATAAACGTGGTCAAAATGTACAAACTTCCCATTATAGGATAAATAAGTACTAAGGATATAAAATACAACATGATGACTAAAGTCAACACCGCCATGTGGTATATCTGAAAGTTGTTCAGAGAGCAGATCCTAAGAGTTCTCATTACAAGAACAACTAAATTCTCTCTCTCTCTCTCTCGCTCTCTCTCTTTTTAATACCAATATGAGACAATGGATGTTAACTAAACTTACTGCGGCAATCATTTTACAATACGTGTAAGTCAAATCATTATGTGATACATCTTAATCTTATACAGTGCTATATGTCAATTACATCTCCAAAACAAACAAATAAAAAGATTAGACTTTTTTTTAAAAGCCTTCTTAAGATGCCATATGATCCCACTGTTTTTTTTTTGGATCCCACTGTTAAACTGACCCTAAACTTACTTTGTATGGAAAGACGCTATTGAAAATTTAACTCAGTCTTATTCTTTTGTTCCCAGTCCCCAAACTTGTCACAGGATGTTCACATTTCATTTTGTATCTGTAACAGCAGAAGCCTTTTTACATGTCTGCAGTCCTACCTCCCACAGAAACTGGAAATGACTTGTACCAGCTCAGGAGATGCAACTGTTATATGTTCAGGAATTTTGTGAACCAACTGTTAAAGACAGCCATTTTAAATTACATAAACTTAAAATTTCATACACTATATTAGAAAAACAAAGGTTAATAAATATTCCAAACTCATCATTTCCTAATTATTTTACCATCTTTTATTACTATCTGTGCTCTTGAGTTCGTTTGCATGTATTGCATTGATATGATAGAGATTCTACAGAATGGTGCACTACCACACATCTCTTCCCAACTTCTCATTCAGTGATATCACACTGGTAGTTTGAAATTCACCACTGCAGTATTTACTCCACTGAAATTGGAAAAAAACTGCAAATAAGAGTCTCCCACACCCAGTCCACACGATGTCCGCACCCCAGAAGAGACAGCCATTGTTAAACATTTGCCAGCACATCAACACACACTAGGACGTGTTCTTTGGTGAAGAAGGTAGGGCTTTATGGCAAGATCTTGGGCTTCAAAGTCAGAGAAACCTGAATTTGCATACTGTGGATTTGAGCAAGCTATATAACTTCTCTGAACCTCACATTCCTCATCTATAAAATGGGAAGAATATCTGTCTCTTAAGATTGTTTTATTTCATTTCGAGATATTGACAATCTAATATATGCCAGGTATTTTTCAGGGTGGACTGTTAGGTCAAGAAGGTGCAGTAAATGCTAACTATTATTATTTTTACTACTATAATTATTCTGAATTGTAAGACCAGACACTATAAAACTCTTAGAGGGAAACATAGGAAAAACACTCTTTGATGTAAGTCACAGCAAGATCTTTTTTGACCCACCTCCTAGAGTAATGAAAATAAAAACAAAAATAAACAAATGGGACCTAATTAAACTTCAAAGCTTTTGCACAGGAAAGGAAACCATAAACAAGACAAACAGACAACCCCCAGAATGGGAGAAGATATTTGCAAATGAAGCAACTGACAAAAGATTAATCTCCAAAATATAGAAACAGCTAATGCAGCTCAATATCAAAAAAACAAACAACCCAATCCAAAAATGGGCAGAAGACCTAAAGACATTTCCCCAAAGAAGACATACACATGGCCAAGAGGCACATGAAAAGATGCTCAACATCAATAATTATTAGAGAAATGCAAATCAAAACTACAATGAGCTATCACCTCACACCAATCAGAATGGCCATTGTCAAAAAAATCTATAAACAATAAATGCTGGAGAGGGTGTGGAGAAAAGGGAACCCTCTTGCACTGTTGGTGGGAATGTAAATTGATACAGCCACTATGGAGAACAGTATGGACATTCACTAAAAAGCTAAAAATAGAACTACCATATGACCCAGCAATCCCACTACTGGGCACATATCCTGAGAAAACCATAGTTCAAAAAGACATATGTACCCCAATGTTCATTGCAGCACTATTTACAATAGCCAGGACATGGAAACAACCTAAATGTCCATCGACAGATGAATGGACAGAGGAGATGTGGTACATATATACAATGGAATATTACTCAGCCATAAAAAGAAACGAAATTGGGTCATTTGTAGAGATGTGGATGGATCTAGGGTCTGTCATACAGAGCGAAGTAAGTCAGATAGAGAAAAACAAATATTATATGTTAACACATATATGTGGAATTTAGAAAAATGGTACAGATGAACCTATTTGCAGGGCAGGAATAGAGACGCAGACGTAGAGAAGGGACATGTGGACACAGCGGGGGAAGGAGAGGGTTGGATGAATTGGGAGATTAGGATTGACACATATACACAACCATGTGTACAATAGATAGCTAGTGGGAACCTGCTGTATAGCACAGGGAGCGCAGCTCGGTGCTCTGTGATGACCTAGATGGGTGGGATGATTGGGGGAGTTGAAGGGAGGTCCAAGAGGGAGGGGATATATGCATACATTCAGCTGATTCACTTCGTTGTACAGAAGAAACTATCACAACGTTGTAAAGCAACTATACTCCAATTAAAAAAAAAGGTATAATTCTGAGAGTTTATCATGTAAGATAAGGCAAGGAGAAAACTTTTTCTCTTCCTGTAGTAGAAATAGCTGTGATAGGGCTGCAAACAGTCCAATGCTAAATAAATAAAGAGGAAGAAGAGAGGGAGGGAGCATGGGAGGGAGGAAATGAGATTGCAGAAGGACACAGGGACAAAGTGTGAAACCCGTGTGTCCCACTAAAAAGCTGGGCCCAGATTCTCAGGCCAACTAGCACACCTTGAATGTTTCCAAGCAAGAGGCAGTCACAGTAAGATTTGTGTTCTGGATTATTCTGGCATCAGCAAGCAAATGAAATGCAGAGACCAAAGCTGATGCGTGAAACTAATTGGGAAGCTACTGTATGGTCTCAGTAAGAGATGGCAATGGTTTAAAGTAAGTTAGAGCCGTAGAAACAGAGAGCAAGAGATGGTAAAAGAGGTGGAAAGGAGTTCTCCTCTTACAGAAAGGTCTTGCCATCCTCCCATCCTTCCTGCAGAGATAAAGAGCAGCTAGATTAAATGCTTGAAATATTTCAATCTATCATGAGGTTTGAAAAAATACATTCTTACCTCCCTCCCCTTGCATTCTTGATTAAAATGATCATCACTGGGCAGCACTAAAAAAGATAATAGCATTAAATATATTTTTATTGACCAAAACAATTAACTAAGAATAAAATGAGAAATTGATAAGCTATCTGGAACTCACTAGAACAGGAATTGACAAACCCTTTCTGTAAAGGGCCAGATAGTCAATATTTTAGGCTTTGAGAGCCACACAGTATCCATTGCATCCACTCAATTTGGGGGTTACAACATGAAATCAGACATTGACAATACTTCGATGAATAAGAATGGCTGTGTTCCAATAAAGCTGTTTCTGAAAACTGAAATTTGAATTTCTAAAATTTTCAGGTGTTACAAAATATTCTTTTTAATTTTTTTTTCAATCATTTAAAAATGGAAAAACCATTCTTACTTGACAGGGCATCTGAAAACTGGTAGTAGGCTGGATTTGGCCTGTGGCCATAGTTTGCTGATCCCTAGACTAAAGCATGGAGGGTCTTCTGTAGTTATCACTGAAAAATTCCAAAAATTTTGTATTAAAAGTCATGGAAAACCATTAAAAGAAAACTGCACTTGAAAGAGATTAAGACACCACCAGAATAGACTGAGGGGAGGAAAGATGTCTGGAGAAATATCTTAGATCATACAAGTGAACCACCTTACTCTTGAGGTGAAAAATTAGATCTAGAGAAAAAAAAGAAAAATGGGCTTTGGAACTTGCTTGTTCCAGAATTGCCTTTGGAGCATCCAGGGATTGACAATCATTTTATTCTATCTCTGCCATTAAGAAACTTGTTTTTGAAATGGATATGATTTGAAAAAATTATTTAATTGGAAATTGAAATCCAAAGAGACAGAGAAGATGTTTGCAGAATGCTGAGTGAGCTAAAATGAGATTAATCTTCAGGTCCACAGATTAGAGGCCACAGGGCTGGGAGACCACATAGATGGATATCAAACCCTACTGATAGCCTTTGAGAAAACAGCTCTAGGAGAGAGGCCAGATCTGAGATGAGCAAATTTCACTCTGATGTTCCAAAAAAGTAATGTGTATCTTAGAAATGACATTTTAGGAAAGCTGATCATGGCCCCAAAAGAAATGTACATGTTGATGATTAAGCAGAAGGATTATGTATCCAAAGTAAAGAAATCTATTAAGGAGAGAAACCCAAGAATAAAGCCACAGTCAACTTATTTCCTGTATTGATACTGTTAGTAGGTAGGTGGTTCGGGAAAGCAACATAGATATATTATGACAGAATTTAACAAGGCAGATGCGAGATCTCTCCTGACATCTTTTTAGACCCAGTGGAGAAATCAGAATTTGATTTTTTGTTTTTGATAGGAATGGGTCCAGTGGTTTTCCTGGTCACTTCCATGAAGTTTTATCCTCTGGGAGAGGAGGAAGAGAGGGAGGGAGAGAGAGGGAGAGAGATTGGGAGGAGGAGAGAAGAAAAGAGGAAAAGGGGGAGAAAATGTGTTTTTGGAAAACATGAGCGATTTTACTAACCTCAAAGATTCTTTTTTTTTTAAACAATCTAGCCTCAACAGGCACTCAACATGCTAGGAGGATGGTCTCCGACATTTTCAAATTTTAATATTTTATTATTCAGTGTCCGAATGCAAGTCAAATGGAGAGCCTGAGCCAGGCAAAATTCCACACCCTGAGAAGAATCTTTCGGAAGTGTTTTCACTTCTCTCTTATGCCCCTTATGTACAGTGGACACCTGTGACGCTACATCCCACAGTTTGGCCTGGTGATGACTTGCTGGTGGCCTGGTGTGCTAATGACTGGTAAGTAGGCTGCCAATGACCCCTCTTCTTTAAGATCCTGACTTTCTATCTTCTATATCTCAAAGGCAAGCACTGGACTTGGAGTGAGAAGACCAGGGTTTGAGACCCAGCTTTACCACTTACCCACCATGTGACCTTGAGCAATCTCCTTATCATTAAGGCGATACTTCATGGATGGGAGTTGTGAGAATCAAGTGAGAGAGTGAGGTCTGAGAATATTTTGCTGATGGCAAAATTTTGAGAGACCGTATATTTCTTATTATTATTCTCAAAGTAGCCTCTGGTGAAACCATTTATGCCTAGTCCTATGTCCTTCTTAAGCTCCATAGAAGTTTGTGCGGTCTGTCCTCACATCATGGCCCGCCCCTTAACAGCTTCCCTTAAGTGGGCACACTTAAGAAGCAGGTGAAGGGGGGGAGAAGAAATAAAGTGGAAAGAGCTGGAAGGCTAGAGGTCTGCTCCTCATCCATCTCCATTTTCTTTGTGACTGGGAAAATCATACCCTATTTTCAGACCTCACATCTATATAATGAGGGGGTTGGAATAAATCATTGCAGAAAAACTCAGTCAAAACCTCATTTCTAGATTCGTCTTTGGGCTGCATTTTCCTTTGCTTTCCTCTTTCCCCCACTTCCATTTTACAGCTAACCCTCCTCTCTGTGTCAGTATTTTTAAGCATGTGGTCCTGGACCACTTAATCAGGATCAGCTAGAAAGCTGGTTAGAAATGCAGATGCCTGGGACCAGCCCAGATTTACTTGATCAAAAAAAAAGTTTTGGAGTGGGGGCATGAGGTTTGGTATCATTACTTTAACAAACTCTCCAGGTGAGTTATGCCTGCTGGAATTTGCAAATTTCCACCCCAAGTTTCTTGCCTATAATCCAAGAGGACAGGACCATGTTTGTTTTGATTACAGCTGTATTCCAAGCACTTAGCACAGTGTCTGGCACTCAGATGACACTCAGTGAGATTCTTAAATGAGTCAGTTACTGAGTTAATGGAATGAACTCTGAGTTCTAAGGATTTGGTCCTACCCTTCACCGAAAATGTCTACCCCATTCCCTCAGAACCCTACTGGCTTCTGGATACCTAATCAATAAGGTCAATTGTCATGATGAGAGGTGCCAAAAGGACCAAAATGTGAATCTCTTGCTCCCACATGAGAGGGGCTCTGTGGACATTTTCCTCCTGCAAGTGTCGAGCGGGTAAGGATTTTTGGACAGAGGAGGACTTTGGTGTCCCTCAATCACATCACCTAAGAAGGCTATCTGCTTTAATTGCCATCATGAAACCTCCATCTCTCTATGCTTAGAGCCTGGTGGCTCCAGTGTTCTGGTATCTGAAAAGGTTAGGAGCCCCTAGAAGCACTCACTGGTACTGCCAAGGCTTGCTTGGTGATCACTCTGCAACCCATTTCCAGCTCTTTGGTTATACTAAATATGAATATAGTCCATATCTGAAACCTTGACTGATAGTCCTGAAGTTGTTCATAGGGTTTTGTCACTTCAATTTGGGGGGCCTTGCAGTTTCTTTGACTGATCTAATCTCTTATCACTCAGATTCAGTATCTTCATGTGACCACCAATTTGCTCAAATGTCCTTCATTTATTCACAATTTACCCAACATGTATTGAGTATCTACCAGATGCCAACACTGTGCTGCGTACTTGGAATGAAAAGGTAAACAAGGCAAAATTTCTACATTTAAGGAACTCACATAATAAGAGATTCTTTCATTACAACGATGGAGGGTGAGAGATACAGTAGAGGACCGCTGAGAGTCAAAAGGAAGCATTCAACCTAACCTTATGGGGTAAGATGGGAAGTTAGCAAAAGTAACACAAATGAGGAATATTTTCTTCCTGCATTCATTCTTTCAGCAGACATTTGCTGAGTACCCACCAAGTGCCAAGCACAGTCTGGGCTTTCTGGGAATATAGCCTTGAACGTTCCAGAGCTTGAATGAGTTCCCTAAGTAATCAAGGGGGGAGGATTTCTAAGGCAAGGATAGTGGCTGTATAAAGGAATAGAGGTAACCATCCAAAGAGCTGTCCTTAGTCTCTCTTGCTTTTTTCCTATCATCTCATTTCTTTTCAAAACATTCCAGTCCCTCTTCCTGTTGTGCTCCTCTACACCATAGGAAACAAGACAAATTTTTATTTGGTAATTTGCTAATGCAGACTCTCTTCCAGATAACCATGTATATAATGCTTTAAAGAATTTCATAAATGAAATTAAGGGCATTTAAGGCAGTCCAGTAGGAAGCATAAGTATGGGTTAAGAGATCGTGTGCTGACCACATCTAGTTCCCACTTCTAGGGCTGTGGTGAGTGGTAAAGCGGAGAGCTGTGGGGTTAAAAGCAACCCCAGTAAAGAAGTGATAACTGAAATCTCCAGGGCTGTAGAGAGAGCATCTTGTCGCCTCAGAACCTAGTAGAGCTGCTGGAGCAGCCCGCATAATTGCAGGCAAATGGGGTTCGCTTTTTCAGATACTCAGAAGAAATGGACTTGCTCACACTCTGAAGTGGTCCTTGCTGTTAGAAGCTTCCAGAACAGAGGAAGGTGGGGTGGTGGTGAGACAATGTTAACAGCAGAACAGATTAGCCAAGCTCTCAAAAATCTTTTTCCAGTTTCATTTGAATGATTTGGGTAACACAGAGCCACTATATTGCATTCAAAGGTGTTTTTCCCCTCCTGTCTAGAGCAAAAGTCTTTTCCTCTTTCTTCAACCCCTCTGACAATTTGTAGCTGGCACTGAGCACTTTCAATGTGGCGTTTTGATTTGGATGATGACAAGATATTTCTTGAAACTGATTTACTTTATGCCAAATATGAATTGGATTTGCAATGGTTGGTGCAGATGGAAAACCCATGAAAAAAATGTCAGAGCAGCCACACTGCAGGCCCAGGGGCTGTGAAATCAGGCTGCTTTCAGATGGGGATGTCCTAGGGCTCTAACTCCGGAGTTAGAAAGGAAAATTAGTAAGGTGATGGAGGAACATTCAACGCCCTTCAAACTGGGGTCTAGTTCTCAGTTTCTCAGAGAACGTCCTGACAGATAGGTGCACACAAACTCAAGCAACGTTATTACCTTCAGATAGATGCTCCTCCCAGGTCTCAAACTATTCTCTTATCATACAGTGAGTGTTTATTTCTCTCCCGGAGTCCCCTCTCCTTTCTGCTCTCCCTCTATCTCTGACCCTTGGCTTATCTCGCTTATCCTTGCTGTTTCTTCCTTCCTTTTCCTTCCTCATCTCCACACCCCCTAATCCCTGCCCACCTTCCTCTCCCTTCCCTGCTCTCATTCTGCCTCCTGATCATTTTGATGTGCTCCAACTGCTGGGACTCTGTTCAAATGGCTTTTTCTGCTATTAACAAGGAACACATCAAGAGCAATGATCAGAAACAGAACAGGAAGCTCTCATTCTACTCTCTCTGGGCTTTGACCTCACACAGTGGGTCAGTGGGGAGGAGGTGCCATGAGCACAGAACCCCCAGGCCTCTATGTGGGAATTCTGTAGACCCCTCCAATGGGGATTCTGTGCCTCAACAGCTTAAAAGAAACCTCTTTGGATCATCAGATTCAACAGCAGTCTACTGGCCCCTGCTTCTCTCTCCACTTAGACCCTCTCCTGCTTTAGATCAAGAGTTCTAGTACCAAGGAAAGATGAAGGCGACAATTATTAGCCCAGGGAAAACCTTTTTTTGCAACGTAATACAATTTCACAACCTCTTCCTGTTCCCATTTTGTAGTCTTTATTTCGTGCCACCTTAGTAGACTTCTTGCTTAATATGTGAATGGTCCTTGGTTTTCTCTCCTTGCCATGGCTCACAGGACCTTCTGTCCCTTCTTCTCCTCTGAGGCCACTCCTCTCACTCTCCCAGCTCCCTAACCCTTATGATCTAGACATGATGATGTTCATATATGTCTATCCCTGACCTTTGCACACAGTTCTCTTTGGTGGGAGCATTTGTTCCACCCTTTCTTGTCAGTGCACCTGACTAGCCCTTATTCGTCCTTTCACTATAAGCTTCACAGTCAACTCCTCCAGGAAGCCTTCCTTGATTCCTATATCCAGCCATCCATGTGCATGTCCTCTTCCCCTGACACACACACAAGTATACATCGCATCCACTCAACTTATACCACCCCCCCCACACAGACACAGGTGAACAGAAATCCACACATTTACACTTATGCCCCCTACACATATGCCCAACTATACATATTAGATTGAACCATATGAAATTACCAATATTGGACTTTTTAACTTTCTAAAAGGATTCTAAACCAAATTCCAGTGCGGCGGGGGGAGGGGGGCAGGGGGAGCTTTTCCCCAACATTAACAATTCTCTGACACAGGCAGGGTGTTCTACAATTTAACTCAATTCAATTCTGACAACATCTACATGGAGATAGCATCAGAGCCCTCAAGGCTAAGGGTTCAGTCCCACAAGATTGTTCTCTTCAGGTTGTCATTTGTGCTTCTGACTGATCAACTATAAATGTTAGGTTCTCATGACCCCCTCCTTAGGTCTGATTAATTTGCTAGAGCAGCTCACAGAACTCAAGAAAAGAGTATACTTCTGTTTGCTGGTTTATTATAAAAGGATATACGTAAGCATCTGGATGGAAGAGGTGCATAGAGCAAGGTATGTGGGGAAGGTCCTGGAGGCTCCATGCCCTCTGAGCACACTTCTCTGCCCGAATCCCCATGTGTTCACCAACCTGGAAGCTGTCCAAACCCCATACTATTGGGATTTTTATGGAGACTTCATCACATAGGCATGATCAATCATTAACTCCATTTTCAGCCCTTCTCCCTTCTCAAGAGAACGGGGGGGCAGGGCTGAAATTCCAAGCCTCTAATCATGGTTTGGTCTTTCTGGTGACCAGACCTCATCCAGGAGCCCACCCAGAGTCTCCTTGTCAGAACAAAAGACACTCTGTTATATTCAGGAAATTACAAGGTTTTCAGGAACCTTGTGTCAGGAGCTGGGGTCAAAGACCAAATATTAGAACAAAAGATTCTCCTAGTGTTCTTATCACTTAGGAAATTCCAAGGGTTTCAGGAGCTCTGTGCCAGCAAGTGCGGATAGAGACCAATATCCATTTTCCACTATCTCACAACTACAAAAGAGTGATATCACACTATGCACTTTCAACGTATGTATTCTACAGCTTCTGCCCATGGATATACACCCTCTCCCAAATGCACATCCTTTTACACTCAATACAAAGCCCACAAAATACCCCTTCTGCTAAGTATTATGTGGATGAATTGCATGATATCTTCATCTCCCTCATACTCAACACTTCTGGTGACACTGCACATTTCTGGTAGGAAGATGAACGTTAACTTGTCTCAGGATACACTTTGAAAAGATGTGCCTTGCTCCTCTAAGGCCAAGGAAGCCTAGGGTGGTTAATGAAAGGACACCTGGAATAAAGTCCCCTCAGCATTTCAATAATTCCATCCCACTGTAGAGTAGAATAAACCCCTAAGTCAATTTAGAGAGGTTTCTGCAAGACAGCAAGGTGTTTGAAACCAGTGCAGAAAGTACAGCATGGAATAGGATAAAAGAAATGCAATTCAGTTCCACAAAAATTGAGAACTCACTATGCACCAGTGTTACAGACTGAATTGTTTCCCCAAAATTCATATACTGAAGCTCTAACCCTCAATGTGACTGCATTTGGAAATAAGGCCTATAAGGAGATAATAAAGGTTAAGAGAGGTCAGAAGGGTAGGACTATAAGCCAAGAGGGCTGGTGTCCTTATAAGAAGAGGAAGAGATACCAGAGTTCTCATTCTCTCTCGCTCTCTCTCTCTCTCCTTGCACACAGAGGCAAGGCCATATGAGGACACAGCAAGAAGGCACCCATTTACAAACCAGGAAGAGCAGCCTCCCCAGGTATCAACCCTGATTTGGACTTCTGGCCCGCAGAGTTGTGAGAAAATACATTTATGTTGCTTAAGTCACCCAGTCTGTGGTATTTTGTTATGACAGACCTAGTAGACAAATACAGACAGGCACACTATTCTAAGCATGAACAATAGGGCAATGGGTAAACAGATGAGGTCTCTACACCCCTAAAGCTTACATACTAGTGGAGGGAGACAAACAATAAACAAATGCGTAAATAGCTTGATTAGCACGAAGAAGAAAAACACAAGGAAAAGAAACAGAGGAAGTATTTGATTAATAAGGTAGTGAGATGTCTGTAGGGACTTGAACACTATGATAAACTTTGAATTTAATTCTGTGAAATGGGGACACAACGCAGGGTTTTGAGCGGAGCAGCGACGTGATCTGACTTATGTTCTAAAAGGATCACTCTCCCTAAAATATCGGAGGACAAATGCAGGTTTATATTACTCTACTTTACACTATCTTATATTAACAGATAAAGGCTTGGATATACTTGTAGTATTGCAGTGTAATGCCTAATGGAAAACGGGCAGTAGATAAATAAATTAATGAATGGGGGATAAGCATACATAAACTTAAATTCTGCCTTTATGACTCACTCACTAGCTGTGTGAGTTTTGGCGAGTTGCTTAGTCTCTGTGAGCCTCATTTTTTTCCTTTTGAAAAAAGAACTAATACCTAACTTCAGATTTTAATGTTGAAGGGAAATAGGGCATGTTATGGAAAGTGACTTGCCCATGATTTGCACTAAATAAATACAGTGGATTTGACCTGGATGGGCTTATCCACTTTAATTGTGTAAGGGTGGTATCTGCTTCAGAATGAGAGGGTGACAAAGCCTGGGTGAGTTTCTGAGGCTGGATTGGTGATTCCTTGAGAATACTGTGTGTTTTAGAGCTGTCCCAGGGCTTAATCCAGCTCCCAGAACTCTGTGTGACTGACTGGGAAAAAATTGTCAACAAAGTAATAATAGCTAATCTCATTGAAGCTTCTCTCCCAGCTGCTGTGCTGAGCCCAATCATCTCACTGAATGAGTGAATGAATCCCTTAACCCTAGGAGGTCGTAAGACTATAACATATGCAATTTGCTGATAAGGAAATTGATGTTCAGAAATGATAATTAATTTACCCAAGATCACACATCTAAGAAGAAGAGAAGCAGGGGTTTGAATCCAGTTTTGCCTGGACCCAAAGCTCTGGCTTTTACAAATTCTGGCCCCTCCTCAGGCCCTCCAGAAACCTCACAATCCGTCAGTGTAAATATATCTTGGTAGAGCCTACATTTTTACATTCTGAGTTGGCCCCTGTGGTACTCATTAGCTCTATTTTCCAACTATTTCTGGCTCCTGACCTTCTGAGAATACTGCAGGGGTGTGTTTCCCTGTCTCCTTTGGTGTTAGGCATAGCCCTAGGACTTGCTATGTCTAATAAAAGGTGAGAAAAGTAAGGCAGTCACTTCCAGGTAGAAGAGTTAAGAAACAGTGCCTGATTCACCACAGTCACCCTTTCCCCATAGTGGATGTGAGTATGGAAGGAAGTGACACAATGGAGCTCCCCTCTGCCTGGGTCCTTGGGTTACTATGGTGAGTGGATGCCCCTGGTGATCTGCCCAGGACATGTGCTGTGGGGGAGAAATGGTGGGGCTGCAATCTGGGTGTTAGCTGTGACCACGCTAATCCTGGCCCTGTGCACCTCTGGGTGTCCTTCCTGCCTGCCCCTCCCAAACCTCTTCAGGATGCATTTCTCAATTCCAGCTGCTTTCAGGCCACAGTCAGTAGAAAGCACTGGAGTGGGTTAGGGGGTGGAACGAAGGGAGAAAACAGAATCTTCTTTCTCCTCACTGCCATGGCTGCATCTCTGGCAGCAGCTGTGTCTCTGCCACAGCTCTAGCTCTGGCTTGATGCATCCCCCATGGCCCTGACCTCTTGTAGAGGACCACGGCCCTTAGTTCCTCCCACCCAAGGGTGGTAGTGGCTTCTTGCTCTTTTTGGGTGGCTAATTTCTGGGTTCCTTCCTTCTCATTTGGTTTATCAGACTCTTTCAGCCCTTGTGTAACTCTTTCTATACCATGACTTTCCTCTGTTGAAAATACTCCCAAGTGTTTTTTGTCACCTGGCTAGACCTAAGTACTACAGTCCATTTTCCAGGGTGATTTCTGAGGAAAAACATATGATTCTGGTTCCACACAAAACATGCAGATGGTGCTTAATTCATTCTCGTTGCCTTGCAATACACAACAGCACTCTCCCTCCTTCCCCTGCCTAGGACTTCAGGCCTACAACGTGTCTTTCTGGAACTCAATATCCCTTTTCTGAGGATAATTAAGATAATGTCATTCAAACAAATAGAAAATATTCTACTGATGACTGACTCCAATTCAAATGTCTCTGGCAAGAACTTTTAAACAAAGGAGGGCTCCAATCTATGCAAGTGATCTTTTGAAGTTTCCGCTTATTTCCCGTTCTGTTCACTCTTGGTCTGTGTACTTACTCATATGTGTACTTATGAGTAACTATGCAGGCTGGTTTTCTGTCCTTATCATCCGAGTTTCTTGGGTTTCCACATAGTCCTGACAGATGAAGTTCCCCGTGCTTCATAAACAGGACCTCATTGCCTCTTCTTGGACTATGATTTTGATAAAAGCTGAGCCTGAGCTCAAAATAAACAGAATGAATATCGCTGGGTAGTCAATAACAAACAGAAGTTACCAGCTGGAGGGCCTCGGGCCAACTGCAACCAGCAGAAAGATTCTGTTGGTACTACCCAGCTACCCAGACCTTTGTTTTTTTTTTTTAACTGGAATGTGTTATCAAGATATCAAAGTTAGACATTTCATATTTTAAAATCCCAACGTATTCTGTCTATTAGAAGATTGGGAAATTTGGACCCATGAGGTCCTTTTCTTACAAGGTAACAAGTTTCCTAATTTAGGCATTTGCTCTCTAGGTCACTGTAGTCCCCACAGGCTCCATCCGGCACTTACTTCACCTGTCTGGACCCAGCAGTCATTTGAGTTTGTGTCCCCTGTGATGGGCTGTGGCAGGAGGGACAAATAAGTCTGTATAGTGTTAAGCCATTGAGATTTAGGGCTTATTTGTTGCCACTGCAGAGCCAGTCTATGTGACTAATACATGGGGCTTTTCTGTTGTCACTGGTATAATCTATGGGGAAATAAGAACATACTCTTGAGTAATCTCTGTACCAGGATGTGTTATTAGCCTGGGTTCCCAAGAGAAACAGAACCAATAGGAGATAGATATAGATATATAAATATATTTGTTTGGCCTACACAGACCATTATATGTTACACATACACACACAGAAACATATATATATATATA
>NW_020172779.1:10276011-10288038 GCF_003031525.2 Neophocaena asiaeorientalis asiaeorientalis
TAGAGAAGTGTTTTAAAATAACTGGCTCACATGACTGTGAGGACTAACAAATTTGAAATTCACGGGGTAGGATGGCAGACTGGAGATTCAGGTAAGAAGGTAAGAGCTGATGTTGCAGTCTTGAGTCCAAAGTCTGGAAACTCAGAATTTCTATGTTGTAGTCTGGAGGCAGAATTCAATCTTCCTCAAGAAAATTCAGTCTTTGATCTTAAGGCCTTCAACTGACTGGATAAAGCCCACCGGCATTATGTAGAGTAATCTGCTTTACTTAAAGTTTACTGACTGTAAATATTAATCCTACCTAAAAAATACCTTCATAATAACATCTAGACTAGTGTTTGACCAAACAGCTGAGCACCATAGCCTACCCGAGTTGACACATAAAATTAACCATAACACAGGCTACACACAAAGTCTCAGGACTATCTTATCTTTCTGATCTATTGACTATTCTGTGGTTGGAAATCTGAAAAATTATGTCTATATTAAGAGAAACAGATACAGTCAGCAAGGGAATAGAAAATTCTCTTGAATTTTTAATATAAGATAGAAAACATTAAAGGAAGTGTCAAAACATCTCTCCACTACTTCGCCCATTGCCCTTTGCCAGTCCAAGTACTTAAGTGCATATGTTTGCACTACATTCATCTGCATGGCCCATGGACCTGGCTTCTGATGCCGGCATTAGCTGCCATACCCTTCTGACCTCTAGAGAACCCAAGGCTCTCATTACTTTCCCTGCCTTGGCTCCTCCCCAAGCATGGAAGTATTTTGCTATGGGTCAAAAAAGAAGTGAAGGTCAAGGACACAGTGAGGTTGTAATAGTGGGGGTGGGGAGGAAGAAAGAGGGATTGAGCAGAGAGTCACTGCAAGGAGTAAGGGTTCAAAGCAGAAATCAGACTGGGACAATTGCTCCCTTCTATACAGAGAGGATATCCTGGGAGTTTCCTCTCTCCATGCCCTTCTCTCTCCTGTCACAAGGTAGTAGGAAGGGCCAGGACTGAAGGAAGGCTTGCAATCCACTCCCAGTCCTCCCAACCCCCTTTCCACCTCCTGCCCCTGGAAGGTCAAGTGGGATCCAGGTGGGTAGTGTGGGGAAAGGTAAGTCAGTAGCAGGCCCCAGAAAACTGCCTTAACCTATCTACGGGGAGAAGAACCCACAGAGGCTAGCACACTGTGGAGGGAAGACAAATTAGACTGAAGCCCCAGGGAGCAATGAAGGATGGACTTGGCCGCACTGTCTTTCCCATGATGTTTCATGATGAGGACGCCAGGGGAGTGGTTGCAGCTCAGGCAGATGGCTGGGGCAGGATTCGCCCTGACACACATCGAATCAGCTCAAGGCAGTTAACAGCTCAGGCTTAAGCAGACAGGCTCCAATTAGGATCCCAAACTCAGCTACTCACCACCTAGTTGAAATTTAAGATATTATATAATCTCTCCAACTCTCATTTTATTTGTAAAACAAGGATTAAAAAGTTTCCTTTTAAGGTTGTGATAGAAATTATAATTACTACCACTTATGGGTTCTTCTTATGGGTTCTGTGTGCTTTCTATACATCTATTCAATCTAACCACATAATGAACCTTAGAGGTACATGAGGTTGCTCTTTGCCTATTTGGAGCCTATGAATGAAGCAGTAAAAGATACTTTACTTCCATCTGTCGGAAGATTGTCATAATATACTATTTTTGTTAGAATAAGAAATTCTATTAGCATCTGCTGGGAAACGCGGGCAATAAGCATGTTGGTCTCTCACGTTGATGATGTAAATGGTGTTCCCTTAGATCTGGTGCCTTTGTGCACTCTACAATCGACACAACTGCATGCAGCACACCTGTAGCTACGATTGCTATCCCCATTTTATAGATAAGGAAACTGAAGTTCTCAGAGGTTAAGTAATTTGGCTGAGATTATGCCAAGAGGTATCACTGTGCTTTCAGCTGAAGCAATCAGCACTGTGACAGGTACAAAGTAGGTTCTCATGAAAGATTAGATGCAATTTTTGTTACTGTAAGAACTGCCTCAAATAGGCAAAGTGGAGTTCATTTACAGGTTTTTGCCTTAAAATCGGGATTATTCCAATGACAGTGTAATGGATAGATTAGAAAGGGGAGAAGATAACTGCATTACATGAATGAACTGGTCCAGCAATATTAATTGGTTTGTGCAGCATAGTTTAGTTTTTGATGTTGTAATGCAGCTTTTTTATGTGTGTTTAAAGCTTTGCTAATTATTAAAATGCCTTGAATCTGTCGCATACTTTATCCTCTTCAAAGGGCTTCTACATTTACTCCTGGATTGTAAAGGACGCATGGTATCTTCCAGATTTCACACAAATAAAAAGGGAGACTCAGGATCTAGCATGGTCCCCTGTTTATGTGTTAAAGGACTGGGTCAGTGAGCCTTGAATCCTCTGCTCAGGAACAATGATGAATCCCTGAAGGAACTGGCTCCAGGGCCCTGGTCACCTGCTGAGTCCTTCTCTCCTCAACCCACTGGGTAAAACCCACAGGGATACAAAACTAAGAGGGAGCACTGAACCTAGAGAGCTCACCAGCTGGTCCTCAGACAATGTCACTTTGGACAGAGAAGTGGTGAAATAGAGGCACACTCAAACCAGGAAGCAGTGTCCAAGTCCCGCTGCCTCTCATGTAAATGTGGGGACACACTAATGCAGCAAAGGGTTGTTGTGAGGTTTAAATGAGCTTATATATGTAAGGGTTTGGAATGGCACTTGACACATAGCCTGTAAAAGTGACACACACACACACACACACACACACACACACACACACACACACACAATTACTCCCTTCCAGAGGCAGAAGTAATCAGTTCTACCGGGTCTGTTAGGCATCAGAGAAGGCTTCACAGAGGAGGTGACAGTCCTGTATATTTTCCTCAAAGGGCTTAAGAAATGCTTCGAAAGAAGAAACCAGAGCACACAGCATGATTTGAGTCCTAATCAGTATTGTTTGAAGTGGGGGGCAATCTCCACAAATGAATGAGAACTTGCCAAGTGTTCGGAAATGCTAATTTTAAGGATATATTTCAAAACCAAACAACACACTTCCCCTTTGATTTTAAACTGAGAAGACAAAACATAAGGTAACCTTTTCTTGATGACTCAGGATTTAGCCTTTTGCTGTTGGTAATCTTTTCTCAGGGCACCTCAGAGCTCTTCCTAATTGGCTGCCTAAATTTATACACAACAGTCAAGAGAAGGATCTGAGAGAGACAGCTCTCTGACAATGAAATGACCAGGCACTGCTTTGCTCCTTCCAGGCCTGTTACACCTACTTCCATTTCCACAGCGCTGTTCAATCATCAGGAATGTGACAGTGTGTGTTAGTCACTGTGCCCTGAAAATACAAAGGTAAATACGACATCTGTGAAGGACGAGGGACGTCTTTGAGTGGCAGAGACAAAGAAATGGAGGTGGTTGCAATGCAGAATGAGGGGCAGGGGGGTAGAGATAAAAAGTTTCGTTGGGCCTGAAGCTTATATGATTTAGTGGGGTCCTCTTGAAAACAATAATATTAAAACCAATTTACGAAAGAAGGTTCAGAAGTAAATGAGTATTTATTCAGAATGAGAAAAATCAACAAATATCTAAATATTTTCAGATGCAGGTCCCTGTCTTCTGAGATCTCTTTGCACAAGTTACAATAAATAAACATACATATAAATTCTCCTTGACTGCTCACTGCCTTCTCTTCAACACCTGGAACACTCTATGTCACAAATGATGCCTAGTACCCAAAGAGGCCCATGTGTGGAGGGGTCCCAAACCTTAGGCATCATTAACTTCAAGGTCAATCCACCTTTGAGAGTGAGTGGTATGTATAATGATGTAAGTAAATGCAGGACGGGAGCACTAAGCCTAAGATTCAGGAAGCCTTCCTGGAGGAAGAGACCCATGAACCGAGCCTGAAGGGATATAAGCAATTAGCTAGGGGGGTGGGGGGGGCAGTGGCTTCCAGAGAAGGGCAGAAGCCTGTGCAAAGGCTACGGGATGGGAGGAGGGGAGTAAATTTGGGATACCTGTGCTACTGTGCATTGGCTGCTATGATTTAAAATGTATTTTTAGGTTGGGAAGAATATTTAGAGCAAAATTTCACACTGACTTACATAATTTGAGCCCTGGAGCTTGGAAAAGTGAGCAATCAACATCAGAGACAGAACAGCAGCCCACCTCATTGACAGATTCCAGACCTCCAGAGTCAAAGTGCATCCTTTTTCATTACTCAGAGCCCTTCTCCTGGGACTCTTAAGCCCACTTCTTTCTCATTTGTGGGAATGAATGCAAAGAAACCTTCTTCTTATCAGGGGTGCTTGTCAGTCTGGCCTCTTTCTCCTTCCTCTTTACTGCCTTTCCTTAGGTTTCTGACTTTTCTGAATAAAAGATATCACCCCTCCTCCCCCAGTCTCGCTAGTTAAAAAGAGGATGCTTTAAAATATTGTATTTTGTGCTTAAACCAGCAAACCTTACAAGGACTAATCCTGAACACAGTAGATGCTCATTAAATGTTTGATATACGAGTGGGTCAGTTGCAGAATCCCAGTCCCCAGATTCCACTTAATCACTGGGAGGCTTTCAGGCAAGTTCCTTCGCCTTCTTTTCTTCATATCAGGAGGCTAAATGAGATATGCAATTCACTCTGTCATCAGATTTGCTGAAACCTACAGGTGCAAAGATGAAGATGGCAGACCCTGCTCTGGAGGAGCCTCAGGCTCAGTGTGGGAGCTCAGTATAGAAACAAGTGATTAAACTCTGGTGCAAAGGGCTTTGATCGAGGGGACCAACATGGTATGCACGTAAGGAGGCTATGCTGGAGCTGAGTGTGACAAGGAGAGTCTTCCAGGCAGACATGTGGAAAGAGACAAATCCAGGCAGAAGGCGAATCATGTGCAAATATGTGGAGGATGAGCAAATAGGGCTGTGATTCTGGCACGCAGGCAGGAGGGAGGAAATGGGATAAACAAGTGGGCAGGGAGCCTGATGCAATGGTTTTGAATATGGGGATGAGCACTTTGAATTTGACCCCATAGGAAACAGGGAGGCAATGAGTAAATTTCAGCAGAGGAATTATACACAGTTATGTCTTTGTGTCTGCTGTGATGTGGTAGATGGGCTGCTGTGTGTGTGTGTGTGTGTGTGTGTGTGTGTGTGTGTTGGGGGTTCGGTGGGGGGAGACCAAGTAGGGAGGTGACTTCAATAGTGTTCCCCCAACTCCAACCCCACCATGGACACACTCCATCATTTATAGCTAATTCATTGTAACTAATTTAGGAATTCTCACCCACTCCAGAGATGAGCATTCAAGCAGAAAAATCTAGATTTAGAAAACTATACGCATTTTTCTCTACCATTGTTTTTGGTGTAAGCTCCATCCTGACCCTTCAGTCCTACTCTGCCATTGCCTGCACTGGTCTGGGGCTAATAGCACATCAAACCCAGAGGCAGCAGCCCCAGCTCTGAGCAGTTGTCCATCTGTCTCCTCTCTCCCTTGATAACAACTGCCACTGCTTAGTCATCCACAAATATAAGCAGAATGCCCACCACGTATCCAGCCCTGAATTGTAAGGTGGGAACAAGAAGATGAATAATATAACCAGAGTGCCTGCCTTCAAGGGACTCATAGACTGGTGGAGAACTTTTTATAGACTAGATGCATTTTCTGCCATGAGCTGCTCACAACAGTGCTATAAGATGCAGGGATCATTATCCCCATTTTAGAGATTAGGACACATGCTTAGGAAGGTTAGGTGACTCACCCAAAGCATACGAGATTCTTTTCTTGTTCTTAACTATTTTTCTTTTATTTTGCACAATTACCTTGTTAGGAGGGGAATCTCTTTCCCATTCCTGACATTCCTTCTGCATGGAGGAAACTCCCCTAGCAAAGCATGTGGTGGGGAGGAAAGGTGACTTGAAGAGACTAGCAATTTGGAAGGGGAAACTACATACCTAATCCCTTTCTCTTATTTCCTCTTGAGACTTAACCAAGTGAAAAGGCACACCTTCTGCAGTCTTCCTCCATGCCCTCCCTCTGCCGTCCACATCACAGCCAAAAAATGTTAGCACTGCCTGGTTAAGTAGTCTGTCCATGGTTACGCATAGATATGAATGCAAGTAGGCCCACCCCAGTCTCTATCTTTGACCACTGTATCTGTTTTCCAGAGCTGCTATAACAAAGTACCACAGCTTGGGTGGCTTAAGCAATAGAAATTTATTTT
Source organism: Neophocaena asiaeorientalis asiaeorientalis (assembly GCF_003031525.2). Taxonomy (NCBI): domain Eukaryota; kingdom Metazoa; phylum Chordata; class Mammalia; order Artiodactyla; family Phocoenidae; genus Neophocaena; species Neophocaena asiaeorientalis. Next base: position 10,282,256 of record NW_020172779.1, read on the forward strand.
CTCATAGTTCTGGAATCTAGAAGTCCAAGATCAAGACCTCTCCTTGTCTTAGAGATTACCATCTTCTCCCTGTGTCTTCACATGCTCTTCCCTCTATGTGTGTCTGTGTCCTAATCTCCTTTTCTTCTAAGGACATCAGTCATACTGGATTAAGGCCCACCCGAATGACCTCATTTTACCTTAATCACCTCTTTAAAGACCTTAGATCCAAATACTGTCACATTCTGAGGTAATGGGAGTTAGAACTACAATACATGAATTTGGGGGTGACACAGTCCATCCCATAACAACCAGTATGCTAGATTGCCTCTTTCATGGCTAGACAAGAGTAGTACAAAAATGTTGGGAATGTAAGGGAAGGAGCTACGTAAGCTCTCAGGAGTGGATAAACAAACTAACATGGGAGTTGAGCGGAGGAAGGGATTATCTCCAGCTCCTGGAATGGGGCAGGGCTGTGAGAAAGCTAAAGGAATATCCATCAGGGTTCTTGGTCACAGGCAAAAGAGACCAACTTAGTCTCCTATAAGCAGATAAAATATGTATATCAGGGAAAAAAAGGAGGAGACTCACAGAATGCAAGGAAAGGGGAAGAACCTGGCTTGTGAAAAAAATAAAATAAAATAAATGGAAGTCACTCTCAGGGGTCTGGATAGCAAGAACCAGTGGAGAGCCTCTTCCGAATGCTTCTTCCAGAATGAATTCACCCCAGTCACTTCTGCCGTTACAGCAGTCCCCCTGAAATTCAGACTCCCAGAACAGGAAGTCCAATCGAGGCATGTGTCCACTCTTCGGTTCGGGGAATCCGGGACACTTGGAACAAGACTGCGTCAAATAGGGGTGGGTAGTGCCCTGAAGGGAGATCAAGGGGCTGTCTCCAAACATGGGGGAGTAAATGCTGAGTAGTCAAAACCAGTGCTGCAGTGGGATGTGTCATCCTGATATTATAGCTGGGGAAACTGAGTCTTAGCTTTAGGTACAGCTTGTAATGTAAGAGACCTGGGACTTACAAAAAGTTCTGCTAATTCCAAATGATGTACTCTTTCTAGCCACCCCATTGTGCATCAGTCTGCCCACTCCCAGGGTGAATAAATTAATATATGAGTAAATATATAAATAAACAAGCAAACAAGTACATGGCGAGGTTAGAATTCCAAAATTTTCATCCACTGATTTATATATACTCTCCCTTCACTACTAAATTGAAGTGAAGGCTGAGGTATGTTTAATAAGACAGCTTTCTTTATTTGGTTATCATTAATATTCAAGACAGAATTTGAATCCACATAATCCACCTTTTGCGAGAGAAGAGCAAGTTCTAGTTTTCCCTCCTGTCAATTCTTCTGGGCCCTGAGAGGCTGAGGAATCTTTACACGCAACTCAGCTCCTGCAGGTGACCTCTGCTTTCCTGCCATTTGGATTATCGAGCCTCCCAGGCAAGGGTCATGTCCAACTCTGTGTTTGCAGTGGCACCTGATATATTGGTGGATCTCGAAAAAAGTAAATTAACATTAGCAATATGGATAGGTTTGTCACGTATATGAGAGAGGGAAGGTAGCAGTTCCACATCTGGGGAAAGGTAATTGAGTTGGGGTTGAGGGTGACAGCAGATCCTGCATCTTTCAATTTATTGGGTATTTATTGAACCCCCAGTTATATGTCCAATGTAATGCAAGCCCCCCAAAAGAAAGGGAAAAGAATAAGCCAACAGCTGATTCTAAGAAATATTTCATCTTTATAGTTATATGTTTTATAACTGAAACCTGAGCTCTGGACTTTAAGTTTAAAGGCCAGTTCACAAGGGCATGTGACTTCCACAGTATTTTTTCCAAAATTCTATAAGCCTAAAGTAATCATGAGAAAAACATCAGAAAAACCCAATCTACAGGATACCTGGCTTCTTAAGACTGTCAAGGTCATGAAAAACAAGAAAAAATTAAGAAACTATAATAGGCCAGAGGAGAATGAGGGGACATAACAACTAAATGCAATGTGGTACCCTGACTGGATGCTGGAATAGAAACAACTTACTATGTACAGTGTCCGTCCCCACCCCCACCCCTGGCACCCATCGCCACCAAAAAAAAAAAATTATGTTCACCCAGTAGCTATGAATGTGACCTTTTGGGGGAATAGGTTCTTTGCAAATATAATCAAGTCAAGGTGAGGTCATAATTGATTCATTTGGGCCATAAAACCGGTATGACTGGTGTTCTTATAAAAAGAGGGAAATTTGTACACAGAGACACAGACACAAGGAGAGAAGCCCATGTGAAGATGAAGGCGGAGACTGGAATGATGCATCTTAGCCTCATCTAAGTCTGTCTTAGCCTGTTCAGGTTGCTGTAGCAAAATTCCACAGACTGGTGGTTTATAAACAACAGGAATTTATTTCTCACAGTTCTGGAGGCTGGAAGTCCAAGATCAAGGTGTTAGGATGGTCGGGTGAGGGCCCTCCTCTGGGTCACAGAATTCTTGTTGCATCCTCACGTGGCAGAAGGGAGAGGACACTCTCTCAGGCCTCTTTTATAAGGGTGTTAATTTCACTCATAAGGGCAGAGTCCTCATGAACTAATCACCTCCTAAAGACCCTATCTCCATTGGGCATTAGGATCTCAACATATGAATTTAGAGGAGACAAAAACATTCACACCAGAGCACTAAAGAACTCCACAGATTACCAGCAACCACCAGAAGCTAGAAGAGGCAAAGATGGATTCTTCCCTAGAACCTTTGGAGAGAGCACGGCCCTTTGGGCACCTTGATTTTGGACTTCTAACTTCCAGAACAGTGAGAGAATAAATTTCTGTTGTTCTAAGCTACCCAGTTTGTAGTACTTCGTTATAACAGCCCTAGACATTAATGGACATTAATGGAAAAAAATGGTAAAATCAAGTTAAAGGCTGGAGTCATTAATAATAATGTACTGATGTTGTTTTCTTAGTTTGACAAGTGTATCATCGTAATATAAGACATTGACCATAGGGTAAAACAGGTGTCATACCAAGAATGCTGTGCACTAGCTTTGCAAGTTTTTTTTTTTTAATTATAAAAGTTTATTTTGGAAAAAAGGTCAATTCACAGGCTGTGTCATCTTTGGATGGTCACCACCCTGAGCTTGGGTCTCCTCATGCATAAAATGGACATAATAAGAGCCCTACTGAGAATTGTGTTTAAAATGTGATAATGCATATACAGTCACATCTTTTCTCATTTTTATTCTGTCATTTGGTCGATTTGCCAGCCCTTCCAAATTCATGTCACAGCGAATTTGTCCAGTTCATGCCTTCATTCATGCCATTGTTTAAAATCTTAACAAAGAAAAGGGCAGAACCCTTCAGGCTACTGCTGGGTTCAGTGGCAGGATGCCCAATGAACAGGAATAGCCTTCCAACTCACCATGAATCCAGCTAACTCTTATGTTACATCTCAGGCTAAAATCTAGGCACCCTATGAGTCAACATTCCCTACGTGTCCACTACTTGAATAACCTTAATTAAAAAGAAGTGAGGTAAGTCTAGGAAGGATATGATACTTTTCTTATCTTTTATAGGTGACTATGTAACATCATGGTTAGGTGGAGTCAGATTCATTGGGTTCAAACTCTAACTATACTAGGGCTGCCATTGGGCAAGTTAGTTACTCTCTCTTAGACTCAGTTGCCCCATCTGTAAAATGAGGACAGAAATATCTTTCTCATAAAGTTGTTATAAAGGTTACATTGAATAATGTGTGCAAAGAACTAAGCCACACAATAGGCATCGGTGCGTATTAGAGTGTGTGTACACCTGTGTTTGTATATATGCACACTTTCATTGACTGATGCAGTGACTGACATACCAGGAGCACAAAGATTGTCTCTTTCAGGAAAAAGTCCTGTGCAAATGAGGACACTATAGATGGAAGAGAGATTGTGACTTGCCCAAGGTCATAGTGCAGGAGAATGGCAGAAGTCCCAGCAGAACACAGGACTCATGACTCCAAGGGCATTTACTCTGCAGGGATCTCAGAAATGATCTGATTGCTTTTAACTTGTAGACATGAAAACTGAATCCCAAACAATCAATGGGGCTTGTCTGGGGCACCATGATTTCTAAGTGGTAAATATTATACCTCTATCTCACGTGTTCTGACTCCTAGTTTAGGCCTTTCTCTACCTCTTCTGGATACTCAATAGCACCTACTACAATCTATCCGTAGGCATCCAGTCTGCATTTAAAGAGTTGACTGTTGATATCCAGCATCTCAGAAAACAAGGGCAGCTCTGAAAACTGTCAGACCTTTGGGCAAGGGCAGTGAGGATGAGCACAGTAAAGCCAGGGCAGCTTTGATTAAAACATAGCTCTTTGCTGAAAGACCTGTAGCTGTATCTTAACGTAAATACTGAAAAAGCCTCAGTAATCCCTGAGGCTTCAGCTCCGTGCATCACAGCTAAGCAGTACTTTAGGCACACAGGAAGCTCCAAGAATATTCCAGCCCAGCTCTGTCTGCCTCACTCACACTGTGGAATTTTGTGCAAATCATTTCTCTGCTCTGTGCTGCAGTTAATACTATAAATAATGGTACCAGAGAGTTTCAAAATACTTTACAGTTCTCCAAAAAGACATTTTGACACTTAGCTATTGTCTTATTTGATCCTCACAACAGCTCTTCAGGATATTACTGTTATTATTATATCATAGCCCCTATATTATAGATAAGAAAACAGGTTCAGTGACACGGAGGTTATTTTTATTGAGAAATATATATTATCAACAATGAAAATAAGGACTAATAAGCATAAGGAAGTATAGTCATTATTTTATAATTTTTTTTTTTTTTTGGTGCGGTACGCGGGCCTCTCACTGTTGTGGCCTCTCCCGCTGTGGAGCACAGGCTCCGGACGCGCAGGCCCAGCGGCCATGGCTCACGGGCCCAGCCACTCCACTGCATGTGGGATCTTCCCGGACCGGGGCACGAACCCGTGTCCCCTGCATCGGCAGGCGGACTCTCAACCACCAGGGAAGCTCTATAATAATTTTTAATCTATAAAAATATTGTATAATCTATAAAAATATTGAATCCCTATATTGTACACCTGAAACTAATATTGTAAATCGACTACACTTCAATTAAAAAACCCAATGATAGTAAGGAAAGTAGTAGTTAATATTTGCTGAGCATGTATCAAAGCTCCAAGCACTTTAAATGTATTTGTCACTTAATTCTCACACAACTTTGTGAAGTCAGTGATACTGTTATCCTTATTCTAAGCCACAAGAGAGGTTAAGCAACTTGCCTGAGGTCACAGAGCTAGGAAATGAAGGAGTCAAGATGTGAGACCAAGAAATCTGGCTCCAGAGCTCATGTTCTCATTAATAAGCTATAACAAACACAGCCTTTTGCTAAATAATGAGCTTCTGAGCTGAATAAGACACAGACACACCCTTCTCCTTAAGGAGCTCATAGACTACGTTGGGGAAATTGACATGTAAATTAGATCATCACAATTCAGGAAGATTAAAAAGTATAAGATTCCTGAGTAGAGAAATGACACAGGGGTGATTAAAGTCAACATGGTGGACCTTGGATTAAAATCCAGGCATTCTGGGCTTCCCTGGTGGCGCAGTGGTTGAGAGTCCACCTGCCGATGCAGAGGACACGGGTTCGTGCCCCGGTCCGGGAAGATCCCACATGCCGCGGAGCGGCTGGGCCCGTGAGCCATGGCCGCTGAGCCTGCGCGTCCGGAGCCTGTGCTCTGCAACTGGAGAGGCCGCAGTGGTGAGAGGCCCGCGTACCGCAAAAAA
>NW_020172779.1:10288057-10291446 GCF_003031525.2 Neophocaena asiaeorientalis asiaeorientalis
AAAAAAAAAAAAAAAAAAAAAAAAATCCAGGCATTCTGAGTGCATCGTTAATATACATTCATTCTTTCCGATAAATATTACTACTAAGTGGTAGAGATTGGAAATAATAATAATGATATTATTCTTCTCCTGAAGAACCAATAATTACAATCCAGAGAAAACATTTTCCAAACCACTTCAAGCCCATAGCCTTTGTTCCAACGTGAACATAACCAAGAGCCCATCAGTCGGAAACTGAAGTGAGGACTATTCACTTACCAATTCCCTCCTCATCCCCTGCCCACTGCCGTGAAGAGGCACAAAGGAGCATTCCATTCCAGTGACGTCAGCAGTGGTAGCCTGATTTAATATAACCTCAAGCTCAATCACTTGCAGTAACACAAACTTAGCTGGGATCCCTTTAATCCCCATAGAGGTTTGTCTCAATACACTGGGTATTGGCTCTGCCTTGAGAACTATGCTTGCTCTCTGGTGGCGGATATGCTGCGAATTCCAGGAATGCAGCAATATGCAGAATGTCAGTACATTCTTTAGATGACAACTGGTGTTTTTGAACCAATCCTCAAAAAAAATGTCTTTGAAGGATGTGGTCAGACTTTCCACACCTTCTCCCTTTGGGGTCAGAACTATCTCAGAATACATGTTCCCCAGTGTTTTGAGGATAAGAGAGATGAGATTGCAATTAGAAAAAGCTAAAGATGGAGTTTTATTCCTAAAATAACAAAGTCAGCTATAAATTTCACAATCAAGCTCAGAGTATGTGAGGTGAAATTATAAAATATGCCTCCTTCAACAACGTGACTTCCAAATATGGTAATAGTTCTTTCATTTTTTCCAAATAATCACCAGAATACCCACCTAACTTACTAACAAGAAAGGCTAAGACTTGAAACCTTTCCAACAATGGCTGTAGAAATATGTCACCATATTCACTGCATCTAGGAGAGGGGAGGGGTTGCTTCTGCTTCTAAATAGCAAGAGGAGAGAGAAATTGAGTCTAACCTGTTGATTATCATTCCTTCTTGCTGCCTCGTTGTGTTGTTATCAGACTGGTCCTGCATAACTTGACACTTGATGCACATCCATGGCTACTAAGATGCCCTTGTTGATCTAAGTCACTGACCAGAGAATCCCCACGTTGGAAGACAAGCCTAGCCGCTTGGCCCCAAAGCTTATCCAGTGAGCCTGGGTTCAGTTTCAGCCATGATTTGCCAAAACCGTCTCTCCCCTACCCGCCTCCACTTAAGAGTGCTTCCATGAGCCTGGGCCACCTACCTGGGCTACCTCTTTGGGGGATTTTTTTTTTATTTTCTCTATCACTGGGCTTTCAGCTGGACCACCCTGGTCCATATTTTTAGCTTCGAATTTTCCTGGCTTCTTTTTGTCCTTGGACTATTAATGCAAACCCCTCCTCTTTTTCTCAGGGCTCAGTATTCCCTGCCAGGGGTCTCAGAGTTGGGCACCTTGACCAAGGTTTTGTCCTCATGAATGCCTGTTCCTTCTAAATCTATGCAACTGATGGAGTGACTTTATGACTCTCTTTTGAACAGAGATTCCTCTGGGACTTTTGTCACTATTTCTAGTTCAAGAAGAGGCTGGCATTATTTTTCAGGATTTCCCTTATCATGCCCTGATAGCAGCAACGTGCACATAGAAAGCAACAAGTGTGGAAGGCTGAGTGGGATGGCAGCCGTTTCTTTTTCATCAGGACATATCAATGTGCTCCATCCTCAGAGTGGCATGGAGTCGACACTGGGCAAACTGGTCAGGGCAGGGAGGGAAAGCAAGAAGAGACTCATAACAGATGACCTTGTCTGCTTTTTTCTTGTGTGGCCTGGCAGCCAAGCAATTAGGAGCAAGCCAACCCATGCTCATCAGCTGACCAGCAGAGGGGATCCCAGGGAAGAGATGAGGAAGAACAGAAGGGAGGCTCCAGGAGTGCATGTCTACCCGAGCCTAACTCATGACCAGATTTAACCAGCAGCCCTTGAATGTGAACCCTTGATATCGCAGGACTAGCAAGGCTCCTGCTGTGAACTCAGAGTACAGATTCATGTGGGAAAACTGCCTTGCTGTGCTGAGAGCCATGGGGCTGTTACCTGTGTTGCTTCCAGAGGCCTATGCAGCTGCCTTTACCTGCTTGTCTTTTCCCAGGGTCCTCTTTGTCAAATACATCAATTAAAAACATCAACTGCTGAATGAACAAACACAGGCAGCAGGAAAGGGCCTGAAGGGCCAAGTTCTGTTTTCAGTTACTCTGGGTTTTCAAGCACTTTCCAAAAATATAACCCCCACCACCATGGCAAACCTGCCTGTGATGAAACACAATGTACGATTTCTAATGTTGACACAGAACAGATGGGACTTTGATTTTTTTAATCTGTTTTTGATACAAGAGAAATAGACATAATGGATTCTTTTTGGCGGGGTAGAGGGGATTTGGGCTTTTCTTTTTCCCTCATCACATGCATAGTTAACACTGAGAGTTCTTGGGTTCCCTCTCCTTGTTTGTCATCAATCCGTTCTGTAACTGGGAGTCCCTGCTGGACTGGGCCTTGTTTTACTCATCAACCAGAAAGGATGCAGTTTACTGCCCCCAGGTCTCTTCCATCTGCTCAAAAGAGCAGCTGTGGGAGCTGCACACCAGAAGAGTCTCTTCAGACTCACCAGCAATGAGACAGGGGCTTCTCGGCATTGATCTACAAAGTGATGGCTGAACAGGGGACACAGGGTATGGTTATCCTCACCTACCCCAGATATTCCTGTAATCTAAGTGCAATCAGGCCATCAGGCAGGCCACACAGAATCGGCTTCAAGATGAGTCCCAACAGATTGCAGCCCACAAGCTCCTCCTAAACAGGCCTTCCAGAGCTGACCCTGGTCACAGAATGCCCTTGTTAAGCCCTCCCGTTAGTTGCCAGCAGAGATCCTTTGAGTGTGGTCTATGCACAGAACGTTCTTCGGTGGGGGGATGTCCACCCCCACATGATCCCATTCCCACGGCAACAGCTGCTACAGGGGCAGCTTGCAGCAGACTCTATAAGATTGGTTAGGCCTGGCTACTTTAACCCCAAACTGTCTGATTAGATGATAATAAGTATAGCTGAATAACTGTTCAAGCCAGATTTCAAATTTAATTTACTACTGGACTTTATTTCTTCCTACCCAAAAAGTGCCCATCAAGGAAAAAAAATTAAAAACAGAAAGAAAAACACAACGAGGGACTAGAGCTTAGGGTGGTGGGTGTTCTGCCCTATGTTGAGAGTGGCTTGGCTCTCTGGTCTCAATCAGATAGGCTCCCCAGGAAGCTGTATTGATTCAAAGGGACAAAAGGCAGTCTTGTGTGGGAGAGTGAGTGCAGGTTTTTTGGCCTTCCCAAGACCTGAGCA
>NW_020172779.1:10291580-10293228 GCF_003031525.2 Neophocaena asiaeorientalis asiaeorientalis
CAGGTTACTGGTTTAGGAAACTGGTAGGATTACAACCTGGAAATTCACCTTATGCTCTCCCAGATTCCAGTCTCTCCAGCACAAGTGAAATTACCCTGACCATTTTTCTGAAAGAAAAATCTGGAAATAGGAATACTTCCCCCAAAGAAATACTCTGGCAGAAAAAAGAACAAGGTCATACAGAAACTGAAAATTTTTACATATCCACAGGAAATGAAATCACTGTCTTAAAGAGATATCTGCACCCTCCCCCATGTTCACTGCAGCATTATTTACAATAGCTGACACATGAAGACAACCTAAGTGTCCATTAATGGATGAACAGATAAAGAAAATGTGATATATATACCCAACATCACACATACACATACACACACAGTGGAATATTAGCCATAAAAGGAAGAAAATCCTGACTTTCATGACAACATGGATGGACTTTAGTTATGCTAAGTGAAATAAGTCAGAGAAAGACAAATGCTGTATGATCTTACTTACATCTGTAATCTAAAATACCCCAAGTTCATAGAAACAGAGAACAGATTGGTAGTTGTCAGAGGCTGGGGGAGGGAGGGAATGGGAGAATGGGGTAAATGGGTGAAGGTGATCGAAAGGTACAATCCTCCAGTTATAAGAGAAATAAAGTCTAGGGATCTAATGTACAGCATGGTGACTATAGTCAACTACACTGCATTGTACACTTGAAAGTTGTTAAGAGAATAGATCTTAAAAGTTCTCCTCACAGGGGGGAAAAATTGCAACTGTGTTACAATTTCTCATCACAGGAAAAAAATTAACTATGTAACTGTAACAACTGTTATATATGTACGAATATATACACACAATACAATATATCTATAATGTTATATGTCAATTATATCTCAATAAAACTGGGAAAAAATTTTTCCAGAGGAGCAGAGAAAAGATTGCTGGATTGTTTTATTTTGTGAGCCAGCTGTAGTGCAAGAAGTCTATTTCTACTTTTTTATATATTTCACGTGCATCAGAAGTGCATCCCCTTGGTGACTATTTCAGACTCAGTATCATGTATATAAACAAGAGGACACTTGTCATTTTGTTTGCCTTGTTGGACAGCAAGTGCCATGGTACATAACAGATACTCAATAAATGTTTTGACTTAAAAAAAATTGTTTTAACTGCCATTATTTAGTTAATGAACATTTAGTAAACAAGCAGGAGGAGGAGAATGCCCTCACTACTGATGACAACAATGATGATGACGTTAGAAGGAATGAAGAGAAAGCAAGATAAAAAAGAGCCTATATGGGGTAACCTATCAACTTTCTGATGAATATGCCCAAGTAAAATGGGATTGCCAGGGCCTGAGTTCAAATACCACTCTTACCACTTAGGACGATTAGTTGGCAAGTCATATTATGTCCCATTCTCAGTTTCTTCATCTTTAACATGGAGACAATGATTCCTCACAAGCTGTGAAAATCAAATGAGAAAATCATATGTAAAAGCACTATGTAAATGGGTTTGTGCAAATATAAGGAGGTAATTTTATTATCAGTCATAAAAAACTACATAGATCACTTAGCATCCACTCAAGTGTTAAGATATCTTAACTACAAAGTATCTATGAAAATAACCAAGGATTTTATATATATATATTATATATATATAT
>NW_020172779.1:10293340-10299395 GCF_003031525.2 Neophocaena asiaeorientalis asiaeorientalis
TATATATATATATATATATATATATATATAATATATATATTAATTGCTGTGTAAAAACAACCACAAACTTAGTTGCTGAAAACAACACCATTTATAATCGCACAGTTCTGGAGGGCAGCAGTCCAGACAGGCTCTGCTGGATTCTTTGTTTAGGGTTTCACAAGGCTGAGGACAAGTGTCAACTGGTGACTCGGGAAGAATTTGCTTCAAAGCTCATTCATGTTGCTGACAATTAAATTCCTTGAGTTGTAGGACTGAGGTCCCCGTTTTCTGGCTGGCTGTCGGCAAGGTATCACTCTTAGCATCTCGAGGCTACTTTTAGGTCCTTGCCCTGTAGCCCCCTCCATCTCAACAACCTCCCTTATACCAAATCTATTCCTCCTTTTACTATCAGCTAAAGACAATTCTGCTTTTAAAGTGATTAGATTAGGTCCACCAGAACAATCATTCTTTTGATTTACCCAAAGTCAACTGATCAGTAACCTTAACTACACCAAAAAAACCTTCTACCATAAAATGTAACACAATCATGAGTGTGATATCTCATCATATTCACATTCTTGGGAATTAGGACTGAACATCTGGGGAAGAGGCACTTTAGAATTCTGCCTACCACAGATCATAAACCTACTGGAGAATAGCTTTGAATATATACACTCTGTTTCTCCTTATTAGGACTTGAGGGTCACATTCATATATTCACAGTGCTTAGCACAATTCTTGCACACAATTCTTTGCATATTAAGATGCTTAATATGGGTTGTTAAACAGAAACAAGAGGCTTTTTGGGGGACATCTGCTTTGAAATCTCAGATTTCATAAAGAAAATAAGGATAGAAAGTGCTTTTTTTTATTTTGTTAATAATTGTATAGCCACCTCACCCCTCTGTCACCTAGCAAAATACCCAACATATAGTGAGTCCATGATAAATAATGTTAAATGAATAAGTGACTAAATGAATGAATGAATAAATGTGTGGAAGAATTTTTCACTTAGGCTTAACTAATAGTCTCCTCTGATATCTACACATCAAGTTAAGGTTGTTTTTTGTTTGTTTGTTTTTCGTTAGTTTTTTTGGAAAAGAAGATGTTGGGAAAAGCTCAGTAATAAGACTTTGGTTTTGATTTTTTTAAGTTTCCTCAGGGATTTGTTATACTGTGGTCTAGTTACACTGAACAATGCTATTCCCCCTCAGCAGAGAGGGGCTAGAGGAAGATTTGCATAGATCAAACAGCAGTTCTGCCTAAAGCATCAGAGGGCACCTGAAAAACAGCCAACTCCAAGAGCCTTCTCTTTAAAAGAATTTAAGAGCCTCACCAGTCTGCTAAGGAATTCAACTGCACAGGGCATCATACCAGGTTAGATTCTAGCTCTGCTAAAAAGTAAATGGCTCCTACCAAAAAAAGCACACATGCAAAAATATCTTCTATCACCCATCCACAAAAATGACAAAGCCTCCACACTGTTTTGAAGTGTCTTTCTTGAAAGCCAGATTGATAGATATTAGATTGAAGGGAGGCAGCTTAATATCAAAGATGAGAGCTGGCAATGTAGCAGGAAAACACAATCCACCCTGCCGTAGGGAAATCAATGTTCTGCTCTTAGCCATTACTGCATTAGTGACTGGTTATTATTTAAAAATAAAAACCTGAAAATGTATTGGTTACACCTTTATCAGACTATCTCCCCAGAGGATTCTGTTATGATTCTTCTGTTTTCTAAGTTGCACAAAACAATTTCCCATTAACCATATCGCAGCATATTCTGCTTTCTAAACCAAAGCCATTTACATAATGGGTAATTTAAGACACATGCACAAATTAGCTAAATATATATATAAGCAAATACCTTGCTCAAGTTTGGACACAGTTGGAAAATGTGAAGGCTGAGGTGGAAGATGGGAGCAAGGTGTATATGTGTTATAAGTTAAAGAACAAAATATATTAATATTATCTAATAGTCATAATAGCATTTGTTACATGGCACTGTATTTGTATTAACTCATTCAATCCTCACAGAAACTCTATAATGTAGGTGTATTATTATCATCTCCCACTTATGGATGGAATTACGATGCAGAGAGGTCAAACAGAGCTGGGCACTGAACTCAGAAAGACTTAATTATTAGACTCTGCTACTGCTGATACACTCAGTGGTGGCTTTTCTAAACTCTACATCTATTTCATATCATGTGACTCGGTCCTGCCTCCTGCTGCTGGGTAGCTCTGGGTACCCTGCTCCATTTCTCTAAGCCTCGGTTTCCACATCTGTAAAATGGGGATAAAAATAGAGCCAAGCTCCCAGGGATGCTTACAGTGAGGATTATTCATTTCTTTATTCAAAAGACATTCAGTGAGCACCTACTATGTGCCAGGCACTGTCCTGAACAGTAAACAGAGCAGACAAACCCCTGCCCCCTCAGGAAGCATACTTTCTAGAGTGGGGAACAGACAATAAACAAAAACATAGCAAAACCATACAGACTCTACGGCCACTAAAGCAGTGAAGAATGGACCTCTTCACCGGGCTGATCAGGTATAAGCCTAACCCTTGGGGTGAAAAAGCCACTGGGGTACGTGGACGTACCACAGAGATACTGCTCCCACATGCATTACCTACTTGCTCAAGACAGCCTTAGAAAAGTTACATTTTAGTCCCAGGAAATCACATCTAGTGAGTGACAGAGGCTGTATTTTAATGCAGGTTTATCTGTGGAACCCCCAGAATCAGTGGTCTTTCTAATGTAGATGCCCAATAAAGGATCATTTTCTAAGCTGCCTGCAACTGCAGAATCCCCATCTTTTCTTTAGGTTTTACATTGTGGTTGGCTTTAGCACATGATTCAAAGAAAAAGTTGGCAAAGAAAGCAGCTTAATTTTCAGGTACCAACTGCATAGAAGGCTCTATCTCAAGACCTCACTTCAGGGCAGAGAATTTCTCTCTTTAACAGCTGGTCAAGGTCATCCATCGAAATGGAGACCAAGAGGTGCCATCCCAGGAGAAAGGGGCTGATGAGATTTTTTTCAGCAAGATGTCAGTTTGTATCATTAGAATCTAGGCTGATGATATCACTTAATAGTTGGGTGATCACAGACAAGTTACTGAACCTTTTTATTCCTGATTCCTCAATTCCAAAATGGGACTAATGGTAGTATCTATTTCACAGAGTGGTTACAAGTTTTTGGACATCTCCAGTTGAAAGCTTGAATAGACTCCTCAAATTAAAAGCTTCTCATCCAAATTAAACATGATGATTCTGATCTCCTCCTCAAACTACTCCTACCCTAGCCTTCTCCATTTCAGTACATGACAATCCCATTCTTCTAGGGGCTCAGTTTACAAAGAAGCAAACAAAAACGTCAACTTTCTTGATTCTTCCCCTATATCTCATATGCATTCACAAAATTCTGTTACCTCAACCTTGAAAAACATGTCCAGAATCCAACCACCTCACACCTGTAACTGCTGGAACCATTGTTTAAGCCACTATAATCTCATGGACTGTTGCCATGACTACTTAATGGTCTCTTTGTTTCTGTCCTTAGTCAATTCTCAATGCAGTGCTCAGCAGGATCCTTTAGAAACATAAATCAGCTCATGACACTCCTTAGCTCAAAATGCTGCCAAAGTTTTTTTCAATAGTAAATACTACAGTACTACACCATCCATGGTTGGTTGAAACCACCAATAGCGAGGGTCCACTGTAAAGTTACACGCAGATTTTCTACTATCTGGAGGGTCAGTGCACCTAACCCCTGTGTTGTTCAAGGGTCAACTGTACATAGGGGCTTCCATTTTTCCTTCTGCCTTGCGTTCCAGTATCGTTCAGTACAGCATTGTCAATACTATCTTTAAATTTTTGAAAAAAATAAAAACTAAAAAAAATAAAACTTTGATATTTTGTTCATAATAGTTTGAATAATTTTGATTTAAAAAGATTGTATTAAAATATTATTTATCTAGTTTAAAAAAAAAAAACCTTGCCATGGCTTCCCTTCTCACTCAGAGTAAACTCAGATCCTTATACTCGTCTAGTCTACAAACTCTAAACAATGTCCTTCCCCCACCTCTCTAACTTGCATCCCCTCCTATGCTCTCCTCAGGTCACAGTGGTTTCCTTGCTGTTCCTTGCTATGCTTTTTTTTTTTTTTTCCCTGCCTGGGTTCTTTCCTCTTGCAGTTCCCTCTGCCTGAAAGTAACTCTTCCCCAGGTATCCACATACATGCTCCCTCACCTGCAAGACTTTCCTCCCAAGTCACCTCTTAGGCAAGGTCTTCCCTAAACACTATTTAAATGTCCAACTCCCCACCCTGCAGCCAATCACACACACACACACACACACACACACACACACACACACACCCTATCCTTTTCCCCCAGTTTTTTTTTCCTTCGTAATAGAAAACCTTCACTACCTTCTAAGATAATTGATATTTACTTTTTAAATGGTTTGTTTCTCTTCACTGCAACACACAAAGTGAAGAAGGCAGCCATTTTGTCTATCTTGTATCTCTGTCAACCAGAACAAGGTTTCTCAGCCTCAGCACTACTAACAAACATTTGGGGCAGGATAATTCTTTGTTGTAAGCGCTGTCCCACATTGTAGGATGTTTAGCAGCATCCTTGGCCTTTACCCATCAGATGCCAATAGCACTTCCTCAGTTATAATAAGCACAATGTCTCTAAATATTGCCAAATATCCCCTGGAAGGCAAAATCTCTCCTACTTGAGTATCACTGACCTAAAGCAATGCCTAATACAAAGCAAATGCTCAGTAATTATTTATTGAAAGAATAAATGAATGTTAAATGAGTTAATGTCTTAAGCACATAAAACAGTATTTGGCATATAGTAAGTATTCAAGAAATGTTAATTATGATCAATATGTTATTTTTATTATTGTTGCTATGTTTTTGTCTACATCTAGAATAACTCATGGAGACAAACTATTATGGAATTTGATACAGATTTCATTTTTAAAATATATTTGGATTGTTTTTTAAATTGCAGTACAAAACTTCACACAGAGAAGTATTAACACGATACCACCAATTCATTAGCTTGTGTTGCCACATTAACTTGCTTCTGTGCAGATCTCAGAATACATCATCTTCTGCCATCTCTATGCATATATTTTAACTTCTTATAAATGTGTTGCTGTTTCGGAAGGCTGTAGTTCAGCACTGGTGTTTATTTTTATTCTTGTCTATTCCTGTTGGCACATGTAAAACTGTTCAAGCAAGTACTCTGTAGTTCAGTTGTATCAAACATACATTGATTTAATCTCTCCAAATTCAACTATATGAGCTTGGACAAAAAATAAAGAAAGAAAGCATAATTTTCATTCAAAATGGGCCCCTAATGCAAACCAATTACTTCATCTGGTGCTCGACTAAAGCAATAGCAATCTGTTCTACCCTGGAGGAACAACTGGCTGTTCCTCCAGGAAAGCCATCTTTCCAGTGGAAAGTTGGGACACTATACACAAAACCAATATACCATTTTTTATGGGAGATTTAGAATAGCTTTCATGGGCTATTTGACCATGTATGTTTATAGTCCTTTCTTATCTTCAGACTCAAAATCCAAAAAAGTCTTTGAAAGACAGCATTTTGGAGTAACTCATTTGGCAGCAAATTCTGTGAGGTTATTTATAGTCATTGTTTTTCCAGTGTGTTTGATTATGAGGTGCTGCCCCAGATTCCCACCAAAGGTGTTAATTAAGTGAGAACACATGTACCTTACTACCTTTATAAAATATGAAAATTCTGAGTTTCAGGACACATCTGACCACACAGTTTAAGAAAAGGGATTGTGGACCATTAATTGGTTTTCAGCTCATTTGCTATTTTTCTGCCTTGATGCTTGAGTAAGATATTACCTAATCGTATAGCAATACCACTGTTCTACACCCCGTCAATAAATGCTGCCTGCCTGTATCCTCCTGCAGTATTTATTAAGATAATTATAATCATCATCATTGCCATGACTGGTGGTTCTTTTTTTTTTTTTTTTTTTTGTACGCGGGCCCCCCCCTGCCGGGGCCTCTCCCAT
>NW_020172779.1:10299463-10363230 GCF_003031525.2 Neophocaena asiaeorientalis asiaeorientalis
TTTTTTTTTTTTTTTTTTTTTGGTACGCGGGCCTCTCACTGCCGTGGTCTCTCCAATTGCGGAGCATAGGCTCCGGACATCCAGGCTCAGCGGCCATGGCTCATGGGACCAGCCGCTCTGCAGCATGTGGGATCCTCCCGGACCGGGGCACAAACCCGTGTACCCTGCATCGGCAGGCGGACTCTCAACCACTGTGCCACCAGGGAAGCCCTGGTGGTTCATTTTTGAAACCAAATTTCTTACTAGTGTTCCTTCACACTTCAGCAATCATTTGTTTGAAGAGCATCCTGGGGTTATAAAGCAAACACTTAAAATTGTCTCATCTGCCTGCTCTTGTGTTATCTTATGTGCTCAATGCAGTTTTTATCAATAAAATTGATAAACCTCTAATCAGACTGATCAAATAAAAAAGACAGGACACAAACAACCAATAGCAGAAGTGAAAGAGGGAGCATCATTACAGCTCCAAAAGACATGAAAAGGATAGTAAGGGAACATTTTAAACAACTTTATTCCAATAAATGTGATGATAAATAAACCAATGCCTTGAAAGACACAAACTTGCAGAGCTAACTAAAGAGAAGTAGATAACTTGAATAGCCTATTATCTATTAAAGAAGTTGAATTCCAAGTTGCATCCTTACCAGTTGGCCCAGATGGTTTCACTTTTGAATTCTATTTAAACATTTAAGAAAGAATGCAAAGGAGTAAAGAGATATTTCAGGGGTGGGAAGAAATCATCTGTATCTCAAGTGTGGTGCAAGTACATAATGCATACATTTTTCAAAACCCTTCAAACTATACACCTAAAATAAGGGGTGAATTTTACTGTATGTAAATTATACCTCAATAAAGAAAGACAAATGAAGAAAGGAAATGGTGTAACTATTGGGGAGACAAGAATGCAAGCTGAGTCAGATGACAAGTCTGAAGAGCGTTCTCAGACAATGTATCTAGACAGAGTGGTGGGTATCATGTTAGTTTGGGTAGAGGTCCTATCCACAAGCACAAGCTTTATCTGAGGCCACCACAAAGTCCTGCCTTCAACTCTGCACCCGAAAGGCTCTAGAAGAACACAAAATCAATGTGACTGCTGGTAGCTTTCCCTCTGATGGTAAAATATTTCTCTTCCTCCTCCATGGCTCATGTGAGAAGTGCATGTATCTGTGCATTGAGTGGTTCTCACAGAATGAAGCGAGAATCTACATGTCACTAATGTCACCAAATAACCCCTTTCCTTGGGAAATAACCTGCAATTCCCAAATGTGAAAGGGACTTTGTTTAACAACAGAAGCATGAAAGGAATTCAAATAAATTCCTTAGCTGAAAGTGAAAAATACACAATCTTAAAGAATTTTGTTTGTCTCCCTTTCATTTCTAGGTCCCAAGATTTTTACTAAAGCTTGGAAGTGTCATTTGGAGATCTAACTGCTATTTTTATTTTGTCCCACTTTATGATTATAATGGGCTGAACTATGTGTCCCTGTCCCCTCAACCCGCCTCCAAATTCATATGTTGAAGTCCTAAACCCCAGTAACTCAGAATGTGATTATATTTGGAGTTAGGGTCTTTAAACAGATAATCAAGATTAAATGAGGTCAGTAGGGTAGGCCCTAATCCAATCTGTCTGGTGTCCTTATAAGGAGAGGAGATTAGGACACAGACACACAAAGGGAAGACTATGTGAAAAAATAGAAAAGAGTTACATGCAAGCCAAGGAGAAAAGCATTCAGAAAAAAATCAACCCTGCAGACACATGAACTTTGATTTAGAATCAAGAGAAAATAAATTTCTGTTGTTTAAGCCACTTTGTCTGTGGTACTTCATTATGGCAGCCCTAGAAGACTCCTATAAAGTGGACCTTCCGTATGCATGGGTTCCCCATGGGCAGGTTCAACCAACTGCAGATAGAAAATATTAGAAAAAAAAAAATTCCAGAAAGTTCCAAAAGCAAAACTTGAATTTGCTGCATACTAGCAACTATTTATATAGCATTTACATTGTATTAGGTATTAGAAATAATATAGAGATGATTTCAAGTACATGGGAGGATATGATTAGGTATATGCAAATACTACATCATTTTATACAAGGGACTTGTGGTATCCTCAGATTTCGGTGCCTGAGGGGGCATGGGGGGTCCTGGAACCAATACCCCTTATATATACCGAGGAACGGCTCTAGTGACTTTCCCTACAGTATGTGCATAATAAATACAGGTAAAAGTCTGACTTATGAAGCTATAATCTCTACCTTGCTGGATCTTCTACAGAAAAGGCGGGAAATTCCAAATGAGCTTATCCCAAACTGAGCTCAACTAAGCTGGACAACAATTTCAGTCTTCAAGTTCATTTTAGCAGTGCTAAAACTCAATTGTAGTGTGAGCCTTTGCTGTGTGACTTCCTGATGGCTTGTGCTCCCTGTTGGTGTGCATATCTGAAAATGAACAAAACAGGCATTTGGTTAATTATATATTTTTCAACCTGAACAAATTTTATTCCTGAAGTTAGCCCAGCCTTTGCTTGTTTATTTGCTACTCCAAATAAGACAGTGAGCTATGTGGGCTAACAGAGCAGTTTTTGCATCCAAAAAATTACAACAATAATTTAAGAATCCCAAAAAGAAAGAGGAAGAGGAGGACAAGTGAGGATATTTATTTTCAACTAACACAGTGTGTTCTCTCTACCAGCCACTGCCAGAAGAGACAGGCAGCAATACCTCTCCATGAAGAAGCATGCAGCCTTACAGTCCATATGTTCTCTGAAATGCATATTTTCCAACATAGTGGTTCCCAGCAAGGACTTTAAAACCAGAATGGCCTGGGTTTGAATTTTGGCGTCATCACTTACTGCTGTTTCATTTGTCAAGTTTTTAATCTCTGTTTCCTCATTTGTAAAATGGTAGTTTTATTATTGTTTGGAAGGCATTTCTTAATTATCATCATTCACGTTCAATACAAACTGTTACCATTTGTATAAAAGTTTGGGATATTGCAAAGCACTTTGACATATGTTATCGTTTTTATCCCTAAGATGCCTCTGTGAAGTCAAGGAAAGGTATCGTTACTCCTGTTTTATGTGTAAGGAAATTGAGTCTGAAAAAGTTAGATGACTTGCCCATGGCCACCCAGGAAGACAGTCTTAGACTCAATCCCAGGTCTTGAAATTCACAATGCTATGCTCTTTCCCATCGGTACACTGCCTACTCCCTTACTAAAGGTGACCTGGAAGTCCTCTGGTTGCTGTAGGCAAAGATTTATTTCAAAAATCCATCTTCCTGCAACAACCCATAAACCAGGCAGACTCCAACCATGCCAGACAAATGCAAGTCTACTAAATGCCTTTTCTCCAGGACGACTGATATCAACAATGATGATCTTCACAAGAAATTCTTGCACATCCCCTGGGGCTTCCTGCCAGGAATCAGGTCATTTTAAGAACGCATTTAATACATCTATGCTTTGAAAGGCAACTGCTACTGGCATGCTCAGGAGCACACTATCACAAGGCAGCCCACTCCTTGAGCTTTGGCTGCTGAAGGCAAGGACAATTAACTGGCCTCCCAGCTTTTCATCACAGAATTCTCCCAGCATGGAATCTGAGTGATCTTAAGGTCAAAGGCCATTTGCCTGGGGTGTGCTCTCTGATGCAGAAATGTCTGGGCCTGGGCCTTGGATCGTAAAGCAGTATGGCTCAGATTTTCTTGAATGTAATCCTCAGTTTAAATTATATATATATATATATATGGGAGGACCTTCAAGATGGCAGAGGAGTAAGCCATGGAGATCACCTTCCTCCCCACAAATACATCAGAAACACATCTACATGTGGAACAACTGCAACAGAACACCTACTGAACGCTGGCAGAAGACCTCAGACCTCCCAAAAGGCAAGAAACTCCCCACGTATCTGGGTAGGGCAAAAGAAAAAAGAAAAAAACAGAGACAAAAGAATAGGGACAGGACCTGCACCTCTGGGAGGGAGCTGTGAAGGAGGAAAAGTTTCCACACACTAGAAAGCCCTTCACTGGCGGAGACTGCAGGGGGCGGGGCAGGGGGAGGGGGAAAGCTTCACAGCCACGGAGGAGAGAGCAGCAATAGGAGTGCGGAGGGCAAAGTGGAGAGATTCTCGCACAGAGGATCGGGGCTGACCAGCTCTCACCAGCCCGAGAGGCTTGTCTGCTCACCCACCGGGACGGCGGGGGCTGGGAGCTGAGGCTCGGGCTTCGGAGATCAGATCCCAGGGAGAGGACTGGGGTTGGCTGCGTGAACACAGCCTGAAGGGGGCTAGTGCGCCACAGCTAGCCAAGAGGGAGACCGGGAAAAAGTCTGGACCTGCCTAAGAGGCAAGAGACCATTGTTCTGGGGTGCGTGAGGAGTGGGGATTCAGAGCACCGCCTAAATAAGCTCCAGAGATGGGCGCGAACCAGGGCTATCAGCCCAGACCCCAGAGACGGGCATGAAATGCTAAGGTTGCTGCTGCAGCCACCAAGAAGTCTGTGTGCGAGCACAGGTCACTATCCACACCTGCCCTCCCAGGAGCCCATACAGCCTGCCACTGCCAGGGTCCTGTGATCCAAGGACAACTTCCCTGGGAGAACCAGCCTCTACCACCACAGGCTCACCCCGCATTCCGTACCCCTTCCTCCCCCAGCCTGAGTGAGCCAGAGCCCCCGAATCAGCTGCTCCTTTAACCCCATCCTATCTGGGCAGGGAACAGCTGCCCTCAGGCGAGCTACACGCAGAGGCAAGGCCAAATCAAAAGCTGAATCCCAGGAGGTGAGCAAACAAAGAAGAGAAAGGGAAATCTCTCCCAGCAGCCTCAGGAGCAGCAGATTAAATCTCCACAATCAACTTGATGTACCCTGCATCTCTGGAATACCTGAATAGAATCATCCTAAAATTGAGGTGGTGGACTTTGGGAGCAACTGTAGACTTGGGGTTTGCTTTCTGCACCTAATCTGTTTCTGGTTTTACGTTTATCTTAGTTTAGTATTTAGAGTTTATTATCAATGGTAGATTTCATTATTAATTTGGTTGCTGTTTTCGTTTTTGTTTTTTATCTTATGCATAGATATATATTGATTTCTTTTCTTTCTCATTTTGTGCGTGTGTATGTGTATGCTTCTTTGTGTGATTTTCTCTGTACAGCTCTGCTTTTACCATTTGTCCTAGGGTTCTGTGTTTCCGTGTTTTGGGGGTTCTTTTTTTTTTTTAGTATAGTTTTTAGCACTTGCTGTCATCGGTGGATTTGTTGTTTGGTTTGGTTGCTCTCTTCTTTCTTTTTTTAAATTACTTTTTAAATTTTTTATTTTTAATAATTTTTTTATTTTAATAACTTTATTTTATTTTTCTTTCTTTCTTTCTTTTTTTCTCCTTTTTCTGCTGAGCTGTGTGGTTGACAGGGACCTGGTGCTCCGGCTGGGTTTCAGGCCTGTGCCTCTGAGGTGGGAGAGCCAAGTTCAGGACATTGGTCCACCAGAGACCTCCCAGCTCCACGTAATATCAAATGGCGAAAGCTCTCCCAGAGATCTCCATCTCAACACCAAGACCCAGCTCCACTCAATGACCAGCAAGCTACAGTGCTGGACACCCTATGCTAAACAACTAGCAAGACAGGAACACAACCCCACCCATTAGCAGAGAGGCTGCCTAAAATCATAATAAGGTCAGAGACACCCCAAAACACACCACCGGACACAGTCCTTCCCACCAGAAAGACAAGATCCAGCCTCATCCACCAGAACACAGGCACCAGTTCTGTCCACCAGGAAGCATACACATCCCACTGAATCAACCTTAGCCACTGGAGGCAGACACCAAAAATAACAGGAACTACGAACCTGCACCCTGCGAAAAGGAGACCCCAAACACAGTAAGTGAAGCAAAATGAGAAGACAGAGAAACACACAGCAGATGAAGGAGCAACATGAAAACCCACCAGACCAAAAAAATGAAGAGGAAATAGGCAGTCTACCTGAAAAAGAATTCACAGTAATGATAGTAAACATGATCCAAAATCTTGGAAATCGATTAGACAAAATACAAGGAACGTTTAACAAGGACCTAGGAGAAATAAAGAGCAAACAAACAATGATGAACAACACAATAAATGAAATTAAAAATTCTCTAGAAGGAATAGATAGCAGAATAACTGAGGCAGAAGAACGGATAAGTGACCTGGAAGATAAAATAGTGGAAATAAGTACAGCAGGGAAGAATAAAGGAAAAAGAATGAAAAGAATTGAGGACAGTCTCAGAGACCTCTGGGACAACATTAAACGCACCAATATTTGAATAATAGGGGTCCCAGAAGAAGAAGAGAAAAAGAAAGGGACTGAGAAAATATATGAAGAGATTATAGTTGAAAACTTCCCTAACATGGGAAAGGAAATAGTCAATCAATTCCAGGAAGTGCAGAGAGTCCCATACAGGATAAATCCAAGGAGAAACACACCAAGACACATATTAATCAAATTGGCAAGAATTAAATACAAAGAAAAATTATTAAAAGAAGCAAGGGAAAAACAACAAATAACATACAAGAGAACCCCCTTAAGGTTAAAACCTGATCTTTCAGCAGAAACCCTGCAAGCCAGAAGGGAGTGGCAGGACATATTTAAAGTGATGAAACGGAAAAACCTACAACCAAGACTACCCTACCCAGCAAGGATCTCATTCACATTTGATGGGGAAACCAAAAACTTTACAGACGAGCAGAAGCTAAGAGAATTCAGCACCACCAAACCAGCTTTACAACAAATGCTAAAGGAACTTCTCTAGGCAGGAAACACAAGATAAGGAAAACACCTACAATAAGAAACCCAAAACAATTAAGAAAATGGGAATAGGAACATACATATCGATAATTACCTTAAATGTAAAGGGATTAAATGCTCCAATCAAAAGACACAGACTGGCTGAATGGATACAAAAACAAGACCCATATATATACTGTCTACAAGAGACCCACTTCAGACCTAGAGACACATACAGACTGAAACTGAGGGGATGGAAAAAGATATTCCATGCAAATGGAAATCAAAAGGAAGCTGGAGTAGCAATTCTCATATCAGAAAAAATAGACTTTAAAATAAAGACTATTACAAGAGACAAAGAAGGACACCACATAATGATCAAGGGATCAATCCAAGAAGAAGATATAACAATTGTAAATATTTATGCACCCAACATAGGAACTCCTCAGTACATAAGGTAAATGCTAACAGCCATAAAAGGGGAAATCGACAGTAACACAATCATAGTGGGGGACTATAACACCCCACTTTCACCAATGGACAGATCATCCAAAATGGAAATAAATAAGGAAACACAAGCCTTAAATGATACATTAAACAAGATGGACTTAATTGATATTTATAGGACATTCCATCCAAAAACAAAAGAATACACTTTCTTCTAAAGTGCTCATGGAACATTCTCCAGGATAGATCATATCTTGGGTCATAAATCAAGCCTTGGTAAATTTAAGAAAGTCGAAAGCGTATCAGGTATCTTTTCGGACCACAGTGCGATGAGACTAGACATCAATTACAGGAAAAACTCTGTAAAAAATACAAACACATGGAGGCTAAACAATACACCACTAAATAACCATGAGATCACTGAAGAAATCAAAGAGAAAATCAAAAAATACCTAGAAACAAATGACAATGAAAATGCAATGGCCTAAAACCTATGGGATGCAGCAAAAGCAGTTCTAAGAGGGAAGTTTATAGCAATACAACCCTACCTCAAGAAACAAGAAACATCTCAAATAGACAACCAACTTTTACACCTAAAGCAATTAGAGAAAGGACAAAAAAACCCCAAAGTTAGCAGAAGGAAAGAAATCATAAAGATCAGATCAAAAATAAATGAAAAAGAAATGCAGGAAACAATAGCAAAGATCAATAAAACTAAAATCTGGTGCTTTCAGAAGATAAAATTGATAAACCATTAGCCAGACTCATCAAAGAAAAAAGGGGAAAGACTCCAATAAATAGAATTAGAAATGAAAAAGGAGAAGTAACAACTGACACTGCAGATATACAAAGGATCATGAGAGATTACCACAAGCAACTCTATGCCAATAAAATGGAGAACCTGGAAGAAATGGACAAATTCTTAGAAGAGCACAACCTTCTGACACTGAACCAGGAAGAAATAGAAAGTATAAACAGAGCAATCAAAAGCACGGAAATTGAGACTGTGATTAAAAATCTTCCAACAAACAACAAAACAAATTTGCCACAGGTGGCAAATTCTGTGAAACATTTAGAGAAGAGCTAACACCTATCCTTCTATCAAACATTTAGAGAAGAGCTAACACCTATCCTTCTCAAACTCTTCCAATATATAGCAGAGGGAGGAATACTCCCAAACTCATTCTGCGAGGCCACCATCACGCTGATACCAAAACCAGACAAAGATGTCACAAAAAAAGAAAACTATAGGCAAATATCACTGATGAACATAGATGCAAAAATCCTCCACAAAATACTAGCAAACAGAATATAACAGCACATTAAAAGGATCATACACCATGATCATACACCATGATCAAGTGGGGTTTATCCCAGGAATGCAAGCTTTCTTCAATATACGCAAATCAATCAACATGTTACACCATATTAACAAATTGAAGGAAAAAAACCATATGATCATCTCAATAGATGCAGAAAAGCTTCTGATAAAATTCAACGCCCATTTACAATAAAAACCCTGTAGCAAGTAGGCATAGAGGGAACTTACCTCAACATAATACAGGCCATATATGACAAACCCACAGCCAACATCATTCTCAATGGTGAAAAACTGAAACCATTTCCACTAAGATCAGGAACAAGACAAAGTTGTCCACGCTCACCACTATTATTCAAAATAATTTTGGAAGTTTTAGCCACAGCAATCAGAGAAGAAAAAGAAATAAACGGAATGCAAATTGGAAAAGAAGAATTAAAGCTGTCACTGTTTGCAGATGACATGACATTATAGATAGAGAATCCTAAAGATGCTACCAGAAAAGCAGAGTTAAATAAGTCAGAAAGAGAAAAATAAATACCGTATGCTAACACATATATATGGAATCTAAAAAAATAAAATGGTTCTGAAGAACCTAGGGGCAGGACAGGAATAAAGATGCAGATGTAGAGAATGGACTTGAAGACACGGGGAAGGGAAAGGTAAGCTGGGGCGAAGTGAGAGAGTGGCATGGATGTATATACACTACCAAATGTAAAATAGATAGCTAGTGGGAAGCAGCTGCATAGCACATCATGTGTACGTATGTTTATATCATGATCCAGTTACAGGTGCATTTGAAAACAGTGGGTAGAGAAATCAGTTTAACGTAAGCAGCTAATACTTTAAAAATTAATTAGAGTAGAATAGAATAGATTGCTTGTAGTTGTAGTAAATATCTGTCTATCTATCTATATATCTATTCACCTACCTATCATCTAACAATTTATCTTTGAACTGGGACATCAGGTTTAATTTATTTCTTACTGAGGTTCATAGTCAAAAATGCTTGAAAAACCCCAGTTCAAAGGAATGTCAATAGAAGGGGGCTGGAGTTGGTCAGGATTTGAAGGGAAAGCCATAATATGGTTTGAGAAGATACAGGGATTCTACCCCATTCTGACTGGGTTTTTTCAATGGCTCCTCACCCTCGTTACCCAGTTCCCCTCCTTCCTTGCTTGGCATACACAGCCATAGGTGATCCATCTGCTGACATCTCCAGCCTCATGGCTAGCCGCTCGCATCACCATCTCATTCTAAACTTCAGCAGCACCAAACTATTTGCCATTTGGGTAACAATCCCAGTTTCCTCATCTCTACAGGCTTCTGCTCATATGTTTCTTCTATCTAGGATTCCTGTTCTCACTGTGCCTTTGCTTTGGTAATGCCTGTTCATGCTTTCACTTGTTCACCTGAATCACCACCACCTACCTTCTCCAGGAAGCTTTTGTGCATCACTCAGCATTCATTCATTCATTTAGCATTTAACAAATATTTACAAGACACAGACCTAGTGCTGGAGATATTATGGTCAACCGGAAAGAAGCTCCTGCCCTCCTGGGAGTTTACATCTAATGGATGAACAGATGATAAATAAACAACTAAATATGTGATATAATGAAGCAAGTTGAAAAAAATGAAGCACAATAAGAGAGGGATGGGGTAGTCGAGGAAATCTTCACCTAAGGAAGAATTCTGAGCAGAAAACTGGGTTAGGCTACAGAGCAAGCCATGAGTATGTCTGGGGGAAGAGTATTTCAGAAGAAGGGAACAGCAAGTGCAAAAACTCTGAAGTGGAAGAGCGTTTGGTGTTCCCTGGTGGAGCTCGTTTATTCCTCCTCTGGGCAACTTAGCACCTTCTGTATACTTTTATTACACTGAATTATAACGTTCTTCTTTGTTTTTTCTACTTAAACATGAGCTTCTTGATGGTATCTAGGAACTAACTAAAAATGGATCCCTCTACATATTTGAGTGTGTGAAGAATGAAATCAATATATGATTAAGGAAATGACTGACAGAATGAATAAAAGAGTAAAGCTTTCCCCCTTCCTTCTTAGGATCCTCTGGAATAAGACAAGTATCTGTATCCAGGAGGAGCCCTGGAGAGGATATAATTCATTCTTGACTATATAGATAAGGAAATTGATACTCAGAGAAAAAAAGTCATTGCCTAGGGCCTCACTGGAAATTAGTGGGAGAGTCAGGGTTAAATTCCAGGTCTCTTGAGACATTCAGGTCTGGTCTAGTAATCTTTCTATCAGGCCTGTAGCTATATCCTGAGGGGAAGGGAGAAGCAGGGGAGACCTGCCTGTCTGTGCTCAGCATTCCGGCAAAAGCAGCACTCCAAGAAATGTATACATTGAAAGGGAAACTCTGGAAAGGAAAAAAAGAAACAAACTTTCCCTAGAACTACCTCAGCTAATATAAGAAAACCAAAAGGAAAGATGGGTAGATTGGTTAATTCTGTGAAAAATATGCCACATTAAGTTGAACCATCCAAACTCATTAGTTTGAAAAATATATTGCCTTTCAAAATGTAGGTAGTTGTGTTAAATCAGGGTTTGGAAATTCCTCTTGGCTCTACAAATATTCAGTCTTGTGAAAAAAGATGCCATGCTCCTGAACATGTTTTCAACTGTCTAGAAAATGAATCTTAGAATATTAGGGCTAGGAGAAAAGAAACTACTCCAGGGACTTCCCTGGTGGCACACTGGTTAAATCCGCCTGCCAACGCAGGGGACACAGGTTCGAGCCCTGGTCTGGGAAGATCCCACATGCCGTGGAGCATCTAAGCCCATGTGCCACAACTAGTGAGCCAGTGCTCTAGAGCCTGTGAGCCACAACTACTGAAGCCCACACACCTAGAGCCCGTGCTCCGCAACAAGAGAAGCCACCGCAATGAGAAGCCAGAGCACCGCAACAATGAATAGGCCCCGCTCACCAACTAGAGAAAGGCCGCGCGCAGCAACGGAGACCCAATGCAGCCAAAAATAAATATTTTTTGGAATAAAAATATTGTATATTTTTCTTATAATAAAGCCCTTTATGTCTTAATTTCTATAAAAAAAGATACCTTAATGCATATATCTATTTACACAGGAATTAGTAGAATTGATGCTTAACTGTGCCTGGCTTTAGTTATAAATTGTGTTCACTAAGGGAGTCTTTTTTTTTTTTCTCACACACACACTGTATTTTATTTTTACAAGAGATAAATAAACTGACACCAAGCATTGTAAATGGATGACCACAACGAAAGCAACAATGATTGCAATTACCAAACATGAAACACACTCACACTATGTCATAATATTGACATTCAGTCCAGTAATCCTCCACTGCAACAGCTCCTTTACTTTGCAGTGAAAATTGATTTGTATATTTTTTGCCTCTGAGTCCTTGTGGGATTTTTTTTTTAATTCAAACAGAAAGTCACAAAAATTATAATCATCCTCATCAGTTTACTCAGTCCCGTGTAATTAATTTTTTTTATCTTGATCTTTTGTTACCACTTTTATGAGTTCATGAGTTTTCCATTAGAGTTCTGAAAATGCTTATTCATTCAGTTCAGCAGTATAGTCAGTTACCAGAAACCTGTACTTGTCAGAGTCTTTTCCATGAATTCCTTGAAGATGAAACCCTTTTATAGGAACATTTTTGCAAAAGCATAAGAGTACACCCAGAACTGTCTGTAAATGACAAAAGACTTAAAAATGACCATGGTTAAAGATTTGATGAAAGTTATAATAATGCAATTGACAAGGAAATTTAGTTATTTCTGAGATATACATTTTAAAGTAATAACTAGTATTATGACTTATAACATTATACCAGAACATATAAGATTTTTAGAAATTTCATGTAATGTCTGAAACATTTATATTAACAGATTTCCATACAAATAACCCAAAGAAAGTTTAGTATTAGTTGTTTTGTTTATTTGTTCTTTTATACTGCAAGTTCTTATTAGTCATCAATTTTATACACATCAGTGTATACAGGTCAATCCCAATCGCCCAATTTAGCACACCACCATCCCCACCCCACCATTGTTTCCCCCCCTTGGTGTCCATACGTGTGTTCTCTACATCTGTGTCTCAACTTCTGCCCTGCTGGTTCATCTGTACCATTTTTCTAAGTTCCACATACATGCGTTAATATACGATATTTGTTTTTCTCTTTCTGACTTACTTCACTCTGTTTGACAGTCTCTATATCCATCCACGTCTCAACAAATGACTCAATTTCGTTCCTTTTTATGGCTGAGTAATATTCCATTGTATATATGTGCCACATCAAAAATAAATAAATATTTTTTAAAAATTAAAAGAAAAAACCTACTCCAAAGTCCTAATTTTATAATGTAGATGAGAAGGCAGAGCAGTGGTCTGCCAAGCCATGCCTACAACCCATGCCTATTCTCTCTCCTGTCAGGGTCCTCCATCCCACCATACTGCCTTTAGCTTGCCCACTGTAAAAATTGGGTTCTTTTGCGGGGTGGGGGGCGGTGTTTTTTGTCTTTTTTGGTTTTGGCCCCGCAGCGCAGTTTGCAGGATCTCAGTTCCCTGGATCAGGGATTGAACCCAGGCCACAGCAGTGGAAGCCCGGAATCCTAACCACTAGGCCACCAGGGAACCCCCAAGCTTGACCACTGTAGATCATTTGTCTTCCTCAACTGTGTGACAAAATCTTTCCCCCCACTTATAGGATGGGGTCTATAAGGATAATTGCAAAGCGCTGGACTCTATTACCCTCTTCCTAGATCCCAAGATGTCAGAAGAAAGATTGCAACATGATCACATCAAGTTGTGTCAGATAAAAAGAGTTTGCAAGAATCTTAAATCCAAGAACCTCTTCCTAATTTGCTCCGTTTCTCTTTGACCTTCAAATAAGGCTTAATGAGAGCTGATCTCACAAACATCCGTTTTTCTCAGCACAGCTTATATTGAAAGGAGACTTGGAGATTCCTCCCAGATAACAATAAGGTTGTGAACTGTGCTCAAAGATAGTATCAATAATATGCCTTGGAGAGTTCTTTGCTTTTACATTTCTTAACTGATAGTCAAAGAGAATATTGTATATTTTTTAAAATAAACTTTTTATTTTTAGAATAATTTTAGGTTTACTTTTTGTTGCAAAGATAATATTGGAAGTTCCCATATATCCCTCACCTAGCTTCCCCAGTTGCTAACATCTTCTATAACCATGGTACACTTGTCACAACTAAGGAACCAAGACTGGTAATCATTATTAAACTATATTTTACTTGGATGCCACTAAATTTTACCTAATGTCCTTTTTCTGCTCCAGGATCCCATGCAGAAAACCATATTACATTTGGTCAACTGGTCTCCTTAGCCTTCTCTGGCCAATAACAGTTTCCTCAGACTTGCTCTGTTTTTGATGACCTTGACCGTTTCAAAGACTACTGGTTAGAGACACTGCCCTTCAGTTTGGGTTTGTCTTATAACTTTTTTCACAGTTACACTGGTATTTTGGGTTTCGGGGAGGAAGATCACAGAGCTGAAGTGCCATTCTCATCACATCATGTCAAGGATACATGCAACCAACATGAGTGTCACTGGTGGTTGCCGTAATCACCTGGCTGAGAACTGGACTAAATAAAAACGACACAACTTTTAAATCATGTGTCAGAAATCACCTCGTTTGCCAAAACTCTTCTCACTACACTTTCCAGGAGTTTGCAAAACGTTCCACATTCTTCTTCCCTCTAGTCCTTTGTTCATGCTGCTGCTTCTGCCTGGAACACAATTTCTCCTTTTGCCTTGGCTAATCCCCACTCATCCATCAATATTCAGTTCTGACCTTACATTTCTTCCGGGTCCCTCACTCTCTATTTAGGCAGGGTAGGGAATCCCTATTCTTTGTTCTCACAGAACCCAGCTTGGACCATTGGCAGGCTGCTGCATGTATACTTACTGTCTTACCACCTTGTTCTCATCTATGAGCTTTCTGAGGAACACGACCATGTACTACATATGTTTTTATCTTTAGTATCTACACATAGAAGGAACTTAAGCAATGCTCATTGAATAGATGAATGAATTGATAAGTCTGAGCCATAACACTGACCAATAAATATTATCTCCATTTTGAAAATGGGAAACTGAGGCTCAGTATACTAGATAACTTCCCCAAATTCACACAGCTAGTAAGGGCAAAGCCAAGACTCAATCCCAGGTCTTTTGACTACGTCCTTCTTTATAACTTCAACTTATTCTTAGAATCTGAAATTCCAAGGGTCTGCCTGTTACCTGGTGATGTATATAAATTCCTTAGTATCTGCAAGTTGTTATTATGCCATCTTACCTCTTACCGTAGGTTCAGCTGGTACCATTTGGATCTTGACTACAGTGTTCTGATTTAGTTTAATGTAATTGGTATTGAGCCTTAACTGTAAGAGCCCCATATTCTCTCCTAAAATTTGATGCAGGGTCCCCAAGGGACTCCAAGAGCTTATCTCTTTCAAAGCAAATTTATTTTAAAAGTGTCCTTAGTGTTGGAAGACAAAATGTGATCACTTACATTATTTGCACTTGCTGCTCATAATATTTTTTCTAGAGAAGCAATTGCTAGTCCTGATTTGGAGATAATCAAAAGTCTCGGTTCATAAGGATTACCACATTTTGAGCTCATCTCTTTTTTGTTAATTAATTAATTAATTAATTAAAATTTTTGGCTGCATTGGGTCTTTGTTGCTGCACGCGGGCTTTTCTCTAGTTGCAGTGAGCAGGGCTACTCTTCATTGCAGTGCGTGGGCTTCTCATTGGGTGGCTTCTCTTGTTGCAGAGCATGGGCTCTAGGCGCGTGGGCTTCAGTAGTTGTGGCACTCGGGCTCAGTAGTTGTGGCTCGTGGGCTCTAGAGCACAGGCTCAGTAGTTGTGGTGCACGGGCTTAGTTGCTCCGTGGCATGTGGGATCTTCCAAGACCAGAGCTCGAACCCGTGCCCCCTGCATTGGCAGGTGGATTCTTAACCACTGTGCCACCAGGGAAGCCCTCATCTCTTGTTTTATAGAAGATGACACAGAGATCCAGGAAGTTAGTCACCTGCTGAAGGTCACTCAGCCCGATGGAAATGAGGCCATGTCCTGAATATCCTCTCAGTGTCCTTTCTCTCCATCACCTGGCCGCCACTAGAGTTGGCTGAATTCCAGAATACTATGTAAGTACATAAATTCCCCAAGGAATATGATGAAATCTTAAGAGTTCCTGAAGACGGAATAACGGAAACATGTGCCATAAGTACAGCTATTCTCTCATCTCTTCTTTGTTCTCCTTTTGTTCTCTCTCTCTTTTTTTTTTCTTCTTCCCTCTACTTGAGCAAGTGGGTTACAGTCAGAAAGAGAGAGAAGTGGGCAGAGTTCCAAACTAATTATAACATCTAAACTTAACCTACCGCTAAACAAACATATGCTAGATTTTCTAGACAAGTTCCAATTTCAAGTATTCTGTTCACTCCCCCTTAAGAATTTTCCACAGTGCTAAATTCAAAATGGAAACCTCACTACTCAAAGCAAGGATAGGTAGTGCTTCTGAAGGTTGTGCCAGAGAAACTTCAGCTGAATGGCAACATGATTTGAGTTTTCCTTCTTGACATTCAGCATCCTTTTAGTTTTCTCAGCCAAAATCCCAGGGCACCAATTTCCCTTTAATTGTTGGTTAAGCATCCTATTCACTCCCATCTACAACTGCCTACCCAAGAACATCCCAGCTAAACAGCAGTCTTCAAACTATTGCACTCTCCCACTCCACTTTCTTTTGTATGGTTTCCAAGCTAAGAATGGTTTTTGCACTCTTAACCGTTGAAAATAATAAATAAATAAATATTAAAGCATAATAATATTTCTTGGTATACGAAAAGTATATTAAATTCATATTTCAATGTCCATAAATAAAATACTGGGTTTCATCAATGAAAAATTTGTAGAAATTCATTTTCTCTCTTTTACCTACGTCATAGCCTCAGTTTTGCCCTTTGGTTCACAAAGCCTAATATTTACTATCTGGCTTTTTACATAAAAAGTTTGCCTCCCCTTATGGTAGAGAAAAACTGTAACACCATGGTTAAAAACTCAGGTCTTAGAATCAAGCTGTCTTGGGTGGAATTCCCAGCTGCAGCAACTCAGAGCTGGGTGACTCTGGGCAAGTTACATATGTCTCACAAACTTGCTCATCTATTAAATGGGGGAAAAAATGGCACCTGCTCTGCAACAATCCTGAGGATTAAATGAGATGATGCATGTAAGGCACTTCAGTATGTGCCTGGCACATAACAACTAAGAGTCAGTGAGTATTAGTTATTATCAGTGTCTACATCATCATCCCTATTATCTTCGTCATTATTATTAGAGCAATTCTTCTGAAGCTCAGTTATGAAACTCCAAATCCCTCTAAAGCAGGTCCTCTACAGGAACAGTGATTACCAGAAGAAGGCTGATGATAGGAAAGCATGCAAAACTCCCTTTCAGGCTCTTCAGTCTGAAGAAGTTCTGACAACAGGGAAGCTGAATGTGGGACTCTTAGTTAGATGTTGATCTAATTAAGTTTATGTACATTATGGAGTCTACAAGGCTTAACCCTCACAGAGGAGGCATTTTCACATTAACAGAGTTACTTATTGCACCAAAAATCTTCAATTGTTGAAATAAGTGAAAACTGGAAAGTGGTGGCAGAAAAGAATACATAGCTAATTTTTGTACATAAAGCAATCTTCCCTTAGTTCTTATCGCTTCTGGCTCACGTACCTCTCACTACTCCAATTCGTGATTATTCAGTAACCCTGCCTCTGTCTCCTCCAGCCCAATACACATTTACATTACATACACATACTTTGTCTTTGAGAAAGCTAAGGATATAAAAATAGCATTGCATTATTTTGTTTTTTAAATATTTATTTTCATTATAAATATAATATAGCCATATTACTGAAAATCTGGGAAAGAAGGAAATAAAAGGGAAAGAACCAATACCTCACCTCAGGTCTTATTTTTCTTGAGCATTTTTTTTTAGAGTTGTCATTATGCAGTTATATTCACATTGTTCAACAATTTCACATACTGCAATTTTCACTTAGTTAAAACATGTTTTTCTATAATACTATACAGTCTTCATAATGATTGTTAGATGTATGCAAGACATAGCTAACCCAAGTGGCAACTTTGAGGGAATTAGAGAAAGACTTTTCTTTTTTCCATACAGTTCCATACCAGGTACACTGCTGGGGAAGCGGAGCACAGATTAAATTTCAATCTCTAGTGATCTCCATTTGCCCTTGGTTGGGTGGTCTTGTACAGTGAATGACCTAAAGCACTATGCATGGCAGCCCTGCCCGTTTGCATATCTGTTCCCCATCCTGGAGCTCTTCTTGTGATTCTGACTGTGAAGCCACTGTGGGCCCTTGGGATTGTCACTTCACCGGTCTTCTTACACTGCCATCTGAGTTTCAGATCTTCTTTAAAGTTGTGATAGTGTAGTTAACACCAAAGGTAGGTGGGAGAAATAATGTGGAATCACAAGCAGGACTCAGGAGTCAGACACCCAGCTTAAAATCCCTCTCCTCTACTGACTCTTGTACAACTGAGGTACAATAAAACATATATATTTGATGTTTGTCCTCAGTTCCTAGCACGGAGCTCCTAAAACCCTTGGAATTTCCTGAGTGATAGGAGGGTCTTTTATGATTCATAAGGAGACCTTTTTGAATACACCTGCGTCTATGCTAATGAGGTGACAGTAGCTTCAAGATGGGGCTGGTCATCAGCACAAGCAAACGTGATTAGAGGGTGAGAATTTTCAGCTCCCACCCACTCCAACCCTGACCTCCAGGGAGGTTAAGGAAGCCTGGAGATTGGTGTAAAGCTCTCGGATGATGAGATTCAGAGAGCTTCCAGGCTGGAGAACACATTGATGTTCCTGGAGAGGGCATGGAATTTGTTCACATTCCCCACTTCCCACATACCTTGCCTTATGCATCTTTTCCATTTGGCTGTTTCTAATTTCTATCCTTTATAATAAACCATAAATGTAAGTAAGTGTTTTTCTGAGTTCTGTGAGTCATTTTAGTGAATTATTAGGACCTGAGATGGGCGACTCGTGGAAACCTCCAAATCTGTAGTCAACTGGGCAGAAGTGTGGGTAGCTTCCCGTTTGCATTTGGTGTCTGAAGCAGGGCTAGTCTTATGGGGTCTGCACTAACTTTGGGCAGTTAGTGTCAGAACTTGAATTGAATTTTTGGACACCCAGTTAGTGTTGGAGACTTGGAGAAGTGGCATGAAAAAACAAACACGCATTTGATGTCGGAAAACACAACCACCTTCCTTGACTGCCTTTGACAGTTCACAGAATAGGGGAAGAAATCTTCCCAGCATGGCCCAAGCATTCTCAGACACACCAAATCCCACCCCTTCACAACCTCCCACTAGTGAAAGTGCAGACACATTTATTAGGCAAAACATGCCCAATATACAACCTCCCAATGAAAAATTTGGGGAAAGAAATCTCAATCATAAGTAGAAGACACTAATTTTGGAAGTGCTTCATATTTTGAAAAGTTCATCTCTACCCATAGCATCTGTAAAATCACATTATCCTGCAGAGTTCAGTCCTTTTATTCAAACTCCTCCTTTTCCAAATTAGGTCTCTTGGAGTTTGCAAGGAAAAAGAACAGAGCCCAAGGCCAGGCCTGCTTCCTTCATTACTGGAAGAAAATCAGTGCAATTGCTGCCCTAGTAAGGATTCAATTAATTTCTTAGCCAAAGGCCCTTGTTCTCTGTAGTTTCTATCTAGGGGGAAAAAGGACAGAAAGTTCCCTGATCTCGCAGTGACTCCAGCGTTTGCTCTTAGCTCCACCGACATCTCATTCATATCTCTGGAGTGGCACTCAGCATTTCAGGATTTATCTTTCTGCTCCCTTCTACCCTCACCTCCACCTGCTCCACTAAACTGTATGCACTTCAAAGACCGGCTTGACTCACTTTGCACAGCAGAGCCCAGCTGAGTGTCTTGCCAACACCAGCACCCAGCAAATAAGTGAGTGCATTTGCACGTGTATGTGTGTGCAAATAAATAATGAATCAATAGATGAATAAGTAGCCAATGGGATAATAAGGCCAACCTGGCAGGATTCTTATGAAGAATAAATTAAGAGAACTTTAGGGAAGCACTGCACACAGCTCCTCACCTTTGTATGTGCCCAGTAAATACTACATTTCCTTCCTTCATTTTCTAATGAAGATCTTCTGTGGCTGATGACTTACTATCATTTATATGTTGGTTTAACGTTATAATTGGACACATTTAAGAAGGTCTGAAGCTTTTTTCTGTGCTTTTAGCTATTAGGCATGTTATTTTATCATGGTATTCCGAGAAGCAAATCTCTATTTGCATGTTGTAAGCAAAGGGCCTCCTTGCTAAGAATAGTTAAGTGCTAAGTGCAGCATCTATTTGGGACTAAATCAACTAGGTCTTTTGAAAAAAAATAATAAAAGATATATAAAAGAAGATAGTCTTGGGACTTCCCTGGTGGCACAGTGGTTAAGAATCCGCCTGCCAATGCAGGGGACACGGGTTCGATTCCTAGTCCGGGAAGATCCACATGCCATGGAGCAACTAAGCCCTTGAGCCACAACTACTTAGCCCGTGGGCCACAGCTACTGAAGCCCTCGCACCTAGAGCCCGTGCTCCGCAACGAGAGAAGGCACCGCGATGAGAAGCCCGCACACCGCAACGGAGAGTAGCCACCGCTCGCCACAACTATAGAAAGCCCATATGTAGCAACGAAGGCCCAACACAGCCAAAAAAACATAAATATATTAAAAAAAAACAAAAGATAGTCTTTGACCTAGAGGGGAGAAAAAGTAATACATCAGCATACTGCAAGAATTTAGGGAGAACGTAGATAAGAATATCTTAATTTAAAATGATATATGAGGGCTTCCCTGGTGGCGCAGTGTTTCAGAATCCACCTGCCAACGCAGGGGACACAGGACATAGGTCAAGCCCTGGTCTGGGAAGATCCCACATGCCGTGGAGCAAATAAGCCCGTGTGCCACAACTACTGAGCCTGCGCTCTAGAGCCCACGAGCCACAACTACTGAGCCCACGAGCCACAGCTACTGAAGCCTTTGTGCCTAGAGCCCGTGCTCCACAACAAGAGAAGCCATCGCAATGAGAAGCCCATGCACCACAATGAAGAGCAGCCCCTGCTCACCGCAACTAGAGAAAGCCCGCGCAGCAACAAAGACCCAACACAGCCATAAATAAATAAATAAATAAATTTAAATAAATAAATAAAAGGATATATGAAAACCACCCAGCCATTATAGGAAGACAGTCTTTAACCTAAAAGGGGGGATGGGGGGGGAGGGATATATGAAAATATTGTGTTATTTTAGAGACAAAGTTGCTAAGAATATCTTAATTCAAAAGCAATACTAAAACTATCTATCCATAACCAGTATGTGAACACAAAGCCTTTCCAGATATTGTATTTGATCATTAAAAGAGAAAGCATTCTCAAGAATCCATTTTCTATTTTATTCTGTTTAGCTGTGTGAGTAGACTAGGAACTGCTAAGTCAAGTTATGTTCATTTTAGCCCATCAAGCATTTTCTTCAGGGAAGCAAGTGACACAGAGAAATAAGTTGAAGTGGGATTTTGCTTTTCTTAACAGTGCCCAACTTCCTGAGAAACAAAAACAAAAACAGAACCACTCTGCCCACTGAACTGTATAAAACTGAAATTTGGCATACATAAATCAAGCTACAGTTCTTTTAACATCTTCAGAGTCACGACCATTCTTTCCCTTGGATAGAACCGCAGGACACCTAAGTGTGATTACCATTTATTTTTTTCCTTTCTTCATGATAACACACTTTTTATGTAGCTAAGCTTCAATTAAGGAAAGAATGAAGAGAAACCGCTTCTCTCTGGATTGGAGCTGAATTCTGGGGGACTCCCTGGCCTGGGTCCTCTAAGCAGGAAAGGAGCCAGATTAGTTATGTAGCTTAATTTATATTAATAACAATTACAATATGGTGTGTCTAATGCCGGTAATGATTACTAGGAAGGCAGCCATGGTTTCCCTCTTGGTCTGGCTCTGGCAGGGTGTGCCTTGCAGTTCATTCCAACCCAGGCTTCCTTCTATTATCCGTAATGCAAAGGCCCTCCAATCCAAGTTGCAACAAGCCCAGATCAGTATCCATGGCCAGAGAAGAAAAGGAACAGCACATAAATATATCTGACAAAGTCATCAGGGATTCGAAAACAGAATCTGGCAATAAATATGGTAATTAGATAATTTGAGACTTCCCTTGCAGGGTTCTTTGAAAATGCAATCTCAGAACTGGAATCCAGAGCTGATTTTTGCACCATTAAGGAGAATTATAAGAGAATTGAAACTTTTTAACGACATTTAAGTACTTTTCATTGGCGAGTTAAAAATTTTTCTGTCCATGCTAGGGAAATTTTAATGATGCATTTAGGGAAAAGACCCCACCCCACCCACAAGCTGCCCAGTAATGGAACTGGCAACTCCAGAGCAACTCCCTCCTGCTCCTCTGGAAGCCAAGACGTGGCTTGGCTTGAGTCTATAATGAGCACTTGGTGGATGCTTAAGAATTCCATTCAGCTGCCATTTAGGAAAAATAAAGACGGAGAAGTGGTCTTTCTTTCCCCTTATTTTAATAGGATCGAAGTTTTAATTATGTTTTGCCATTTCACAGAGGGGAGTTTTGGGTGTTTAATCAATCTGCAGGTTGTGGTTCAGCTTAGTGTGTTTGCTGTTAAGAAGCTGTGATACTTCAGGAAAGGCTTCGTTTGTGTTTGGAAAAGGAAGAAAGAAGGCAGCTAGTATTACTTCCTTCAGGAGGTCACCTCTAAATACCCAAGACTGAGTTCCGACCTCCCCTGGGACCATTGCATCTTGTCTTCCCCTGCATCCTGACAAGTACAGTTGTACTGAGATCACTGGTTTTCTTGTCTCTCCCCCTTCCCCAGCTTCTGAGATCCTCCAAGGAAAAGACCAGTTGCTGTTTCCTCTGGGATTCCTGGTTCTTCCACAGCTCCTGACATAGAGTGGGCTTCAAACAGATATTTAATGACTAAATGAGGGGGTAGAGCCCACAGGATTAAAAGATGCTCTCATGATATAAAAATTCAGTGTATGGGAAAGATTCCGTATTTTATTTTCCTAAGACCATTTGCATAATTCCTTATACAGTTCTAAAATATAATCTTTGAGACAGGAGGTAAGAGGACCTTGGGACAGTATTTCTCAACTTGAGAGATGACCAAAATCACACTCAAAAACCAAAATACAGATTTCCTTATGGAAATTGCTGTTATTATTATTATTAAGATCCCCTGTAGGTTCTAAAACACTGGAACTCCTACTTTTGAAGTTACACAAACTGATCTTTTCAGTTGATGG
Source organism: Neophocaena asiaeorientalis asiaeorientalis (assembly GCF_003031525.2). Lineage (NCBI taxonomy): Eukaryota > Metazoa > Chordata > Mammalia > Artiodactyla > Phocoenidae > Neophocaena > Neophocaena asiaeorientalis. The sequence continues at coordinate 10,322,437 of NW_020172779.1, forward strand.
ATGAGGTCACTGACTCTAGAAAGGACAGGAGTCTTGGCCAAGGTCCCAAAGCAGCTTAGTAGCAGAGGTAGGACTTGAACCTAAATTTCCTGATTCTCAGGGTTTTTTTTTATCTCCTTGCCCTTCAAGTCCTTAAGAGTTACTAAGCATCTATTATGTGCCAGCACTCTGTTGAATACTGGCAATAAAAGACAAATAATGGGGCTTCTCTGGCGGTCCAGTGGTTAAGACTTCGCCTTCCAATGCGGGGGGTGCAGGTTCAATCCCTGGTCGGGGAGCTAAGATCCCACGTGCCACATGGCCAAAAAACCAAAACATAAAACAGAAGCAATATTGTAACAAATTCAATAAAGACTTTAAAAATATGGTCCATATCAAAAAACTCTTACAAAAAAAAAGACAAATAACAATAAAGCGCTTCTCTATTGAACACTGACTACACATATGATAGTTTTACATAATACAGTCCTAAAACAGAAATGTTACTATAATTGAATCAAAGAATTTCAACTTAAAGTGTTTAATTTGACCAAGAGAAAAAACTCACCTACTTTTAAACAGCAGACTCTGCTGTGGAAGATATCAGTCTAATAGGAAAGATAAGCACTTGAAGAAATAACTCTATGTGAGTTGATGGGGTTTTCTCCCCTAACCATTCTCCCCCACTGCCTACCTTCCTGGAGCTGGTGACCTTGATAATGTAACTAAAACTGAGGGAGGAGATAGATTCTCTTCAGCATAATAAGGTACAGAGGATGTGTCTACAGGAGCTGGTCTTTGTGGAATAAAAATCTGATTAAAAAAATATATAATCCACTTGGAGACCAGAGCACTGTGAGGCCCACTCTCCTCCTCCTCTCACCTCCATCCCCCAAGCCTAAAGCCCCTGCTATGCCGCCACCAGCTGCAGAAACAAACAGATAAGAGAATAATTAACAATGAAAAGTGGACTTTGCTTGAGGATGGAATAGGGGGAGTGATGCAGTTGAAGGGGTAAAGGTGTTGGTTTGGGAGAAAAAAAAGGTAAGTGGGAAAGGGTCCAAGGTTCACACTGTACAGAGGATAAAGGTGGCCAAGGAATGTGCCTGGAAACCCTAGGACGAAATCCTCAAACTCCTGAAATGGAGCTCACGGACAAGATAAATGATCAAAAAAAGCCACTCCAAAATGCCCATCATTCTGTGGATTCTCTATTAGTTGAGTTATGTTAATAGGAACGTGAAATATATTGTCCAGGGCTTCACGTGCTCTTTGGGTTTTTCCTGCTAATGCTTTAACATTCGTAACACACTGTCCCACCCTTCTCCTTCCATGATGGGCTGGAGCAGGGAGCAGAGGGATGAGTACATTCCAGAAGTGCTACGGAGTCCAGTTAAAAGAGATGCTAAATCTACCTGAGGATAGGGTGTAGGGGATAAAGAATATTCTCAGGAAAGGCTTGGCAAGAAGTGAGCTAGCTGAACAGTCTTCACTAGGCTTCAGGAAAGATGGTCCAATCCTGGGGCAAGAACTGCAAGTACACAGAGACTTGAAAGAGTGACCTATTTAGAAAACAGTGCATTGTTCTGGAAGCTTGCTGAAATGCATACTCTTAGGCCTTCTCCCTGAGACTCTACTTCAATAGGTTTAGGGGAGGGATTTTTTTGTTTGCTTTTTTTTTTCTTTTCGTTTTAACTTGGTGCACATAATTAGAATTCAGGAAGTCCCTGCACCTGGATGGGACACATTTTACAACTTTATTTTCACTAACCTCTACTGAAGTTTAACATTTTGAATGTAGGCAACAAACCAGCTTAGTATTAGCAGTATCTGTGACAAAAACCACAAATATTTTGATGTCTCATTACCATTGTTTTAGATATATTCAAATAACATTTATGCTGAAATAACAAATTATTAAACTTGATGCCAAATGATCTTTTACGTGTTAATAAATTAGCATATATATTACTACATCAGGAAAGTTCTATACAGTTTTGAGATAGAAAACTGTATAATTAGTTTCCTTTGTGATCCTATCTATTTAATTGTGTGCATTTAAAAACAGTGTCGTGAGAAGTGAGTCCAAAGGCCAAAAAGGCTTGTGACACAAAAAAATTAATGACTTCTCAGAAAGTAAATACCAGAAATCTCAATTTTTAGTATGCAAACCTTGTATTTCTAATGCCAGCGGCCTTAACACTGCAGGAGACAACAAGTTAAAAAAGGAAGATGGTTTTCCCATTGACTTGGGCAAAGGAATTTCTGTTCTGGGAGAAGCAGAGGTCCTGAGTCTGCCAAGGGACCAGGGTCTCTGAAAGACCTTGGTGTAGTTATGTGTTTGTGTGTATGTGTGTGTTTTTGTGTTTATTTGTATGTGTGTGTGCATGTTTGTGTACGTATGTGTGTATTTATGTGTGCGTGTATGTGCTTCTAATGTAGTGGAACTGAGGGTGAAATCAAGCTTTGGAGATGATGATGCATAAAAATGAGACTGGGAAATCAGCTCGGCCTAGTTTTCAAGTAGGCCGAAAAAAAGTTTGTGAAGCTCAGTGCAAAGAATGTCACCCTCTCGAACCTAAACGTAAAGTCATAAACAAGTAATGCACACCACTTAGCCACCCAACTGTAATTTATTCCTCACTTCTTATAGTCATTGTTAAACCACAGAAGCGAAGCTACCAGGGTTTATGACAATAGTGGATTTATGTATGCTATTTCTCTTATGAGCCTGAAACCCAGGTCAAGAATAGGAATAAAACAAATGAGCTGTCAGCCAAGGGGAAACAGGAAATGCCAGGAAACCAGGGCTCCCCCGGTGAAGCAGAGATGGGGAACTGGGGAACAGGGGCTCCACCATCTTTGGCTTCAGGATCATTCTGGAAGGCTGATTTAGCACTCCACTGAGTCCAGAGAAAGAGGAGGCTGAGATGAGCTCTTCATGTTTTAATTATAAAACACATTCATTTGTGGGTTCCAAAAAAGGTAGGAACCAAATATAGTATATATTAACTGCAGGACAAATAATTTATATACTTGATCTCATGTAACTTTCAGGGAGCTACTCTGATCCCATCGGACAGTTAAATAAGGCTCACATGGGTAAAGACTGTGTTTAGCGGGTATTACCAATTTATGCTAAGATATTTCTGCAATTATTTGAGGAGAAAATTTACATACTGTGTTTCTTTAAAAACAAAATCAAGTTAAAGATGGCAACATACATTCATCAATCTCTTCAACTACCCAAACTCAGTCAAAAGAGAGTAAAGAGATTATTTTAAGTATAAACCCTCAAGGACAGAGGAAACAGGAGAGGACATAATAGCAGCAAAATCTTAGAAGGTGCAAAGCACATGGATGATTGATAGGACATAGTAACTGCAAAGTGCTGATCTGAAGACTGCAGTGGGAAAGCCAGTTGTGCAAGCTGCTTTATGTCACACATGTCCTCAAAGAATCAGAAACTGGTGGTACTGTACACCTCTGCAAACAGGAAGATTGGGGGCTAACAACAGGAGGGTTTTTTTTTTTTTTAAAAGGCTTAAGAAGCAGTTAAACCCCACATTTCTTTCTCTATAAATCTCAACCAAGAGTCAGTCCCTTTCCCACCGCAGCAAAAAGCCTGGAAATTTATTCTTTGGAAGGGATAAAACAAAGGGTCTCTGGCTTGCAGGACACCAGACACAGATAAAGATGGGGCTCCCGTATTGCAAAACATGATATAATGAGAAAGTTTACAGGCTAATTTGACCCCCTCTCCCAACTCCCTGTTAAACTCTCAGAACCAGCTTCTATCCTGCAGAAAGGCAGGAGATTGGAGGAGACTTCTTGGAGAATCTGTAAACACAGAGATGCACCACCCAGATTCCCTTTCAAGGAATGACTGACTTCACATTGGCGGCAGCCATGCCAACTCCTTCAGGTGTCTGGTTTAGCTGCAGAGTGTCCTGCCTAAGGTCATGCCCTTCCTGGGATGGCCCAAATCCAATGGCTCATAGATGGAGGTGGGGCATAGAGGTGGCCATTTTAGCCCAATATGGGACACTCTGATGGGCAGCACTCCCTCCAGAGCACCCGGCCAGGGTGGCCTGCATCCCAGTTTTTCTTCCTTTTGCCCAATCCTGCTTCCTAGTCTTCATAGTGTTGGTCCTGGATAAATATCTACACCGCAATCTTGTCTCAGTGGCTACTTCCAGGCAAACCAATGTTCGACAGGCCCCAAGATGTAAAGACGTAAATAAAACAGCAGTTTCCCAGTGAAATGAACAAATCAGTACTTCCTCCGGTGAAGCCCACAACTGGGGAGCCTGAAGCACACACCTAGGCTTCTAATCAGCTTCTGAGAACCACACACAAATAGAAGACACCCAAGCATCACTCAACATCATAGAGAAAACTTTAACATGGAAGTAGGATCCAAAACAAAGAGGCTACACAAAATGTGATTTTTACCAAGAAAAGATGTTGTACCCATGAATGAATAGCAGTTTAAAAATACCAGAGAAACATGAAAAGCTCTTAGAAATGACGACACCAGTAAGTTATTGTCAAGAACCTCAACCAAAGCATTTGAAGGTAAAGTTGAGACAATTTTCCAATACCTAGAGTAAAAAAGAAAAAGGCGATAAAAATGAGAGAGAAAGATAAAACAGACAAATGAAGAAACCCGAATTTCATTCCTGGAGATGCAACATCCAAATGACAGCAACTCTAGAAGGAAAGAACAGAGAAAATGGAAAGAAGAACATCAAATAAAATAACTGAAGAAATTTTCCCACAATATAAGGACATGAGTTTTCAGAGTAAAATGTCCACCTAACTAGTACTTAGCAAATGGATATTTTTTAAAAGATTCCCAAAACTCAAATCAAGAAAAAAAGGGTTTGGAGGTGAGGCATCCCACAAACTTCCTGAGAGAGGTGGAGAGTAGTTTCTCTGTGAAGTGTCAAGAATCAAAATGGCTTTGGACTACATAGCTTTTAACAAGAGAGGCTAGAAGGAATAACAAAAATCCTGAGAAAATAAAACGATTCCTAGTGTTCTATACAAAGCGTAAGTCTAAATTAAGAGTAAATGTATAGTGAAGCTGGTTTCAGACACACAGAATTCAAAAATGTTCATTTAACTCTCATGCACCTTTTCCTTGGGAACTTGAGGATGAGCTCCATGTGAAGAAGGGAATAAAACAAGGAAGAGATTCAAGGAGCGCAGAAGACAAGAGATCTAGCAGAAATCAGGAGGGTCCAGGATGATGGTGAGGGAGAGGCAGACGGATGGCTGTGTCTTGGAACAGAGAAGGCTCTGGATGAACTTCTCCAAGAAGATGAAATTGAGAATGTCAGAGGACATTCAGGCAAGTAGGGAGACTGGGGATTGTCAGTGAGATGTACAGCAAAGGAAACAAATACGAAAGGCGATTAATAACCTCAGCGAAAATAAAAATCTGTGCCCATAAGAAATGCAACCTTCATATACTACATGGTTTATTTGTAGATAACATTTACATATTTTAAATAATGTAAACACTGGATATTTATTTCACTACTTAGATAAAACCTGTGGGAGGGCAGGAAAGGGGGAAATTGTATGTCTGTAGTGGGAGTTTGAGAAAAGGTGTGAAAGATAACTAAATCCTCATAACCTAGAGTGGATACCAAATAAAGAAAACCTAAAACCCAAAAACCAAAAAGTAGTGTTTAGAGATATGGAAGAATATATCCCAAAAAATAGACTAAAATGATTTAAGTGATTGTCGCTGCGAACTTGGGAATTGGAAAGGAGTGGAACACTGCTTTTTGGATTTATTTTCATAAACTTTGTAGAATGATTTGACTCATTAAACCATTTTCATGGACCCCTTAATAAAAGTAAAACTAAATTTTGAAAGGCGCAGAGCCAATCAGACTTCCCTCTCTGCGACCACCCAGACTGAATGAATTCAACTTGTCTTCCCAAGTCCTCCCCTTCCTAGGCTGCACACTGGGCTCCTGCTGAATCTGGAAGATGGTGATAGATGATCCAGACTCTTCCAGTGAAATCATGGTCTCAGAAAATGGAGAGGATGCACTGGGAATTTAGAAGGCAGAGTTGCTGGAAAGAAGCATAAATTACCCCACCATAAGCTTCGCAGAAATGCTGACACTACTGTTGCCTGTAAGATTTTTGCAGTAAGTTTCAGTGCGATGCCAGATACCAAGGACAATTACAAAAAAGTGTCTGAGTTTCTCTTGAAATTTTCTGGCAAAACAATGGGGCTCCATCTTTAGGAGTGCACCAGTGTCATGACTGGACAGAACCTTAGCACCAGGGCCCTGACTCTGCTTTTCCCCTTGTTTGCAGGGAAAGTAAGGAGGTTAAGCTGGACATGGAGAAAGCCAACATTTATTGACTCACTGCGGTCATCCACTGTGTGCTTTACCTGAAACAGAAAAGAAATACAAAGCAAGAGCCTATGGCCTCTAGGGTTTGCTCTGGACAGCAAAGAATAAATTCTTTTCATCGGCTCTCTCCCCCTTCCACATGAGGCTAATAGGGAAAGAGATGTCTTGGACCCTCTTTTAAAATAGGGGATGAGAGAATTTAAAACACTTTTTTTCAAAGTTTCCCCCTTGCTTAAAGTGGGTGTATATGACGATTGGCTCACTAATGTAGGAAAGCCCTCCAATGTCCTTTTTGGTTAGGAAAGACAAGTCTCAGCTACGATCTGGAAGGAGGAGGTTAGGGAGATAAAGTGGAAGGGGAGATAAAGTGCCCTGAAAAATAGAGTTTTCATCGCACCCCAATCCCCCAGTCCTCAGCCCAGAAGACTGTGGGGTTGAGTCCTTGGAAGTGGGAAAAAGAAGAGATAAGAGAGAATTGCTTTAGAGAGGGACTGAATCCCAGGAAATAATGCTAGGCTGGGACCTAAGGAGAACTAGGCTGAAAATATTCCATCCTTAGCGATGGCTAAGGAAATTAGAAAGTGATATCAGATATTCACTTTAACGGATATCTTTTGTTCTTTGTGGTAACTGCCTGCCATTATTTTTAAAAATGAGGTTATTAAAGGCAAGAACAGCCTTTTAATGGAACACTGATACTCCAGAGAATGGTAAGAATCTTTAGAAATCTCAGGGAGGATGCTGGACTTCTCTCAGTTATACTGAATGGGGCCTTGAGTTAGTTTATTTAGATATTCAAGAAAGTGTTGCATGATAGAAGGCAGAAGAACTCAGGGACTAAAACATGGTCTCTTTTAATCATCAGAAAAATAGGAGGTGATGATTATCTTTTAACAAGTGTCCCCCTTTGCTATTTGAGTTGTCATTAATGTCCCCAAGTCACTTCTCAGTGTGTACAGTGGTGTAAGAGGGAGGCCAAATATCTGGTCTGCCCCATTCTAAGGCACTAACTCTTCCCCATTTCACACATGCAGGAATCCCCAGGTGCTTAACGTTGAGGGGAAACTTGGCTCAAAAGAGTTATTTATTTCATTGAAGGTTAGGACGCTTTCATGTTTGGGTAACAGAAAAACTGAGTTGTTAGTAAATTCTGGAAAAAGTTTGAAAGTCAATAAGACATTGTGAGAAAAATACAAAATAGGGAGAAGAAAACTACATAAGAAGAAAATGTTGTGTTCTAGCTGTAAGAGCAGAGTAAGCCAAGAACACATAATCCGATTAAGTAGAGCTGAAGTCTCCATAACGACTGCGTGTGCACCATTCCTGGTTACCTGGGTAACCCCTTCTTGAGGATCACGATGTTATCATGAGAAAAAAAAAAAATACATGCACATGTGATTTAGCAAGATCACCCTGGGGAAGGTCTGGGGGGAAGTTTGGGAGTGAAAGAATTAAATTTAGCACAGAGGTACCTAAGAGGAAGATCTTGAGTACTACAGACCATGGTGCCCTCTGCTGACTTGGGCAGAGTTCACGTAAATAATAAACTGTTTGGGGATCCACAGGGCACCCTGCCTGCCACACCACAGGCCACCCTGCCTGCAGGGGACTTTGCACTGAAAAGCAGCAGTCTTGGGCAGGGTATGGTGGGGACTGAGGGATGGTGGTACCTCCTTTCACTATCTGGAGGTAGGATGGGCCCACCAGAGCCCAGGCTACCTCCTTTCATCTCAGTTCCTTTAAATGAAAAGTGGGGATGGCAACAATACCTATCTCAAGGGAATCTTATGAGGGTTCAATGAGTTAATACACAGAAAGCACTTTGAACAAGGCTTGGCACGTGGTAAGATTTCTTAGCGGGTTAGCCATTAATGTTGCCGTTGTTACTATTCTCTAATGGAGGAAGTTGGAGTAAAACCAAGAGTCGGCACTTCAATGTCTATCTGGGCATAACGTCTGATGGAAAAGAAGGGGAAAGGGAGGAAAGAACACTGGTTGTTAAATAGAAGATGGACTGGGGGAAGGTAAAGTCCAAAATGCAGAGCTGGGTCAGAGTCCCTGGCTCCTGAAGAAGCCATAGTTCTTACAGCAAGAACAATACCTATTTGAGGGTGAGCTGCTCCACTCCCCAGGGTTATACTCTGTGATGAGGACTCCACACCACAACAGGCTCAAACCTCAGGCATGATTACTTCACTACCAGTTCTTTCAGCTCAGGCCCAGGAAAAAAGATAGTCTCTGGTACAAGTCAGACTCAGGAGGATCTGGTTCTAGCATCCATGACATACAGACCTGCAAGCATCACGCCCCTTCTCATCTTCTGACACAGTTGTCAGGGCCATCCCACTAGTCCTAGCTCCACCTACCCTCTTGAGATTGATGTGGATTGAATTGTGTCCTCTAAAAAGATATACTGAAATCCTAATCCCTAGTGCCTGTGCATGTGACTTATTTAGAAAGAGGGTCTTTGCAGTTGTGCTCAAGTTAAAATGAAGTCATACTGGACCCAAATCCAGTAGCTGTGTCTTTACAGGAAGAGGGAAATTTGGGCTCAATTTCAGAGGACAGACACACAGGGAGAATGCCATGTGATGACAGAGCAGAGACTGGAGGAATGTCAGCAAACCAAGGAACACCAAGCATTGCTGGCTAGGAGGAGGCAGGGAAGACTTCTCCTCTGGCCCCTTGAGCAGTTTGGCCCACCCCTCCCTAGAGCTCTGCATACCATGGAACAACTGGCAGCAGTCCACATGGAATAGAATTAAGTAGAAACACAGTTTTAGATTCACTTTTTCCTCTGAATAGGTCCATCTAACATCCACCTGCCTGCCTAACAGGGACCCTAAAGATCATCACAGAGGTGACGTTTTACCTCCACCTGTTCTGGAAAGCACCAGGTAACCCTTTTTGGCAGCTTCCTTTGGAAGTGAAAAAATAAATCAATGTCCAATGAGTCTTTCCAACTTATTCCCAATTTAAAGATTAAAGAACTGAGGCTCAGAAAGGTAAGCCAAGGTATAGTAGTGGAAAATAGATTTTAACGCATGTGTATCTGATTCTGTGTGTCCCCTTTCCATAATCATAAACTCCCTATGTAAAACAGAAAGAGGCATGGACTAGACACAAATGACCAGGGTGACTTAAATGCTCGTCTTTGCATTCTATTTTTGTTTCTGTGTGTTACAGGGAACAGTGTACCCTCATGGAATAATGACATGGACTAACCAAAGTCGATCCTCAATAAATACTAGAGAAAGACAGGGACTTGAGGGACTTGAGGAAGAAAAGGGGAGGAAGAGGAAGAACAAAAGAATAGTTTTAAAGGAAAGAAGGGAAAAGAAATAGGAAAGAACGAAGTCTCTCACTAACTCAGAGGCTCTAGTTCTGAGTTGAGGCACCAGTTGACGACAGTAGGGAAAAGCAGTCTGAACTAGAAAAAGCCACGGAAATACCATGTCTTATGTTTCTGACTGTAAGACACACATTGATTTGATAACAGACTTCCGGAAGCAGGCAGGGGAATGGGGAACTAACACTTCATTAAGTGGGCACATAGATGTTGTGGTTTCTCAGAGGTTATCATTACAAGCCTTTATCTTCTGAGTTTGGACCCCACTGAGAATAGAAACCAGTGTCACCTAAGAAATAAAATATCAGCTTCATCATGGATGACACTGGATTGGAGAACTACCGCTTGGACTGGCTGTCAAAAAGGAGGTGTTGTACAGTCCCCCCCACCAAGTCTAGGCCACCACCCTACCTTGGGTAGAGTCTGCAAAGCAGCAGGGCCCTCAGGGGAACCCTTACATGCAATAGAAAAAGATGCTCTTTCTGGTGGGAGTAGCTCCTTGGGTGCATGGCTTGGCATATAACATGAGAACTGCATTTTAGCCCCCACTGGTCCTCATGGCTGGCCGGGTGCTTCTGTCAGGATACTAGCCACTCAATTCCTTACAGCTATTCTGTCAAGTAAGGACTCACTCCTCTGGCTCCAACCTACTGATCCCAGCAGAGGTCCAGGGAAACCATGGGTCTTCTAGACCTGCCTCTAAAAGAGGCCCTGAATCCAGATGTCCTTATTACATTGAAGACAAAGCAAAGGGAGTAAACATCACACTAATTAAGCACACCAAGTGGACTGAAAAAGTGAAGATAGACGGACTTCACAGGAGTAATGGCCTATAATGATCCATCACAGTGAAGGGACACCAAAAAGGGCAGACGTTTAAAAAGTTTTGGCCAAAACTCACAGCAAGAGATGGTCTATACTGTGACCCAACACACACACACACACCGAAATAAAAGTTTTCAGAAACTATATTTATAATGTTCTCTATCTTTATGTAAAGTATTTTCCATAAGATGTATGGAAAAACCCAAATGAACTTCTTGGCCAACCCAATAAATCTCAACCTTTATTGATTTCATGACCTTTAATTAGTCACTACCTCAGTGCGAAAAATTCTGAACCAATGCACGTCAAATTCCTACCCCGTCATTCAGACAAATTATTCTTTTTCCCTTAGCGGGGAGTAAGTGAAGGGAGTAGAGGCAAGAGCAGACATCCTCTTCCTGATATTTCATCGGGGGCTACAACTCACATTCTAGGAGCCCCAGAAATGTGGGGAGGAAAAGATAGTCTGACCCTGTCCCAGGGCAACACAGACACAATAGTTTGAGTGACGGATGACAGTTTCAGAAGCACCAAAGGGGTTTTAAGTGCTTCTTTTCATCAAAGAAACGTGTTTGTTTTTTTCTTGAACTGTGACTTGAATCAAAGGTATTTTTTGTTTGTTTTTTCTACAAATACATGTACTGGAATGGTTTCAAACTGTGACCAAATCAATGCATTATCTGAAGTGACTCAACTGGAACAAACCAAAACAACAAAACATCCCTCCTGCTGAACTAATACTTTGTTCCCTTCATGCCTCAGTGGATCCTGAGACCAGAGGCTTCTGAAGTCCTGGTCCTAGAAGGAGAAGGACCCGTGACTCCATGACACTCTGCCCCACTGACTTACACCCTATATCCCAGTCGCCTCCAGCTACTCTCAGTGCCCCAAAGGTCCCCAAGTCTCTGCTCATACAGCCCCATCTGTTTAGACAGCCCTTCCTTCTTTCTGCCTTTCTATCTGCTCAGCAAGCACCTCTCATCTTTCAAAACTCAACTTAAAGATCACTTCATTCACGTACGCATTCGTTCATTTATTCAACCCGCTGTACTGAAGATCCACCATATGCCAGGACGCATACTGGTGACTGGGAAACCCAAAAGCGAACAATACATGGTTCCTATTCTTAAAAAGCTTACAATCTAGTCAAGAGAAATAGGCACTTATAATGTGGTGAGTATAATCATGCAAGCAAGCATTCAGGGTATATAGAACACAGAAGGGGAGCCCTTAACTTGATATAATGGGCCACATAAGGCTCCCTGGCAGGCTGATGCTTGACACAGCTAGAGAGATGGAGAGAGTGGAGATTCTGGGGTGGGGGGCAGCAATAATGGAGCTAAATATCATGATTCCCAATTTAGAGATGAGAAAGCTGAGGCACATAATGGTTACATACATTTCCCAAAGGGCGTCGCTATCAATTAACAGAGCTGATATTTGACCTCAACACACACTACCTCCAAAACAGGTCTTAATTATTAACTGGGATCATCTTTCATTTGCCATAGAGATCTAGACAAGGAGGTGATTCTGATGGAAATTTGACAAACAGGACGAAGAAACTGAATGGGATAGGCATGGGCTGTGAGATCCATGGTGAAGCCGAGCACTAAGGCCTGAGAGGATGACAGAGGGGACAGAGGGCACAGAGGTTGGGGTGGGGATGGGGAAAAACGCTGGTGTGCAAGACCTGCAATAAAGTAGATCTCTGCCACTAAGTCCTTATAGAGAATCTACATCAACGCTACATGTTGGCTGAGCACTAGTCATTTCAAAGTCAAAGCAACCTAGGTATAAATCCTGTCTCTGACAGTCATTAGAAGTTTGTCCTTGGACAATGCATTTAACCTTTGTGAATTTCTATTTTTACATCTGTACAATGGGGCTAGCAATGTCTACTTATGGGGCTGTTATGAGGATTAAATTAAGTGAGATTAAGTGTATAAAGCACGAAGCATAGTTCCTGGGACACAACATGTGCTAAATTCACATTACTTCTGCTTCCCCTTTGCATCTTTTAGGTTTTTCCTCCCTTGCTGAGGAGGTATGGCTGGGTCCATCCACTTCCTCTGCCATGGAATGTAGCCCCATTCTGGTACGAGTCCCTGGCAACAACCCTGCCAGGGAGTGACTGGGAGCAGAGACCCAGGGCACCAAGCAGAGCTTGTTAGAGTGAAAACTGAAAGAACAGAATACATCTTTAAGAGATGCCTTAGGGAGCCAGGAACCACCCATCCCCTGAAGGAAGAAACCGTTAATTGTATCATTAAGGGCTTCCCTGGTGGCCCAGTGGTTGAGAGTCCGTCTGCCGATGCAGGGGACATGGGTTCGTGCCCCGGTCTGGGAAGATCCCACATGCCGCAGTGCGGCTGGGCCCGTGAGCCATGGCCACTGAGGCTGCGCGTCCGGAGCCTGTGCTCCACAACGGGAGAGGCCACAGCAGTGAGAGGCCCACATACCGCAAAAAAAAAAAAAAAAAGAGATGCCTAGGGAGCCAGGAACTACCCAAACCCTGCAGGAAGGAACCGTTAATTGTATCATTAATAATACTTAGCATTGTCCCCATACTTTTCCAACCTAATTAATTCTGCTCCAAATCCTGGAAAACAAATGACCGGGTGTGTCGGAAACAAGCTTCTGTTTCTGAGTAGAGAAGCATGTCCTCAGCAGTGATGGGGGGAAGGAAAAAGCTACATTACCACTTTCTAGGGTTAAGTTACTTAGGGCGGAGAGAGGACCTTGGGCACTGGTGGAAATCTTCCCTCCACCCCTAAGACCCCCTTCAAACAGGAATAATCACCCAAGGGAACAAAAGTGCAAGGCTCACCCAGCCCTTGGATAAAGGACACATTGCCCAGAAATGGCAGATGTTGGTAAACTGGCACCATGGCCAGGTGGTAAAAGCTCATCCCCCTCTTTCCCCAGAACACAGAACCAAGCTCATGTGTCAGAGGACAAAACATGTAGTTAGCTGGTCAGTTCTGCTGCCCTTTAACTCAATGGAGACTTACTTTACAGACCATAATCTGGGGGTACCGAGAACCCAACCTGGTTCCCTCCCATCACAGGTGTGCAGACTCCAGCATAAGAGACAGAAGAGGCAGATAAACAGAGAGAAAGCTACAATATAAAGAGAATCACTCAGACAAGGGGAGCACAAAGAACCTGGCCATGTGAGAGGTACGGAAAGGATTCCTGGAAGAGAATTCATTTGGGCTGTTCGGGAAGATGATTAAGAGACAACAAAACAAAGGCATGGAGAGATTGGTCAAGTGAGGACTGCTGTGAAGATGCTTAGAGTCAAGAGTACGCAAAGCACATTCAGGGACTTGAACGCAGGTCCACATGCCTGGGGGACTTAGGCAACTGCAATTAGACAGCTGATCGTGTCATTCCAAAGTGAAGAAAGGCTAGTGAGAAGACATGTAAATGGACAGACATAATGCATAACACAACGAGGAGGGCCCAGAGGAAGGAAAAAGGATTGAAGGAGGAGAGAGACTGCTTTTGCCTTTCAGGGAAGAATCAAATCAGTGGCAGGCTAACAGCTGAAGGTCCTTGGTTGATGAGGCCACAGGCAGAATTTCTCCTGCGTGTCCTCGCAGGAAGCTCACACACATAGACTACCATGCACTATCCTAGTTGCAGGAAGTCCATGGTCAGTGGCCACTCCATCCCTGTCCTGATGACATAATGATGAATAGTGAGATCACCCACCCAGAACCAAAGTTTGGAAGCATTCTGGACGGCCCTCCTTCTGCATCCTCCTATCAGTCACAAAGTCTAAATAATTCAATTGCCTAAATAACCATGTAACGATGAACCCTCTTCTTCATCCCTATTACTGCAAAGATATTCCAACCACCTCCTACATGGTCCCTGTCTCTTGTGTGACCCATTAAGGTTCAGACTCTTGTATGGCCCCAGCTGAACTTTCTCAAATATAAATCCGACTCTGTTACTGTGCCATTTACATGCCCTCCCTGATTCCCTTGAGTTACTAGATAACGGTAATAATCACTAACAGCAGCTGCTTCCTATGCATCAGGCATCGTTCTAAAGGGCTTTGCATACTTTAACTCAATAACTCACAGCAACCATGCAAGGTAGGTGCCATCACTGTCCCCATTTGTGCTGGTTATTTGTCTGGTAGCTGTCAGCTCCATTCCTGCCTTCCTATGACCTCCTTTATACTCCAGGGCATGTAGAAAGAAGCCTGCAAACTACTTTTCCCAGGCTCACTGGTCAGCTGCCTCCTGGTTGGGTTCTATGTCAATGGGGAGGCACTGAGGAGAGACTGGAAAGCTGGAGGAAGGGAGAAGTTTGTTCGTGCATTGTTCTGATTTTTTTCCCTTTCCTTCCCCAAGTGGTAGCAACATTAGGGGGAGTGTTGTTTCTGAACCACACAGCTACAGGGACCTCCTGATCAGTAACAGCAATAGCACCTCCCACACACCAGCAGCACGTGCAGGCTGGGCTCCTGCCCAAGGCTGATCAGCACTTCCTCACTTCCCATTCACTCTCTTCTCCCTTTTACTCCTCTTCCAAAATATTGTAACGAATTCCCTACATTAAATCCCTCTCTGCTGGAATTATCTGTACGTCATTCTATTTTCTTGACTGGACACTGCTGGATACACCGTTTAAGGAATAAAGAAACTGAGGCACAGAGAGGTTAAGTAACTTACCCCAATTAAACAGCTAGGAAGTACCAGAAAACACAGATAAAAGAAAAAAAAAGATTCTAAATTAAGTCAAAGCTCCTTAAGCATGTCATTCAAAGTCCTTCAGAACTGTTTCCCTTTCTCCATCCACATCTCATAGACTACTTGGAGAATGACACCTTGTAGGGGAGTAATTGTTGTTGCTTAATGAATGAATAAGTGAATGAATGCACACATGCCAAACGCATGCATACCGTGCTTGTGTAAAACCCCAGCAAGAACTGTGACTGCAGAAGATGTTTGATAGACCAGTGAGAGGATATATAATAAACAAATGAATAAACTGCAAGCACACAGCAAATCGACCTGAGAAGCTATTCCCTCCCTCTGTATTCTTTCCTTCCAGCCTCAGTATCGGAGCCTTGCTGCATCTGAGACACTGAATGTCCACCCGCCTTATACAGAGCCAGCATACAGTAAGTGCACATTTGTTAAATGAATGAATGAATCAAGCAAAATTGTGCTCCATCCAGCCATAGCTCAATAATGTTAAAATTTCTATCAATAGTTTATCAAAATATAAACTTTTCCAGGAGCATGGTACAAAAGAAAACTATTACATTTTCCTAGAAACAAAACTCTCCAACATAGCAGCCTGCAAATAATTAGGCATTAATGTCTGTAACTTAAAAAGAAAAGCCACAGTTCATCTCAGGGGACATCCTGTATGAAAAAGGAAAAAACAATGAGTCATGGATTCTTACCTCCTATTTATAACCTGGATCCACAAATGATCTGTTGCTAAAGGAGAAGAAAGCTATTAATCTCCCAACTCAGGGAGCAATTTTATATTTTGAATAAAAACAAAATAAACAGCAGTAAGGAGAGAAATAAATCAGATATGCAGTAATTAGTTTGAAAGAGCCGGACACTCTCTTTGGAATTTAAGCCTCATCCATCAAATCAAATGTGTATCCGATGACACGGAGATTTTCCATTCCCTTTTCAGACAAAATTAGTCTGTTGATCTGAATAGTAAATTGACAGGATCCAGAAGGGAGGGCAGGAGTCATAGGATTATAGTTGAGGTGGGAGCAGACGCTTAATGAAGTTTGGTGAAGCCCTGACTGCTGCACTTTTAACCTCCTGGCCTCTGTGATCCTTTATCCATTAAGATGCTGGTTTTCTACCTATGAAATCTTAGAAGACCCAGGATTTTTTAAAAAACGGGATCTAAGAGGGACCTTATTCATTTTCTAATCTAACGTCCTTATTTTACAGATTTAGAAAGCTCAGCCAATGACCAAAACAGACCTGCTTGATTTGCACAAGATCAGCTGAAACTCCAGGACCGAAATCCTGGCTATGTGTTTCCCAGTCCTTTTCCACAAAGCTCTATAAACAAAACAGCACCAAAAATCATAAAGTGGCTCCTTACTTAAGTCATTATGTTTTATTTAATGCAACACTTTCTGCATAAGAGCCCCCTTTATGCTAAATTATGGCAAAGGTGTGCCGCCCTTTCAATCTTCACTCACTATGTGTTTCCTCAATCATTTTTCCTTCCAATCAAAAACCCTCTGCAGATTCCTCTGCCACTCATTTGCAACTTATTCTGACATCTAATTATTATATTTTCTCTCCCCATTGTTTTGGAGTGTCCTACTAGAAGAATTTTTTCAGCAACGGTTTGGTAACATTCATTTGAGGCACAGTCATACTAAGTCTCTCCAGAAAAACTTACAAATCCCTGCACAGGATTTTTAAAAACATTGTGAATACAGTTCTGTGAATAGCTTGTCCCTTTCATCTCCTACCATCCCAGCTATTGTGAGTTTGGGTCTATATAGCCAAAGATTAATAGTAGTATCAGTGGAAAGAGCAGAGAGATGTAGAAAGATTAAGGATCTCACCCAAGCGTTGGTTTCTAATAATAACATAATAATTTAAAGCTGGCTAGAAGTTAAATGCCCATCAAGAATGGTTAAATGAATTATGGTTCATTCTTACAACAAAAAACTATTTAGCCATTTGAAATAACATAGAGAAAAATATGTATTAACATAGAAAGATGTTCAAGATACATTGTTAACATGGGGAATGTGAGGATTTCTCAAATGGCACTTATCATATAAGCCTATTTTTTACAAAAAAAAAATGACAACAGATTTTTTACTGAAAAAAGTATGATATTCCCAACTTATATATATGTGTGTGTGTGTGTGTGTATATATAATGCTGTTATTTTTAAGTATAAAATAAAACTACCCAAGCAGTTGCCCTCCATGATTAGAGTAACAATGTAAGAAATTATGCCTGAGCGTTTTCAGTGAATGCATAAGCATTGGAGAAAAGACGGAAGGACCTGGGTGGTCCCATCCTCACTTCTACCACTCTCCTTTCTTTATTTTACACATCGACTTTTTGTTTTTATCCACGAGGTTCTGTTGGAACAAAAGTTCCCAAGGGCAGATACGTGCGTATGTTTTGCTCAGTTTCCTCTTTGAGTGACTGGGATAAGTCCTCCTCTGTGAAGAGTTTCTGGGTGTGGACAAAAGGAGGAACACAAACAGTTCTGTTTAATTATGTTTTGGTGTATCACATGCTGTCCTAGGACTACCTTGTTTATTTGCCATCACAGCTCTGGGAAGCAGGGGTGATTTCCGCTCATTTGAAACCTGGGGAGTAGAGGCTAGCAGGGACCCGGCAGAGTTCTCGCACGGAGACAATGGTGGGGCTGAGAAAGGAGCCGAGAGCCGTGAGAACCGTGTCCTGTCCTCTGGCCAGCTCACAGCGTGTGGTTTACCAGTTTGGTTGGTGTTACGGTTTGAATTGTGTCCCCTGACAAATTCATACATTGAAGTCCTTAATCTCGCAGTACTTCAGAACATAACGGTATTTGGAGATAGGGTCTTTACAGAGGTAATCAATATGAAGCCAGGTCGTTCTGTAATAGGGAAGGGACTCGGCACACCTGCCCTTACCTTTAAAAAACTAGCAGGAGGGCTTCCCTGGTGGCGCAGTGGTTGAGAGTCCACCTGCCGATGCAGGGGACATGGGTTCATGTCCGGGAGGATCCCACAGGCCGCGGAGTGGCTGGGCCCGTGAGCCATGGCCGCTGGGCCTGCGCTTCCCGAGCCTGTGCTCCGCAACGGGAGAGGCCACAACAGTGAGAGGCCCGCGTACCGCAAAAAAAAAAAAAAAAACAAACTAGCGGGAAACCACGGGCTCAGGGCCCACGCGAACCGCCGCCACCTGCCGTCTAGGAGGGCAGCAGAAAGAACCAGCAACAGCTCCGGCCTCTGAAGCTCAGCTAAGGCGGGAAATCGCTCCGCCTCAGCGGCCAGGAGGGAGGGGCGGGGCGGATGGCAGTTCAAGGGCGGAATAAGGGTCAGCGCTCAAGACCTACGTGTCGCGAGATTTCCCTTTATGTTAGTAACAATTCTTCCCCGCAGTCTGTTTCTCCTCAGAGTTGACATTCTTTAGGCTTCTGCTATCGTTAAAGAATGCAAGGAAAACTATCAGGTGCTATGATAGAAAGGAACTGAGAGTGAAAAATCTATTTCTGTCCTCCAAGAGCTCACAGTTTTAGGGCGGAAACAGAAGTGCAAACAAATAATTATAGCCCCCCGTCA
This sequence comes from Neophocaena asiaeorientalis asiaeorientalis, assembly GCF_003031525.2. Lineage (NCBI taxonomy): Eukaryota > Metazoa > Chordata > Mammalia > Artiodactyla > Phocoenidae > Neophocaena > Neophocaena asiaeorientalis. Next base: position 10,341,275 of record NW_020172779.1, read on the forward strand.
TCATTTAATGGTAGTAATTTTCTAAGGTCTTTGGGACATAGGGAAAGTGGCCTTTACAGTGGCTTGGGAGCCAGGAGAGGGCTTCACAGATGCGGGTCGCTTTTGTTCCTGCTTCCGTAGGGAATAGAAGGGTGACTAGAATGTTGGCTAGATAGTGAATGGGGGAAGGGGCATTCCTGGCTGAGGGAGGGTAGGCAAAGGTGCTGGGATTGTGAGAGACATGAGTCCAAGAGTGAGCGAGTCCAGGGAGTGTGGTGTCGACGTGTGAGGACGCAGGGAAAATGGCAAGAGAGAAGACTGGAGACTTAGCAGACATGAAGACCTTGTGTAATAGGGAAGAACCGATCTGCCTCCATATTAGATCTGTTCCTTTTTCACTTTAACCTTTGTGCTCTGTTGCCTATGCGTAGTCATGCTGGCTCTGACCTTGAAGAGCCCATTGACCTACGTAGTCAGGTGCAAGAACAGAGGATTCTAACACCAAGAAGTTTGCAATAACTAACTACACCCTTCGCTCACCTTGCCTTTAAAAGGGCTTTGCTGAAACCCTTTGAGGAATTTGGGCTTTTCTGGGGTACAAGCCACCTGTCTCCTTGCATGGCCCTGCAATTAACCTTTCTCTGCTCCAAACTCTGAGCTTTTGGTATTGTTTGTCCTCATTGGGCACATGAACTTGCGTTCGGTAACAATTCTGCTGGGCTCTAATCCAATATGACTCACATCCTTATAAAAAGGGGACATTTGGACACAGGCACGTACAGAGGGAAGACCGTGTGAAGACACAGGGAGAATGCCATGTAACCATGAAGACAACTATCCACAAACCAAGGAGAGAGGCCTAGAACAGAGCCTTTCCTCACAACCCTCAGAAGGAACCAACTCTGCTGACACCTTGATTTTGGAGTCCCAAGCTCCAGAACTGTGAGACAATAAATTTCTGTTATTCAAGCCACCCAATCTGGGACACTTCGTTATGGCAGCCATAGCAAATGAATACAAGTGGTCACCTAGTGAGTGCACAAAACCTCAGTTTTGATGGTGGAAAGGGTGCCCTTGAGAATGCAGGAAAGTTTGGGGCCACTATATGGAAACAAAAGGCTTTAAGGAGTATAATGGGATAAAGGGAAGAAATGTCCAATAGGATAGAGGCCCCACAAAGCCCTGCTCCCTTTCTACCCATGCTGCCCATGCCAGCCCTGCTACCAGGAATAAAGCCAAATTATTCAGAATCATGTGTATGGGGGCCAGAAGTGCGTTATTTAATTTTTTGGCAGCAGATGTACCTTTTTAATTTGGTTTTGTTTTAGGCTGAAATTACAATATTAAATCTTAATATTCAAACAGTAGCATGAGTTTATTCCCCGAACGTCTACTCACCTCCTCCTCCAGCATGTGCAGAATGGCAATAGGGAAGGGCCAAACACAGAAAGCTGGAAAGAGGGCCAGGCTAAGGCTGCTCATCCTGTCTACACACCAGAGTGGTCATGTGACTTTGAACCCATCACTTCACTCCTCTGGAGCTCAGTTACTTCCTCTGCCAAATGCTGGAGATGACCTAGGTATTCCTTAAGGTTCCCCTATCTCAGAGGACTCACAAGTCTGTGTATCTCTAGAGACTAGAGAGAGCCAAACAGAGATCAACAACAGATGGCTGTGCAGGAATTGAGTTTTTATCTGTACCTTTGCCATCGTCAGAGCTGTGAGAGCCACACAAAGTGAGTATCTCCATGTGTCGTTAGATGTATAGCCTGAGCAGGGTCTCTACAACAAAGAAAGGCTCACAATGCCTGTTCCTTGTCATCTTTTGTGAATAAGACATAAAACTTACATGTACGCTAAAAGTAAAAGACTTTCTGACTGTAAAATCTTGGATTATTCATTGAAGCTCCTGTGATTGTGTAGGTCTGACTATCTGTGTATGTCTGTGTGTGTGTGTGTGCCTCACTTTCCCTGGTATCCCACGCAGGTTCTCTGTTTTTCTTTGGTGTAATTAAGCCCTGAAAAGCAGGTGCTTCAGGAATTCTCCACTCTAAGGGCTGCCTATTAATTTCTAGTACTGATGAGAGTAAAATTTGGTGTCACTTTACTTAGTATTTAGATCTTCTCTACAGCCCCCAGATTGAAAGTCTTTCTGCTACAACTTATAGGCTCACCCTAATCCATTCAAGAGAAAACTTCACCCAAGAGGAATTCTTTGCCAAAACTTGGAATGAAATTGGGTAGAGTTGACTTATCTCTCCCCAGGCCCTCTTCTTGTTCACCCCCACCAGTCAAATCGTGCAGATTGCAAGAACACTGGAAGTCTTTCACTGAAAAGTCGGGTCATGCCAGAAGAGGATTGTGACATAGTGAGAGCAAATGATGACTTTCCAGCTAACGTGGGACTTTCCGGAAAAAAATGCTTCTATTCTTAGGCCTTAGAGAGGAGGGACACTCTTTGCCACATAATATAACCTAATCGAGAGAGTGACATCCATCACCTTTGCCATATTCTGTTGGTTAGAAGCAAGTCAGGTTTTGCCCACAGTAAAGAGGAGGGGATTATATAAAGGATATCTACTAAGGTGAGTTACCTTAGGGTGTTTCACCACACCATGCTTCTTATAATGATTTTGAACCCCTTCCCAACCCTAGTCTTCTGCTTTCTCCCTCCATAGCACAGAAGCAAAAATGGTTGACTGACCTGGTGGAATAAAGGAGGAGATGCATGGGCACTGCTTGGCTTTTCTCTTCTTAGTTCAAAAACTATTGTATAACATCATTGATCTGGGAGTTTCTTAAGTGAGCAACGAAATGAACAATAAAAATGATTACCACTTATATCTATTGATTACTTACGGTGTTCTATGCACTGAACCAAACACTTGTTATTTCATTAACTATTGTAGGTCCCTATTATTAATCCCACTTGTAGATAAGGAAGTGAGGATTCAGAACTTGGCAAGATCTGTCTGACTCAAGACCATCAATCCTTGGTATAGAATAATAAGCAAAAAACCTTGTGGAATGTTTAACATGTTCCAGGCAGTGTTCTGTGGGTTCTACATATATTAATTAACTCATTTAATCTTCATAACACTCCTATCAGGTAGGTACCACTACTGACCCCATTTTATATATAAAAAACTGAGCTTCAGAGATGTTAACTTGCCTTAGATCATGCAGCTGGTGGTGGGCATAGCTGAAATTAACCCAGAAAGTATGTTCCCAGAATGTGTGTTTTTAATCTTTGTACTATCCTGATGCTACTGTCTTTAAGGAGGAAGAGTGGGTCTTAGTAGATCTACCCTCCCAAGACCTATAGCACAATTGATAACTCATAGTAGGCCCTTGCTACTATGTGCTTTCTAAAGAAAGAGCACATGAGTAAAAGAATGAGCAAATGAATAAAATAAAAGAAACTTCATCAAGAATAACCTTCCATTTTAGAAGAAATGTACTTCAATTGAATTATCTGGTCAAATGCAGACTCTAAGCCCTCTGAAATATTCTTTATGAAAGCAGTATTTCAGACTTTTAGTCCAAACAGAGAAGTATAATGACTAGAATTCTAAGCTGTTAGTTCAAATGCTAAGCTACCTGACTGAATATTTGATGATATTAAGTGATTATTGTTGTATTAGCCTCCTATTGTTGCTATAACAAATTACTACAAACTTAGTGACTTAAAACAACACAAATTAATTATAGTTCTGGAATTTGAAAGGGGTCTCATTGGGCTAAGATAAAAGAATCAGCAGGGCTGCCTTCTTTCTGGAGACTTTAGGGGAAAATCTCCCTCCTTGCCTTTTCCAGCTTTTATAGGTCACCTGTATTCCTTGGCTCAGGGACCTCTTCCTCCATCTTCAAGACCAGAAGCATCTGGCTGAGTCCTTCTTGTGCTGCTGTCTCTATGGTTCTCCCTCTCTACTTCCCTCTTCCCCTTTAAGGATCCTTGTGATTACATTGGGTTCTCCTCGATAATCCCAGATAACCCCCCTATTATAAATTCTGTCCATTAGCAACCATAATTCCATATGCAATGTTAATTCTCCACTGACATGTAACATAGTCACAGGTTCAGGGGATCAGGGTGTGACCATCTTTGGGAACTATTATTCTGCCTGCTACAAACATTGGTTTTTTTTGTTTGTGTTTTTGTTTTTGCAGGAGGAGGTGATCATTGCATTGTGGATATTACTATTTCTCAGTCCTTATCTTTCAAAGATACATATTGCACAACTTACAGATGAAAGGATAGGGTGCTTGAAATTTCCTTCAAAATAACATAAGACAGGAAAGAAGATGGAGATAAATGAAACAAAACTGGTCATGAGCTGATCATTGTTGAAGCTCTGAGGTTTTCTTGGTGTTTGGTTTTTTGGCCACACCGCACGACTGCGGGATCTTGGTTCCCTGACCAGGAAATAGGGATTGAACGTGGGCCACGGCAGTGAAAGCACCAAGCCCTAACCACTGGACCACCAGGGAATTCCCGAAGCTATGAGTTTGGTATGTAATGGTTCACTATGCTATTCTGCATACTTTTGAATACAGTTAAAATTTTTACAAATTAAAAAACAAAATAATTTGAAAGAGAGACCAGGAGACCTTAGCATAAATTGAGCAATTCTGTGTGCCAGGCACTATGCTAAACGCCGCATTTATATCATCTCATTTGGTCCTTAAAACAACCCTATGAGAAAAACATTAAGAGTCCCACTTACAAATAAGAAACCTGCTGCTTAAATGGTTGAATGACTTGCCCGATATACCAAAAACCAGGTGCTGAATCTAGGTGTCCTTTGATTTCAAAGCTCGTGTTTTTCATCACTATGTTATGCTAAACAGCAAGTATAGGTTAAGTAGCTATATAAGGCACTGGTAAAGTGGCAATATTTAGAAGATGCGATACTTTGTCTCAAGGCCTAGAAAATATATGTTAAATTGCAATTCTAGTCCTGGTTCAACCTCTGACAGAGGAGGAGAGGCAAATTATCTCAACTCTCTAGACCTCGGGCTGTTTACCTATATAATGAGATCATGGAATCCAATCCAATGACAGAGGACAGCAGGAAAGAGAAAATGAAATCAGTTATGTGAAAGCCATTATGAACGGTAAAGCACTTTATAAGTAAAAAGGACAAAATGCAACAACAGTGACGATAATGTGGATGAAGATGAAAAGGCTCTTGGCTCACACAGAAAGGAGATTTTTAGTGTTCCATATCAAGGTCTCCTAAGCCTCATGGTTTTTTCTTCATGAAAGCTCCCATGAAAGCAAATTCACATAGAGCAAGGCTGACCCTAGAAATACGAAGGACAAAGACAATTCAGAGCAATTGTGAGAAGCTCTGTCATCCCACTGGCATCTCCTCTACCTGAGGGACTGTGCTTACCACACAGGAAGAGCCCTGTATGAGGAAAGGGAATTATCTTTGATGTGGTGACTGGGAAATCATGACATGGTGTCTTAATTAGAAGACAAGAACAGATAGCGCTAGATGCATGTTAACCTTCAACTTGACCAACTGTCAGGATCTGGTCCCAGCTGCAACGTCCAGCTGTATCTCCCACCACACCCATACCCCAGTCATATGCCTTTCATTCTGGCCTGACCTAAAATGAAGTTTCCAGGAAATCCATGTCATTTCACAACCCTCGTGCGAGAATATCCTTCACAGTCCTCGTGTAAGAATATCCTTCCTCCACCCTTTGCATGGTTCATACTCATTCTTTGAGATTCAAATCAGGTCCTTCCTTAGGGAGACTTGCCTGATTCAAGTCCAAGTTGAATCAGATATCCCTCCTTTGACTTACGTGAACTCCTATGACTTTCAAACTATACTTCTGTTGTCTATTTTAGCACTAGGCCAAGAGGTGCTGAAGGTGGAAGTTGACTTTCATTGCTCTATCTCTAGTGTCTACAGAAGGACAGATGACATAGTAGGTGTCTTGTGATTATGTTTTGTATGAAAGATGGTATGTCACAGAAAATAAATATTATTTAATAGACTCCTCCTTTTAAAGAGGTGGTTCTTTGTAATCTGAAGTTTCTGTGCTGAGTACTGCATTGATTGTGAATGTGCGTGCATAAAAACAGCAGCCTGAGATCCACATTGTTAATTACAGTTAAGAAGAGAGAGATTTGAAGGAGCACAAGATCAGAAACAGTGGAAGAGCAATCCTCAGGGAGATGGCTATATTAGTTTATATAAAGCCAGTGATTATAACAGATAAACCCTGAAATATCACTGACTTAACACAATGGAAGTTTATTTCTCACTCACATAAAGTTTAGTTCTCAAGTACATAAAGTTTCTCACTCGTGTAAACCCCCATAAGATGATCCTGATGGCAAGGGGTAGGGCTGTAGGTTAGAGGTGGGGTTAGTTCTGCCCCACACAGAGCCAGGTTGATGGAGACTTCAATACCATCAACAGTCCCTGGACTTCAACATAAAGCCAGGAGGGGGAATAAGTGAGAGAGGATTGTCCACGGGAGGATTTTATGGGCCAGACTATCAGGAAGTGGTACATGTCACTTCTATCCATGTCCCATTGGATAAACTTAGTCACATAGCTACACCTAACTGCAAAGTAATGTGGGAAATGTAGTCTAACTATGTGCCCAAGAACAAGAGAAAATCAACTTTAAAGAACACATAGCAGTCTCTACTGCCAGGCCAGAAAGTTGGGGAGTGTCAAAAATGAAGGAAGGGGGCTTCCCTGGTGGCACAGTGGTTGAGTCCACCTGCCGATGCAGGGGACACGGGTTCGTGCCTCGGTCCGGGAAGATCCCACATGCCGTGGAGCAGCTGGGCCCGTGAGCCATGGCCATTGAGCCTGCGCTTCAGGAGCCTGTGCTCCGCAACGGGAGAGGCCACAACAGTGAGAGGCCTGCATACCACACAAAAAAAAAAAAAAAATGAAGGAAGAATTGGCAAGACAGAAGGGAAAGAAAGGGGAGAAGGTGGGAAGAGGAAAAGGAAAAGGAAAGAAAGAAGGGAAGAAGGGAAGGGCAAAGGAGAACTTGAAGGAGTTTGTGCTGGCTAGTGTTATGGATCCCTGACTCCACTGTCCCTAAAAAATGACTTCAGTGTGTACTTTGTTCAGGAATGACTGTGAATGAATGGAAAGGACTACAACTGAAGAGGGAAGACAAAGCTAACACGTGGTTTATAGAATGAATAATTAAAGAGATTACATGCTTCTTCCAATGATGATTCCATTTGTCAAAACATAACTGACACTCCTTTTGGGTAACTGTCTTCAGAGCCAATTCCCAGCCTTCCAAGAAAATCACAGCTTTTCTTTAAAGGAAAAGCCACTGAATAAAGACCCTAGTAATAGCACAGCCAACATCAAGACCATGTTTATAAATCCTGTTCTCTCTCTACTCCAATAGCAGAGTTAAATATATGACAAGAAAGCATGAGCCCCGGACACTCAGGAATTGACAAAGCAGCCTCCATAATCCACATGCTGATTATGTACTTGCTTTATATCACTAAATCCACCTAAACCCTATGAAAGTCATTCCAAACCCTATGGAATATCATTATCTCCATTTACAGAAGAGGAAGCTGCAATTACCAGGGCCACATAACTGGTAACTAGTGGAACTAGGAATCAGAATCCTCACTGCTAATAGTATCAATAGCAATAGTAAAATGTAATATTTATTTAGCACATTCTATGTGCTCAGCAGAATATTAAGAACTGTACCTGAGTTATTGAATTTTAATCTCAAGATAGACATATGAGGGAAGTACTAAATAACATTCCCATTTTGTTTATGAAGATACTGAAAAAGAGGAGAAAAATAATTTATCCAAGTTTTCTTAGCTGTTATGCAATAGGGATGATATTTGCAGGTGTTCTGACACTGAGTATGCCACATAGGCCTCCTCTCTCCCCCTGTCCGGCCCGAATCCATCTCTGTCAGTTACACCCATTTCTTCCTGACAATGCATTTGCCATGCACAAATCCCTTTGGATATTTATCTAGTCAGAATCCCCAGAGGAGAGAATATATGTTGGAGCCTTTATGTCTGCGAAGATCACTGCAAGGTCCCTTCCACCATCCTGGTTTGCCTAGAAGTGTCCCAGTTTTAGCCCTGAAAGTCTCACGCGCCAGGAAACTCCTCAGTCGTGGACAAACCAGGACTGTTGTTCACCCTACTTTCAAATCTGAAATCTGTGTGTTTATAAACTTTATGTGAGACCCTCTGTTCTACCCTGGAAAGAGGAGGGTCAACTGGTCACATCCACAGAATCTCACCTCTCTCAATTAGAACTAAGTCACTCATTATCTTCTCTTTTAAACCCACCTCTTATAGCTGGTTAAGGAACACAGGTAAAAAATTAGACATCGTTGGCAGCAGTGAGGAGCCATAATATACTTAATGGGTTGTGCAGTTTTATCATCTGTAAAGACTGTAATGGGGGGGGGGATACTCTTCATTTTCAGTAAGTCGTCTAAGTGGTGCATTTGAGACCAGTCACCATTAGATACTAGTAAGTCTGTCTCTGGTCTGCAGTGTTTCTAAACCAAAAGAACCAAGAGAAGCCATGGACAGGAGATGAGATGAGAAGCACCTGGGGAGGGGGGCAGCTGGGATAACTTCATCAAGGGTTGTTCATCTATCAACACTGTTTGGGGGTATCACCATGGATTGGTGATTCGAATGTGTCACAGAAGTAAGTGAGATTTAGAGATGCCGCAGTCTGAACTGAAGGCATGTTAGCAGGGTAACTGTAGAGGGAAAGTTTGCTTGGGTGGAACCTGAGGTTTGAGCAAAAATTAACCAATTCCCGCACGTGACTGCAATCTCATTTTAGGGTGTTATTCCTTTAGCTCGCGACCCATAACGATGTATGTCATCCCCTGTGTCTTAGTTAGCCAAGTCCACTATAACAACATAGCAGCCTAGATAACAACATTTATTTCTCACAGTTCTGGAGAAGGGGGAGTTCAGGATCAAGGTGCTCGTAGATTTGGTTCTGGTGAGAGCTCTCTCCCTGACTTGCAGATGGTCACCTTCTCATGTGTCCTCACATATCAGAGAGTGAATGAGCTCTGGTCTCTCCTCCTCTTCTTAACAAGGACGTGAATCCCATTATGGAGCCTCATCTTCATGCCCTCATCTAAATCCAATTAACTCACAAAGGTGCCACCTCCAAATACCATCACACTGGGAATTAAGGCTTCAACATAGGAATTTTGGGGGGACACAAACCTCCAGTCCATAACATCCTGTGTCAGGAGCTCCAGAGACCCCTTCATCACAGTCAGTAACGTGCTCCCACCTGCAGAATTGCCCCAGGCTCTGCAACTGCTCATGTTTTTACTCAGGGGAGAAAAACAAAACACAATTTTGTTTCAATAAACTTTTAATTTTGGAATAATTCTAAATTGATAGAACAGTTGTAAAGATGGTATGGAGAATACCCATATACCCTTCATCCAGGGTCCACTATCATTACCATCTTATGTTACCATGGTACATTTATCAAAACTAAGGAACAAACATTGGTACACTGTTTTTTGTTTGTTTGTTTTTATTTATTTACTTACTTATTTTTGCCTGCATTGGGTCTTCATTGCTGCACATGGGCTTTCTCTAGTTGCGGCAAGCGGGGGCTGCTCTTTGTTGCAGTGCACGGGTTTCACACTGCGGTGTCTTCTCTTGTTGCGGATCACAGGCTCTAGGCGCACGGGCTTCAGTAGTTGTGGCTCACGGGCTTAGTTGCTCCGTGGCATGTGGGATCTTCCTGGACCAGGGCTCCAACCCATGTCTCCTGCATTGGCAGGTGGATTCTTAACCACCACACCACCAGGGAAGTCCCGGTACACTGTCTTTAACTGAACTCCAGACTTTCTTTGTATTTCACCAGTTTCTCCATTAATGCCCTTTTTCTGTTCCAAGACGAAATCTAGGGTAACACATTGTATGTAGTTGTCATGTGTCTTTAGTTTCCTCTGGCTTGTAACAGTATCTCAGACTTTCCTTGTTTTTGATGACCTTGAGAGCTTTGAGGAATATGGGTCAGATATTTTGTAGAATGTCCCTCAATTTGGATTTGTCTGATGAAAAACAGTCTTTATTCTGCAATACATGCTGGGATTTTGATTCTGCTCTGACCACGTAACCCGTACATAAATAGGGCTCTGCTTCATTTTTGTGAAGACACACCTGCTTCATGCACAGAATTTCGGTACTTGGGTAATATTCCTCAGTGCCTCCAGCACTAAAAGATGTTGGATCCAAAGGAAAGAGCATAGATATTAGAACTATAAAAATCTAGATTCAAATCTTAGCTTCATATTTACCAACTTTGATCTTAGGCAAATCATTTAATTTCTGTGAGCTTCAGTTTATTGTTTTTAAAAATGAGAATAAAATACTGAGTTTGTGGTACTCTTGTGAAAACAAAATGAGCTATGTATATAGCACTTGGAATATTATATAGCACATGTGAGTGTTTAATAAACATCAGTTTCCTTCCCCCTACATTTCTTTTTTTTCAGTCACCCCAGAGCCTGCCTCTGAATATCACCTGTTGTCACTTGTTCATAATAAGAATATATGGAAAATGGAGATGGAGGTGACTACCCAGATCGCAATCCCCCCAAGTAGCCTCATCTGTGTGATTCATTTCTTTCTTATAGTAATGGACCCTGCCTTCCTGGTTGTAGGAGGGACATGTGACCCAAGTGGACCAATAATAGGGCCCCTCTTCCCTGACGGTACTGATTGGTCCAAGTTCAGCCAATCAGAGTCCTTCCCTGGGGTTTTCCCTACTGGAGTTAAGAAGAGAAAGGTCTCAGGACTTCCCTGGTGGACATGGAAGTGGATAAGACTCCAAGCTCCCAATGCAGGGGGCTCAGGTACGATCCCTGTTCAGGGAACTAGATCCTGCAGGCATGCCACAACTAAGAGCCCGCGTGCCGCAACTCAGACCTAGCACAGCCAAAATAAATAAATAAATATTTTTTAAAAAAAGAGAAATGTCTCTTTCCTCTTGGGTCTCGTATTTTTAAGAATGAGCTGCTTGTAGCCATGCTTCCTGCCATGTGGAGACAGCCAGCCTGAGAGCAAGAAACCAGCATGCATGCAGAAGCAAGGCTGAGAGATGGAGAGAGCATTCTACAGAATTCTATCTAGTTGGTGGGTTGAGTGACCCCTGAGGTCAGTCCATCTCAGGCCTTTCTATAGTTTGGTGACTTGAGCAAATCAATGATCCTTTTTCCTTAAGCTACTTTGGGTTGTGATTTTATAATGTACAATTTAAAAGATCTTAATAGATTGCCTTTCTGGATTTTGCTGCCTACTTCCACCTCTTCTAAGTGCCTTGCTCTACTTCTTCTTTCCCTTCTTATACTTTTATGGCATGGTTGGCATCAAAGTTGCCTCCCTCCTTGGCTCTTTTCCCAACACTCACTCTAAAGTTAAATGTATAAATTACTCTGACTCAGACAGTCTATTAAAGGAGCAAGAATCAAAAGTTCTAGGAGCAGTCTGTGAGAATGTGCTGAAAAGAAATGAAGCCATACATAATGTCACATAGTTGTTCAGAACATAGACTCTGGAGTCCATCAGCTCCAAATTCATAACCTGCCTCTGTCCTGCCTCTTCCTAGTTGTACAACTTCAGGGAACCTACTTAACTTCTCTGAGCCTCAGTTTTCTCATTTAATAAATGAGGATGAGATTACCTTTTCCATGCAGCCTTTGCGTGGATTCAACAAGTTAACATATGTGTGATGCCAAGCACAGTGCCTGCCACATGGTTGATGCTTAACTTTAGAATACCAATTATTAATTATAATAATTAAAGTTTTCCTTAACTAAAATCTTCCTAAGTCACTTAAATCCACGAATTAATATTTGCCTCATGAAAGGTGGGATAGTCAGGCTTGGTGTCTATCCTGAGGTACTGCAATTTGAAACACACAGCACTGCTCATGAAGTGTTCTTGCCAAAAAAAAAAACAAAAGCTGAATCTTAATCAAATCAGTCCTCAATAGCTTTATGTATAAAAAATAGGGCATGGAATAGAGAAACAACTTAAATGAAACTACAAGGAAGCAAACAGACACATCCAGAATGTGAGACATCTCTTTTTGGAAAGATGACTTGATCTCTGCAATGAGTCAATGGCGGGACGAAGAGAGAGAGAGAGAGAAAGATGTTGAGAGTGAACTATGATTATCCTATTATTATACAATATTATACTCAATTGAGTGGTACTTGAAGGAGTACTGGCTTTATGGCTAGATGACCTGAGCTCACATCCTACTTCAGCTACTGTCATTACACAAATAAACTTGGGCGAATCATCAAGGAGTAATAATTCAACTGTTGATGCATGTGAGGTTTAAATGAGACAATATATACAAAATATTTAACATAAAAGTATATGTATATAAAAGTATGTAGACATCATCTCGTATGCGGGTAGTTATTGCAATACATACCATTCCCCTCGCTTTGCTTATAACGTCCCCACGTGTTTCAAGCTTATCTGTAGCCTGTCCCTCCATCCCTTAATTCGTTCAGTCAACAAACTTACTGAATGTCTTTGTGTGCTTGGAATGGCAACATTTATAAAGACGGTAAGAAGAAGTCCCCACCCAGAGAACGTTTACAATATAAAGCGTCACGGTCACATAAGGAAATAAGGGCAGAGGCAACAAGAGGTAGCACTGGGTTTCATGCAGGCAGACGTGGTTTCAAACCCCAGCTCTGCCATGACTAGCTGTGTGGGCCGGATCCACTCTCCACCTTCACTGGCTCTCTGCTCTGGGAGACCGACCACCAGGCGCAGCTTCAACAAGATCCAGTGGCTTCTGGCTCCCTACTGGGTTTGGCTCCAGAGGAGCCTGGAGATTGAGAGGAAATGCAGGCAGGCCAGCTTCCTCTCTGAGCCGTGACTTAGGACTGGCTGTCTCCTACCACCTGAAGTCCCTGTTCCCTCGAGGTGCCCCTCGGAACACAATCCTCTCCTCTCCTCCCTTTAGTCCTATGGGTGACAGCCCTGCTGCTAACTAGTGCTGAAGTACTGCACCAACCCTGTGGCTTCCTAATACTACCCACGCCTTTTCAAATACCCTTTTACTAAATTGTTTTTAAAGTGGCCTCCTCTGCTTAGACATCTGTTTCCTGTTGGGACTTTGACCAGTCCATGGGGTAATCATGAGCAAGTCTTTTTAAAATTTTTAAGCTTTCATTAACTAATCTGTAAAATGGGATTAAGTGTAGTTCCTTCTTCCTGGTCCTAGGCAACTTTAAAGAGGACGCTTGGAGGATGGGAAAGACTATCAGCTTGGGAGAAGGACAGGTCAGGGTTTAAATCCAACTTTTGCTCTTACAAGTTGAATTATCTCTAGCATTTTGCAACAAATCTCTTTGTGATACAGTTCCTTGTAGGCAAAAGGATTATAACAAATGTTCAATAGAACTTAGAGCTTTGGCTGAGATCCCCAAGGATGGGAAAAAGCTAAGTAGCCATGATGCATTCTAAAGAGAAGAGCTAGACACTCCCACATGAGAACTGCTCATTGGAGACCAAGTCTAACACTCCCAATAGCTTGCTTACAGGCAAGCTAGAAGCCTCCTTAGAGAGAAGAGGATTCTTCCGAAGAGCCTTGTAGTATTGGGGGTGGGTTTGCTTCCCTTCAGCCATGGCAAAATGAAGAAGTGTAGGGTAATCAGTCTCGGAGGGAGGATTTGTTGCAAGAGGGCAGACTGGCATCTCACTCCCAGGCTGGATGCTTGCTGGGATGCAGAGATGCCAAGACTGGTTCCAAGCTTCCAAGCTGCCCCTGAAGTAGAGCACAGTGGAGATATTGGGCAATCTTAAAAGATGTTCCCCTGGCATTGGGAACACAGAGACTAGAACCTCCCTGGAGAGACTAAGGGTGAAGCTCGTCAAAACTGCCCACGATGGCAGAGCAAGTGTATGCACATTTTACAGGAGCCAGGTAAATATGATGGAAGGTAACCTGCTTAACTCATCTTCTCAAGAGGACTGGGGTACCACAAGAGGCAGGAGCTGAGAGAAGCCCCACAAGATTAGTCTAGCACATTGCCAAGTCAGCGTCTCTGGCAGCGTCCGCATGAAAGGTGCACCCGGAAGAGCCAACATTTGGATTCTACCACTTGGAGCAGCTTCAACAGCCAAGACAGCAGCACAAACAGCATCTGCCACCTGATCTCTCATCTCCACAACGAGAAGCCACTGCAATGAGAAGCCCACACACTGCAACGAAGAGTAGCTCCCGCTCGCCACAACTAGAGAAAGTCCGTGCACAGCAACGATGACCCAACACAGCCAAAAATAAAAAGAAAGGAAGGAAGGAAGGGAGGGAGGGAGGGAGGGAGGGAGGGAGGAAGGAAGGAAGAAAGATTTCAGTCTCCGTGTTGCACATGCAGGTTAATGACACATGAAGTAGTCACACAGTCTGACATGGTTAATGTAGAAGAGTGGTTGCCCAGTGGGCTTGGAGCCCAGGGATATGTTTTTAGGGGATCTCAGGGTCTTGAGTGTCCAGGCTGGTGTCCAGAAAGCTAACAGCAAAATACAAAAGGTCCACAGGGTTTTTCACAATGATCACTGAACTGACATCTGGTCCAAATCCACACTACTGGTTGGTCCCCTTGCACATCAGACACACATAATAATCTTCAAACTCTTATAGCAGTATGTATGTTTGTATGAGCAAATTCATACAAAATATTTGGTTTCCAAACTCGCTTTCAACAAGTCCCTTAGTACCTCACCCATTAGTTTCTTCTTCCTGGAAGCCATCTACCCTGTTGCTTTCGTCAGAGTTGCCCTTTCAGAACAATCAGATTCTTTCCATGAAGACTAGCATACCTACATTTCTATGTTCTTTCATCCTTCATTTCTTCCTTGGTGATTCAGCTCTATCATTTAACTATTATACTCTTTAAAGGCAGGTTAGGTGAGTAGACTCACCTGGATTGAACAGGTGAGAAAACAGGTTGGGGCATGAAAGGACTTGCAAAAATTCACTAGTAGGACACAAATAGAACCTTGCTAATGGACCATTCTTTAAGAAGACTAACTCTCTGGTTTTGCACACTTGGTGGGTGTGCTTGTTGGAGTACATGGAAGCCACCAGACTTTCTGTGTAATCAGCATGTCCTTTCCAGGCTGTATTTGTGTGGCAGGGGTTGAGGGGAACTATTCTTCTTTAACCTCTTCACAGCGAGCACTGCGGAGACTACACGGACTAAGAAAGCCAACTGGTGTTAGAGTCTTGGCCACAACACAGCCTTCCCTACCACAACTCCTTCGTTGTGTCACATTGCCTCTGGACACAGTTCTTTCATTGACCTTTGGGAAAGGAGTGAGAATCCCAGTAGCCAGGAAGAAAGGGAGGTTTGTTTGTTTGTTTTTTAATTTTTCCTTCTGAATTTTGCCTAAAATATACTGTGCAAAATTTACAGAATGTTTCAATAAACACTTTATGTTAGTGGCTCTTAAAATTTTAGAGGATGCATACAACCATGGGAATCTCCTGAAAGATATGGAAAATTTTCTGAAAAAAAAAGAAAGCCCACAGAAGAGATAGATACAAATTTTGCCTAAATATCAGATGGTTCATGAACATTATCCACAGAACTTTGCAGAGACTGATGGGCTCCAGGCTGAGATTCCTGTCCTCGTGGAAGTGAAAGGGTACCTCCTTCTCGGTGCCCCTCAGAATATCAGTGCTAACCAGAGGCTCAATGAATCCGAAGTGGCTCCTCTTCCAAGGAATCCAGGAGGAGGGGGAGGAAGATCACTTGGGTGAATGTTACTGAAGGTACTTTACGGGGAATTCTCAACAGAGCACTCCCGGCACATTTTCTTGCAGCAGAAAGCAATGTTCACTGATGCCGAGCATTTCGGGTAAGTTTGGTTCAAGTCCAACTTGGATTCATGATTGTGATTCATGTTAATTTGGATCATCATAATGCACGTGGACCAAGTACCTCTGTCAGCTGATGAATTTTATAAAAACATTAAAAAAAATGACTGGCTAACTCCTTGAAGGAAAGCTGTCTTATATTCCATGGCCCCTGATTTCAGCATCCTCTCCCCTCCCCTGCCCTCCAGGTTGCAAAGGAGATGATGAGCACAGGCTGGGAGCACAGTGAACACAAGGAGAGCTCCTGTCTGCAGCCTCCTTGTCAGAACACAGGTGGGTGTGCTTGTATCAGCGAGGCAGCTGGTACCGAGAGTGAGGGGGAGTCAGTCGTTCTTTCTATTAAATGCCATCTTAACCAATTTTACCACTAAACAGATAGATGTTAGTGGAATGAAGGGTGGGAGGTGTGGAGATGAGAGTAAAGGTATGGACCTCTGATGATGAGAAGGACGAAGCCAAAAGGATTCTAACTTTTACAGACTGAGAAAGGTTGACAGGGAAAAATTTTTTTTTTAAATCACAACTAACCTAGAGAACTATTTAAGCTCCCGGCTCATGGCCCAGTGTTACCCAGGCTTAGGAAGACTCAGCCCTAACCTAAACCCCTGCAGCGAGAGCTTTTACCTCTGAGAGGACATGGTGGCGTGGCTTTTAGACCTTCCTTTAGAACAGTATATATGTAGGGGAGAGTGAGCCTGCCCTACTGTGTTGATTTAATAACAGAGGTCACCTGGCCACCCACACAGATTTCTCATATGCTCTTTTCTCAAGTGGGAAGCTTAAGACCTATTTGTTGCTTAGATGGAGCTGACTGGAAATAAACTTGTTCAAATAATGGAGGTAGCAAACAAATATACAGGAACACCCCTATGGGAAGTTACTCCTTCCTTATCATGGCCACTGTCATCATATTGTCATGGTTACCTTGCTAGATAGATGTAAAAGTGTGCTGACTGTGTATGAGTGTGTTTGGGTGTGTGTATACATACACACATATATATATATATATATAAACATACAGTATGTCAGCATTTTGTGTATAGTATGTGTGTGTGTATAGTGCGTGTGTGTATAACTTCCCAACAACCCTGCAAATGTATGAATTTTAAATTTTCATTTCATGGATCAGCATACTAAAGTTCACAAAGACTAGATCACCCCAAGGACTCTCACTCAATAGTCAACAAAGCCAGAATTATGTTCCTGATGTTATGGGCTCCCAAACCCCTCAGAATTCCATATTTTACTCTATTCACAATTATTTATTTAACAAGTGTTTGCTGATGTTGGCTACTAGGTGCCCAGAACCTTGCTTCGTGGTAGGGATAACAAAATGAAAAGGCATTGCCTTCAGGAAGCTCACAGTCTAATAAACATCATCTAGTAAAACATGTGGGAATTTGCTTTAACCACTAAAGCACTGTAAAAGTATTAGCTGCTTTTGTTGGATGAAAGCAAAGTCACTTTCATCTTTCACCCATTTCTTAAGGAGCTGTACCAACCTCACCTGTGACCTTTGCCACCCTTATCTCTCTTCCCCTTGGGCTGACCTCCAGGCTGTAGGCGAAATGTTTGCATCTGGTCTCTCTGTTCCTTTCTGCTGTTTCCCTGTTCCTGATTCCCTGGCTCTGTCTGTCCACCACGTGCCCTCTGCTTACATACCAGGTGGCCTTGCCTGGTCTGGTTCTGCCTGTTAGTGCCTGAGCCCAATTTCTTGAAGCTGTGACAAGTGACTTTCGGAGAGGAAGGAAAGGCAAGGACGAGGTCAGAAAGGCTCCTTAGAATGTTGAGGGAGAAGAGTCTGGCTCCAAGGGATTGCCCAAGAAAAGGGTCGAATAAATTTGTAGAGTGTAGTAGTCATAAGCAAGGACTTTGGAGTTGTATAAACTTTTTCTCACCAGTCTTTCTAGCTATATAATTCGGGGCAAATTATTAATCACTCTCTGCCTTGGATTTTGTGGAGGTAACAATACGATAGGGTAACGCAAAGAAGTGATTGAATTACGAGAGCACAATAATTATCATTATCCAGTATTTTGGTCTTAATTCAAAAGTTCTGAAATAGCCATATGAATACCTACTGAGGTGTGGTCTCCATGGCTTTCATGCTGGATGTGTTCAGTTGACCCTCCCAGGTCCTCTCTGCATCTTCTCTGTGCCCCAAGAGACTGACCTGGAAAAGCCATCAATGGGGGACTTCCCTGGTGGTGCAGTGGTTAAGAATCTACCTGCCAATGCAGGGGACACGGGTTCGAGCCCTGATCCAGGAAGATCCCACATGCTGCGGAGCAACTAAGCCTGCGAGCCACAACTACTGAGCCCGCATGCCACAACTACTGAAGCTCACACACCTAGAGCAATACATATATGAATAGAAATCCACATGCATGCACAAGGTGTGTTTATATGAATTTAAGTTAAGGGTAGTATAAATTATACCATGCTTAGTTCATTCACAAAGTGAATTTAATCATTCTCATTTAATCCTTTGTTACCTCTACTCTTATGTTACTTTTCATTTTTAAATATTTCAAACCTACAAAAAATTACAGAGAATAAGACAAACATCCATAGATCACCTGTTGCCCAGATTTAACCAACGCTGACATGAGCCACCTCCCACATTTGCTGCCCTTCTTCTGTCTGGATGAGGGTGACCCAGCTCCTGGGGCTCAGCAAACTCCAGGAGCCCAGGACAATGCCTGCTTCTCTTTGCTGTCCATGCCTATCTCTCCATGCCTGGAGAACTGTAACCCACCACGTTCTCCTCGGTTTAGCGATTCATCCCCTTCCTCTGCAAATGGGACTCAGTGTGGTGAGAAACATCAAAGTTCAGTTTTGGTTTACTTGCAACTGGTGAGTGTTTGTTTTGTGCATGAAAAAGCATCTGCTCTCAGCCTCAGCTTTGAAACAGAAACTGGCCTGTAACCAGGCTGAAACAGCATGCTCCCTGCTACACAAAGACCTTAATAATAAAAGAAAGCTCTGGGTTTTGTTAACCCATTTAATGTATCGTACCCTTTGTTTTCCCAGAAACACTGTGAGTGCGTGAAGTGACACTCATATCACAGACAGGAAACAGAGCTGGAGAGGTTACAAGCTTACCCAGGCTTGCTTGCCCAGTACATGCAATAGGGGTCATTCATTTGTGTATCTGTCAGGCACCAAAACCTGCACTTGTTTTCAATGATGAAAGTACAGACTGCCTTTCATTTTACAATATCTAAATCGGTTGCATGTAGGCCTTTTCTATATTTGTGGCTGTATTCCAGATAACTGAGGTTGAGAGGTAAATGACGTCCATATTATTTAAATGTGTGTTTCTGTAAGCAAAGCCTTTAATTCCTGGAGATGTATATATATATATATATATATATATATATATACATACGTATGTATATTTTTTTAACTTAGATATTGGAATGGTACAGCAGAACTTCTTTACTATCTGTCTTAGGTCACTGCCATCGAAGCAGCACCTGAGACAGTGATTTGGGTGAATGTGATTCACTGAATTATATTCAGTGAATGTGGAGGGCTCTCAGGAGACAGGAAGTACAGGAAGAAGGATGGGCAGGGGAGGCAGCTAAGCAAATATGTGGTTTCAGCTGGATCCAGCCTCAGCCCGACCACGCAGGGAGCTCTGGAGCATGAAAGCCACCCAAGTTACTGCAACTTTGAGGCAAGGGGGCTGGCCTTTCTAGAAGGTGAGAACCACCTTCTCCCAGCAGCTGGGGAATTGGTACAGGGCCCAGGTAAAAGGAATCTGGAGAGGGAACCAATATCCCATCTCTGCTGCCCTCAGAAATTTGGAGGATTGATTAATGCAGTCTACAAACAGCCATGTGCACTGCTGTAGAAAGACACAGAATAATTAAAAGGGTTGAATTGGAACTAATGAAACCCCATCATCTTTTAAATGACTGGATATACTGAACCAGGAGATTAAGTATAGGAAGGTTGGAAAGCTGGTCTTAAATGGTTAATTTTTTCTACCACTTGCAAAACCATCAAATTCAAGTGAGAGTGAGTTTGTTCGATGCCTGGCTACCTTCAGAACCTTCTGCTGTTCCTTCTGATGACGTCTTCACTGCCCCACTGCCAGCCTCGAGACTGCTGATTTCAAGGCCCTTTGAAGAAAAAAAAAAATTCCATTTACTTTCTGCAGGAGATGACTGTCTGCTCCCCTTGAGCTGGGCCAGAGGGAGCATTCAGAATATATTGCTGGAAGTAAATGGAATTTTTCAGCTATTTAAATTGCAATTCACCCCTGAAAACTCCATTTTATCAAAACTCCTGGTTAATACTATTTTCTATGCTCAGGTATTCTTCCCAAATACACATGCAGGAGATACAGGAGCCCAGAGGGAGACTGTTTCAGAGACAAAGTCCCTTAAAGAAGCCTCAGGTACTAACATCCTCATTGCCATGTAACAAAACTCAAAGGACTGAACAGGTATGGGGTAGGGCAGAGGGCACTCTACCTAGAGTCTGAGGAATTAATTTGCCCCCCACTAGCTGTGTGTCCATGAGCAAATCATATAATCTCTCTGAGCCTTTTGGTTCACAGCTCTAAAATGGGATTAGGAACACCGTCCTTGCCTATCTCAGAGGGTTATTGTAAAGATTATATTAGATTAATTTATATGAAACAGTTCTAGACAAATGAAGTAGAGCTGGAAATGATATCTTTTGTAGCCAAACGCTTAAAAGCCCACAATTAAGCCTAACGAAGGCAGAATTCTAAGATGGCACCCAAGAATCTCACCTCCTAGTAAATATACTTTATATACTCCCCTTTCCTTGAGAATGTCCTGTGAATATGATAGGATATTCACTCCCATGATTAGGTTATATAAGACTCAAGCTTAACAGGCTGGAGAAATATTCTTCCTACTGGCTTTGAGAAAGTATGCTTCTAGGTCATGGTTTAGACTTAAAGGTGGCTTCCAGGAGCTGAGATGAATCAGCCAGCAGCAAAACAGGGACCTCAGTCCTACGACAACAATTTAAATTCTGCCAACAACCTGAATGAGTGTGAAAGAAAACCCTGGGCTCAGGAAGAGAACATATAGTCCAACCAAACCACTGACTTCTGCCTTGTAAGACGCAGTTACTCTGTGCCAGGACCTCTAACCTACAGAAACTATAACATAATACCTGGGGGTTGTTTTAGCTGCTAAGTGTGTGATACTCTGACATATAGCTATAAAAACCAAACATACAATCAACTGTTCTTAAAACGGCAGATTGAGGGCGACCTCGGAAATACACTCCTCCATAAAAGCAATGAGAACCCTGTATAACTGTCAAAATAAACTTTTTCAGAACTCTGAAAAATCACCAAAGGCTTGCAACAATCCAAGGAGTATTTATTCAAGAAAAATGGCTGAATCTCAGCAAGGACAGTGAGCCTTATGGCATTTTAACCTGTGCCCATCACCCTCTCCCTAGCTCTTCAGCAGCACTGAAAGCCAACAGGCTCACAACTACAATAGATGTGAAAAACAGCAGCTAAATTGTTACCGAAGGAAGTAAAATGGGTTTGGAGCACCCCAGAAGCCCCATTTCTAGAAAACTATCACTATTTGACCTGTCTGGCAGTTCCCTAAAAAGCTCCATTTTCAGGGATTGTCTTTATTTGACCTAATCAGAGCTTGCTTTTTGTGAAGAGCCCTACCCACAGACTATTTGTCAAATACAATTAATGGCAATTGTTTAATATCACAGCTACCTGAGGATACTTTAACAGTTGGCGCTAACCAGAAATTTTAAAAAGAACAACTGGATAATGAGATGCCCATAGGGGTCTTTGAAAAGCTCCAGCATATTCCTGGAAATCCAGAAACCCATGTGCATTTTCAGAACTGCATACATCTAGAGAAGACTCGATAAAGTCTACTCTCTCACCTACGGTTATCTTGAGTCTCTGTATGAGCAAGAAGTTTAGGATAAGTTGGAGTTGTAAACTGGCTGCTAGAGCACTTAAAACATCACACACACACACACACACACACACACACACACACACAC